>NC_088867.1:30184559-30538342 GCF_032884065.1 Artemia franciscana | reverse complement strand
TTTTATATATATTTTCAGAGAGGTTGATTAAATTATTCACTTATTGCATTGAATTTAATTATCTCCAAAAATGTCTCTTGTTGCATGAAGACCAAAAAAGCTGTTTAAAAAGATATTTTGTTGTTGAGCCGAGAAGTATAGTGACAACATTTTTTTTGTCGTGATAGTTTCCTTCTGATTAAATGTTTGAAGTTGACTTTTATTCGGGAATGTGAATTATGGTTGTTAATTTTACCAACAAATATAAAGTTTATCAACATGGTAATCCAAGTTTATCAACATGGTAAACATGATATGGTTTATCCACCATATCAACATGGTAAAGAACATGGCAAATGTTCTTTTTAGAACATTTGTTCACAAACTGACCAAGATTACATTTTTCGATTTATCTTACTTAAATACAAAAATGCCATAATAACATTATTGGTAATTCAATCACAAATGAAGCAATCGGTTACAAATTACGATATGAATAGAGTAATTAATAAACATTCCCAGAATCACACTTTATTCAGAATTCGTTTCCCCTCTATCTTTAAATCGAGTTACCTCCTTGATATAATAACTTCAAGAAAACAAAGAAGTACGTGACAATGCTGTCGATTTGTCCTTTCATTTACCCCTTAGTCATATGCGACGCTGTAAATTGTCCTTAATTCCCTCTCGTCTTCAATATTGTCCCTGGTCATTGTTTTCCCTAATTAATACTAAATTGTTAGGTTCCACAAAAGGTCTCCGAATCGTTAATTACATTACTTGGCTAATAAGCATTGCTCAACCTTGTTTAGCGAGTTGGAAATTGAGGTATCCCCAGCATATTACCAAAGACCTATGGGAAAAGGTGGGGTAAAAGTATTCCTATGAGCCAATCAAGTCATTTTACGGAATGAGAAAACGTGCTGATTGGTGAACATTCAGGGATACGGGGGATAAAATTTATATTTCATACGCTTGAGCTAGTTGGAGGAGTATAGCAGTTGGTCTTGCTAAATCAAGTTGTGTCTAAAATGAGTCAAAAGCTATATGAATCAATTTTACATAAAGATAGCCAAAAATCTTCTTTCCTTATTGAGGATATACTTTTCAAGTCATCTAAGGTATAGATATGCATACATATTTTAAAATATAGAGGTAGATACATATCGATTAAGGATTTTTGTCGCAAAGATTTGATTTTTATTCCATGCTAGTTTTAAGATAAACAAAAACGGTTAAATTTTTCACTTGTGCAATAAATTAGCCTTTTTTCAATTGTGGTGTCACACAGATTTTTTTTTTTTTTTTTTTTTTTTTTTTTTTTGCAAGGATAAAACTAATAATAATAATAGATAAAACTAATTAAGTTTTCACCTTAACAGTTACATTTCATTCACAGAAATCTAATTTAAATTGCGGTTTATTAAAAGCAATAAACATATGAAAAACAAACTCAAAGTATATGAACTGGTATGGGTAAACATCACTCTTTAAAAAACTCTGTATACACAGTCACTACTAGCCATCCTTACCCCCTCCCTCCAAAAAAAGAAAAAAAATTTAAAATAAATAAATACAAACAAAATAAACACATTTTACATCCTAATAAAAATTTGCGGCCTAACTGGATGTCGAAGACGCAAAATAGTAAAAAAAACATCCTTAAGTATAGCTTACCATACCTTAGGGCTAACATGTCTTACAGAAAAAAGCTATCGCTTTGTAAAAACCTGAGGTCGCAAAACTAGCAGCAATGCTAGTCGAGTGATGATGGAAATTAAAACTACGTGTAAAAATTTCAGTATAACACTCAGGTAATGATTCACGAATACATTTAAACACAAAAATATCATTATAAAAGATAGGGTTCAAGAACATTTAAAAATATAGCCTTCAACAATTGTTCGAACAATGTTGCGGTGTGACCCCTTTCATAGAACTATGTAAACAACCAGTTGAAACATTAACATTTTTGACAAATTCTCAGAATAACCACACTTTTCAAGAAAATGTTAAAACAGCTGTGAAGTTGAAGTTGAAATTCCAGCTGATATTGGGTTTTAATCAAGTTGAATGTCATCGTAAAATACTGTGCAAGTGACTCAACCCCGTTCAAATTAACCCTTTACCTCAGCCCTCATTTAACGCTACCCCCAGTCAGCTCTCATTCGAAACGACCCCCATTCAGCACATCCTCCGTTAAATTCAACCCAATTTAACTCAATACCTATTTAATTCAATCCTAATTGAAATCAACCCATCTCAAGACAACTCCGTTCTACTCAATCATATTCAACTCAATCTTTGTTCGATTCAGCCTCATGGAGTTCATTCCCAGATTAACTCAAGTTTTTTTTCAAATTAGACATGTAACAACTCAAATAAAATTAATAAAACACATCACTTGAGAGCTTTATTGCATAAATTTATGGCCGGTCTTTGAATAAGTTATAACTAGTTCTGGTTAGAAGCTAATTAGATCGGACATTTCACAGTAAATTTGAGGTAAATTTGATGAACATACCATCTCACCTTTCTTTCAGCGCCCTTTCCAAATATAACATCCTGTACCATACCAAATATAGTTGCATACCAAATCTCCTAATTACTGAAGAATGTGGCACCAATTCACTAAAATATTTCTTAGTGAATATATTTTTGAAAATCATAGGGCGGCAATTCTGTTCTTTTGATTCCTTCAATGAAAATCCACAAAAAAAATGTAGTTTTCAATGACAATACGACTAACAAAGGTATTTCTCGAAATATAGTGGTAAAATCTAGAATACCAAATACCCCCTTTTATCATCCCCTCCTCCAATTGGTGCAACGTGCTAGATGTGATCCTGGATCTCAAGCAAAACATCAGTGATTTGTTTTTGTTTCTTTTCAGATATATTACTTGGAATAATTAAACAACTGTTGACGAGAAATAACTATTGAAAGATAATAAAAACCAACAAAAACAGCAAATTTTTATATACCAATAGCCTAGGGCTATATTCTTTAAATTTAACGATGTTAATTCCAAGAAGTATCAGCAATTTTCATTTTCCGATGTTGTAATTTATAAAAGAGTATTTAAAATATATAAAATCTATCCACAGTATATAAATGAAAGATATATTAGATTTTTTTTTGCTTTCAACAAGGGCGTAAAGGACACCCTGGCCTTTAAAGAGTTTAAGGGGTTGGTAGCCTTGCTCTTATTTGTGGTAATTTGTGCTTACTTCAAGTTTGACTTGGTTATTCGTTTTAATTTATTTACGTAGCAGGATTTATCTATTGGCCTAGCAGTCATTATCTGCTGTCTTTTTGTTCGATCTGGTATTAGTAATTATTGTTTGTCTTATGTTTTATTTATTTGTTCATAATAATTTCTGTTCCTTTTAAATAATTGTTATATGGCTTTATATCTATTCGTTTTAACTTTTGATATGGCTTTTTACTTTTGCTTGAAAGATGTTTTCGGAAAACTTGTTTTAATTAATGACAAAAGTATTTTTGATTTCATCAAATATTGTTTTCTTACACACTATCATAAAATCTACTAGTCAAAATATTCCTCTATACCTACATTGGACAAAACCAGGTTAGAAAACCAGATTGAAACAATTCAAGAAGACCACTGGGTTAAATTTCCCAGTTGCATTGCTCAAGACTTGCGATTTGAATGGAAGTCGAGTACCAGAAAGGTTTAGTTGAATTATAGGTGATTATTTCAAGAGGGCTGAGATTAGTGAGAGTGGTATACGCAGGGCTGAATTTCATGGATGTTCAGCAAAATAGATGTTGTGTTTGATGGGGCTGGAATGCATGGGATTGAGATGCAGGGGCTAATTTGAATTGGGATTTAGACACACGAGGATTGAATTGAACGATGTTGAGTTAAACGAGGTTGAGCTTAATACAGTTGAGTTTCAATGAAACGAAAAAAAAATAACGAAAAGGAACGTCACACGGTAATAGTAACAAATGATAGCTGCTGAACCCAAAGAGCTTCAAAGACTATCAATAGAATACTGTTTTTGTTACTTTACTACTACTACTACTACTACTACTACTACTAATAACTCACTGCAGCCCCAAGCCGCCTGAGGCCAACACAGCTACGCATGCTCCTCCTCCAACCTAATCTATTTAAAGCCTCCCTCTTTACACCCTCCCAGGAAGTTCCCATTTCCTTTAAATCTTTATTTATGACATCCTCCCAACCCAGAGAAGGACGACCTGCTGTTACTTTGCTTGAATGAAAACAAGATTTCCAGTAGTTTTTGACGACATATCTGTATCCCATTTACAGTCCAATCTTCTTCTGCTCGCATCGCATTTGTACTTGCTTGCAAGTAAGTACTCGTACTTGCTTTTTACCGGCAGTGTAAACATAATAGTTTCGACAAAGTAAGTGGCTGGTGTCATATGAAACAAATAGGATCAATTTCGTCAAATACGATCAATTTCCCATTGTACCATAGAAACCAGGGGAAGAAAGTATACACTGATGCACCTTTGCGAAGAGTATATCACCCTATTATAAAAAAAAGGAAATGAAAATACAACTTTTCATTTAAAAATAGAACCAAAAAAGGAAATGAAAGCCCAAAATACAAGGAGGCCTTAGAACCGAAGGAGATTGTTTTTTGGCTACAATAACAATTTCTTGTTAAACAACAATGTCTTGTAAAATTATTTTACGCTTGAAATTTTCAAAGCCTTTTTTTATTAGAAGAAAAAAAACAAGAACTTACATTCTAGGTAGTAAAAGTTTCCAAGAGTGATGTATCCTACAATCAAGTGTCACCAATTAGTTGTACAACATCTCATTTAGACGACAGACCTCGAACCGGATCTCCAGCTGGACACCTTGAACACCCGCATTTTTCTTCACCAGCTTATCCCCATGAATTGGCTTTATTCTCAGCAATAAATCCAGCTGCAGCCGCGATGGCATGCGCTGCAGCCACTTACTTAGGACCACAGCCACCATACTTTTCTCATGGACAAATTATCTCAGGGCCTAATCACCAAGACATTAGCAGAGACTACTCATCTTCCATGTTCTTGCAAACAGGTAAACTGTTTTATTAATTGTCTGAGCCATTACAAGATTATATTTCCGTGATTAATTACGAAAAGTGAAGCCCATAGTAAAGGCAACTAGGTATTTCTCTTAAATGGTTACACTTTGCAAATATGACACTGATATGTGTTTACTTCTTTGTCTTCTAGAAGAGGTTGGCCCCTAATGTGCAGAGTTTAGCTTAAGAGACAGACATTAACTTAGAATTAGAGCATGTATCGTTTTTTTGTTTTTTTTTTTCTTTTTTCGTTTTTTTTTAAGTTTCTAGAGATTTTTAGGGAAGTCTTAGAGACAACTGAAGAGAAGGATGTTTTTTGTTGTTTACTATATGTTCCAGGGCTAAGTAAAAACTTAAGAAAATTTGTGATGCGATGGTTTAATGGCAGCTTTAAGGAGTAGTAATACTTTTGGTAGTTTTAAAAATTCTGGAAAGGATCGGACTTCAATAGAGAAGCAAGGTGGGTTACATCAGATCCCATGTACTTGCGGAAGCTCGTATGTGGGACGTACTATCCAGAATTTAAAAGTGAGATTGCTACAACATCAAAACTCTATTTCGTTGGCATTAAAGCAAAACTCCAAACCTGCATATTTCACGTCAGATCTATCGGAACAGATTTTTGATTTTCTAGATCATTTGATCTTGTTCGATAAAGTCTCTTTGATTTCTAGGGACCGAGGTATAAAGTAAACTCTTAGGGAAACGATTGAAATTAAGAAAATTTGATTCAAAAACCTAGCTTTAAATAGAGACGCAGGTGAATTCGGTTTAAATCCATTTTACGATAATTTACCAAAGTTGCATAAAGCAAGGTTCATTTCTCCAAATGCGTTTGACCTCTGCCCACCTATTAATTCAAATAAAGCTAACGAACTGGAACGTGGGAGGTTGAGAAGAGTTGCTTTCGGTATTGTATTGAAAAAATATAATTCCGAAAATACGTATATATATATATATATATATATATATATATATATATATATATATATATATATATATATATATATATATATATAAGCTGTCTGTCTGTCTGTCTATCTGTCGAGTGACGTCATGTCATCATGTCGTGCTAGTTATCGTCATGTTTGTTATGACGATGACGTCATTAAAAGTATTTAAGAAAATCGTTCAAAGACAAATTTTTAATTGCAAGAAGATCGTGGACGGAAAAATGTTTAATTGTAAAATGACTGAAGAACCTACAATGGCAACAGCCGAGGAAGCTACTCAAAGAGTCTATGCCAAAAAACTTGCGGCTGATAGAGAAAGTAAGAAAAGAAAGCGTGCCGAGGAATCACAAGAACAGCAAGAAAACAGGCTTGCGGCTAAAGAACGCAAAACCGCGCAGTTAGATGAAAATCCACCTGGACAGCGAGAGTCAAAACATATCCAAACTGAAAATGATAGCGATGATGATTGGGTTTGGGATTTTGACTTGGATAAGGTCATCAATGCCTAGCAGATTTTAGTTAAAAAGCAAAGGTTCGGCGATATGTATTTCATAGTGACGCTGAAAAATAAAGAAGAAAAAGAAAACTGAAAAAAGAAAAAAAGGTAAAAAACTAAAAAAAAACTAAAATGAAAAAACACTCAAAGAGAAATTACAGACCGGGACACAAATGACTACCAGGACAGAGGGAATATAAATGACGACCGGGACACTCAAAGAGAAATTACAGACTGGGATACCGGGACACAAATGACGACCGGAACACAGGGAATATAAATGACGACCAGGACACAGGTATTTAAGAAAATCGTTCAAAGACAAATTTAAAATTGTAAGAAGATCGTTGAAAGAGAAATTTTTAATTGTAAAATGACTGAAGAACCTACAATGACAACAGCCGAGGAAGCTGCTCAAAGAGTCTATGCCAAAAAACTTGCGGCTGATAGAGAAAGTAAGAAAAGAAAGCGTGCCGAGGAATCACAAGAACAGCAAGAAAACAGGCTTGCGGCTGATAGAGAAAGTAAGAAAAGAAAGCGAGCCGAGGAATCACAAGAACAGCAAGAAAACAGGCTTGTGGCTAAAGAACACAAAACCGCGCAGTTAGATGAAAATCCACCTGGACAGCGAGAGTCAAAACATATCAAAACTGAAAATGATAGCGATGATGATTGGGTTAGGGATTTTGACTTGGATAAGGTCATCAATGCCTACCAGATTTCAAATGACGACCGGGACACAGGGAATATAAATGACGACCAGGACACAGAGACACAACTACAACGGGGACGCCGGGGGCACAGGGGGATATTTAAATGAAGACGGGGACACAGGGAATGTTCGTTTAGCAATCACCATCAACAAAGCTCAAGGGCAAGCAATCGTTAGAAAAATGCGGTATAGGTCTGAATACGGATTGTTTTCCCATGGACAATTATTATGTTGTATGTTCAAGAGTTGGTAAACCTGACAATCAATTTATATGGACAGACAATGTGACGTGTCTGTGTGGCACGTAACTAATATGGCGCGTAACGACTTACGCGCGTGGGGGGGCTTGGGGGGGCGAAGCGCCCCCACCTACTAGATGTTGGGGTGGCACGAAGCGCCACCCCAACAGCTAGTATATATATATATATATATATATATATATATATATATATATATATATATATATAATGAAAAGAGAAGTCACCAATGCAACAGCACAATTGTTTTATTACAGATACCTGGGTTACGATTTTTTTCATTGGGTTTGGTGATGATTTTTTCTCTTCAGAAGTTAAACTTACAATTTAATGAACAAATCATATATTTGTAAATATATTTTTCTTATGCGTCAAAGGAACTTCATCTGCAAAATGTTTCACGATAAAAAGCTCGAGAAGTTACTTGGTTATAAGTTACAGAAGTTATTTGTTCCTGGTGTATTAAAAAAATAAAAAATAAGAAATAAAACGATTCCTCAACCTTAAAAGAAGCACACTTAGTATTAGGCCCCAGTGCATGCGCTGATATAGTGCATTATGCAGTTTTCAACCGTCTAACCATTTGCTATTGTTGAGTACAATATAAGTAGCCTACAATAATTAAAAGTTAAGTTCTTGAGCACAATAATGTTAGTGAACGAACAAATATGTATAAAGCGGATTAAATAATATTCATGTCATGATTGAGAGCTTTTTCATTCATAGTCTGGATTCTCAGATGGTTAATAAAAAGGACAAATCCTCACCTTTCAGATTATCTTTTCAGATTCTATTCCGAGGAGTTAATCGTCAATTATATTTAAATTTCGGCAAAATTTAGAAACATAGGGTACCTAACGGTACTAAAGTTTACCTAACGGATCTCTAAATTCTTTCATCAGAATCATACACTTCGGGGTAATGAACTGTAAGTAAGGAGTGACCCGGCTCAACAGTAACCGAAACTTTAAGAACGGAATTTTGATACCGACAGATATATCAAAAGAATTGGCTTTTTATACTGTTTCCAAATACATCAATTTTATAAAGTTTAGTCTTAGTCTATTAAAGTCTATTTAAGTTTAATCTATTCAGTTTAGCATTAACTTAGTCAAAAGTTGCAAACCAGAGAAAATTTTCCGAATTTTTGAAAAAGGGGGAAACACCACCTAAAAGTTAAGTGATCTTAATGACAATCACACCATCTTATTAAGCGTATCAGAGAATCCTACTGTATACGTTTCAAGCTCCTATCTGCAAAAATGTGGAATTTTGTATATTTTGTCAGGAGAAAGATCACGGATGCGTGTTTATTTCTTTTTTTTTTGCTTTTCCCAGGAGTGATCGTATCGACCCAGTGGATCTAGAATATTCGGAGAGGGCTCATTCGAACTCAAAATTAAAAGTTCTAATGCCCTTTTCAAGTGACAAAAAAAATTGGAAGGCAACTAGGCCCCCTCCCCTGGCCCTTTTTTAACAAAATCCTCCGGTCAAAATTTCGAGACAGTCACTTTGCTTATCATAGTTGAAAGGCTCAGTAGGTATGCCTTTGGGTATAACATGACCCCACACAGACACAGGGGAAAGGTCTTTAATTTATAATATTTGCCCATTGATTACGGATAGTATTTGTAATTGGGATGTATCCATTCATTTTTGGGAGGTGGAGGGGCAAATTTTATGCTGTCTTTTCTTCCGGGGAACACTTCATTGGGAGGGAAGCTTCCAGGGAGTGAAATTGTCAAGGGAAGTTATACACTAGGGGAATTTGCCACAATTATTATATAAAATTCTTACTTTCTCTTTTCTGTCTCAATTTTCCTCGCAAGGTGGTTAAGAGTAATTGCCCGGGGTAAACTTTCACCGGGATTGAATTATTGAGAGTATATTTCCGTGGGGTGGGGGGTTTCTCCGTGAAGGTGGGGCCAGGTTTCCTGGTATTGTTTAAAAAACGATCAGAAACTAAATACAAAATAATTTTTTTCCACTCAAAGTAAAGAGCAGCATTAAAACTTAAAACGAATAGAAATTATTACGTAATACGAAGAGGGTTTCCGCATCCTCAACACTTCACTCTTTATGCTAAAGTTTGAATTTTGTCCCAATCCTTTAAGTATGACTCTTAAAACACAAGGGCCGTTTAATAGAACAATAAGACGCTTTTTAAAAGTACTAAGAAACTTTAGCGTAAAGAGTGAGCTGTTGAGGATTTGCAACCCTCTTCACACACATAATAATTTCTGTTGGTTTTGAGTCTTAATCTGGCTCTTTACTTTCAGTTGAAAAAACTTTTTCTTTTATTTAATGAATATCTAAAACCGTTGTCCGATCTCAACCAAACCTAGCAGTAAATAAGGTGTAGTGACATAACTATGTTTTTGAAGAGGATGTTGAACTGGTTTGATCGCTGTGGAAAGGGAGAGAGAACTACTCCCTAAATTACTTTCATCGGGGGATGTAGCTGAAGAGGGTACAAGAACTCAATCAAATTTGATAAGAAGTACAAGTAGGTGTCCTAGTTATACCTCCTAAGGCTACACACCTTTTTTTATTTCTGTAGAAAAGGGTTCGAATAATCTCCACTTGAAGGAGAACAATGTCATCGAGCCATTGACTATAGAAAGAAAACACCATGAAAATATCTTCTTTTTGGTGGAGTCGTTCAAAAGTTGAATTTGCTTATCACAGACACAGCGTTAAACGCAATGTCCAGCTAATTTCTGCCATTTTAGCTAGTAACAAAATATATATATATATATATATATATATATATATATATATATATATATATATATATATATATATATATATATATATATATATATATATATATATATATATATATATATATATATATATATATATATATAGTCCAGTTTAGTAGAAAATTATACAAAATTTAATCAAGAATTATCTCAACTTAAGAAATATAAGAGACTTAAGTTTAGTCAGAATTATTCAGAATAAAGTTGGTTAACTTTTCCCAGCCGGTAAAATCAAGAGACATGGTTCACCATTATAATTTCCCTCAAAGTGCAGCTGCTTCTTCGGAGTGTTTTCCGATTTGCGTGAAATGAAACGCGAGTTCTTATGAAAATTGCTTTCGGTTTCAAAACTGAAAAAATTAGATTTACGCTACTGTACAAAGTGAAATGTCGCAGCAGCCTTTGATTGGCTTCACGGACAAAAATGTTACAGGAGTAGCTCTTTGGTTATGTTTCTATGCTTTCGGTTGAACCTTGTCATTCTCGACCCTCTCAATCCCCTCGGCAGAAGAATTCAACTCCTTATAAGAAAATGGTACACATTCCTTAAAGGGAGTCTAGTGTATTCCCTGGAATACTCTCCGACAGATAATTCCCTCGAAATACCCCCCGAGGCTCCCCCCAGAAGAAGAGTACTGCAAAAACTTCATATCCGTGGAACATTACCCCTGGAAAAATTCCCCAAATAGCTTCCCCATCAATAAAAGCTTCCCCATATATAAACTTGACCAGCCAAAGGGTAAGTGAGAAAAATAATAATAATGAAAGAAAGATTTGATTTCGGAATATTCTACCTATATTCGAAAATACATAGAGAACATGTGGTGTAAAATCAAATATTTAGTTATAAGAAACTCCGAGTAAGAAACGACTCGGGTCAATAATAACCAAAACTACAAAAAATAGTAAGTTCGATAACAAATAAAACATCAAAAGAATTATCTTTTTTGTTGATTCCAAATAATAAAGTTCATCAAGTTTAATATTACAGATCAAACACTAAGAAACTAAAAACTTTTCTTGACTTGACCCCCAAAGAGGCAAGTGTATGGATTTGGCATATTAAAAAAGCATACTGCGGAGGTTTCAAGCTCCTATCTACATAAATGTGGAATTTTGCATTTAGTTCCGAGAAGAAAGATGATAGATGTATATTTATCATTTTTGTTTTATTTTGCAGTTTTTTTCTCTGGGGTGATCGAACTGGATCGATGGTCTTAGAAGATCGGGGGAGGGCTTATTCAAACGGATATAACAAGGTCTAGAGCTCTTTTAAAGTGACCAAAAATAATGTGCCTTGGGAGAATGACGCTTTCTGCCATTGTGTGGCACCAAACTATGATTTAATGATAATATTTATGATTATTCTATGATGGAGGACCAAGTTGCTATCCATTAAAAATTATATGATAACCATTCGATTTGAAATTGTAATAAAACTACATATTGAGCTTCCCATTTGCAGAGGATGCAATACTGCACTGTTGCGCGTTTGAGAATTCACATAGTCCATACACGTATTATATAAAAAAATCAAGTTTTTTTTAACTGCAAGTAAGGAGCAACATTAAAACTTAAAACGAACAGAAACTATTCCGTATATGAAAGGGATTGTCCCCTCATCAACGCCTCGCTCATTACGCTAAAGTTTTCCTTTCTTACAACTCTACTTTTTAAAACAATAAAAAACTTTAGCGTAAAGAGCGAGGCATTGAGGAGGGGACAACCCCTTTCATATACGGAATAATTTCTGTTCGTTCATGCATTCTTTATGACAGTGCAATTTTTCGTGTAGGAGAATTTTTCACGGGAACTGGGAGTAATTTTTCACATGGGGAAACTTTCCAGGAAGGGAGGGATTTCTCAGTGGGCGAATTTTCCGGGGAATTTTCCACAGCAAGAATTTCCTGCGAGGGGAATTTTTCAGGGAGGGGGGGGGTTTCGGGGTGAATTTTCCAGGAGGGGGGACTTTACAGTTGGAATTTTCCGAGGGAGAATACGACTTGCACCTCCTTAAAGACAGTTTACAAATACGCTGTTATTGTAAGATTAAATAAATAAATATTCTCTATAGTCCGACAAGTCAACACACCATGTACTTTTGAAATGCACCATGCATATAAGCTGATGCTGTATTAATTTTTTCCAAAACATAAATCCTAGCCCGAATCCATATTTTAATTTCAAGAAAGTGAGTACATACGACCTAAGGCCACGTCGTATTCACTCAAAAACATAGTGAGTGGGATGGTAAGAAAAATTTGGCTCTGTCTATCACCGAGGGATCACCACACAAATTTGACTTACTTTGACTTAAGGTTCCTGTTGCATAGTTTGTGGTGTATAGAGCATAGCAATTTTGCTCCTCAAGGAGGACTTATCTGCCACCATAAGGAGCCCTCGACAGTAGCAACATCGACCATATTGATGAACTTTTGAAGGCTGTCCTTCCATATAGTCCGAGGTTTACCCTTCAGGCGTAACCAACCAAGTGATATAGGGGGTTAAAGCCGTCTTTAGTTCTAGCAGGGGCTGTTGGTGGCATTTGAAGGAGATACCCATACCATCTAAGAGTTCGCTGGGCAATTTGTGTTGAAAATGGAGATTGGTGAATAAGGACAAGGAGCCTTTCATTACTCATAAAATTATCCCATCGGAGTCCCTGGATTCGATGGAGTTGTTTCGTCTGACAGGCACCCATTACGTTCAAGATAGTGGATAGGTCGTGTTTCACAAATAATCATGAAAACACGTCATTAAGCTGCATTATAAGTTTTCCTGGCCTAAAATATATCAGAAGCGAATAAAAGAAAGATCAATTAGTAGATTTATGTACAATAAACCTAAGCCATGGGTTGTAGTGGTCATCAATCTACAATTTAACGATTTTTTTATTCTTCTTGGCGGTAGTTACTTGTCTAAAAAAAACTTTAAGCAAGTATGGGCACTTTAACACGAAAGGTTGGTGTAAATCTATTCACAGCTTCCCTCAGCCAAATTAATTGCCCCAATAAGTTATAATTGGATATGAGTACTTCGTAAAAAAATCAGAGAGAGGGGGAGGAAGGCACTGAGTACTATTACTATCATGTCCCATTTGCCCAACGTACTTCCTCCATAAATTTCAAGCCGGTTAACAAAATAAAAAATCTTTAAACCTAGAGTTGGGGGTGCTAATGGAGGAGCCAAGGGCTATCTTGATTATAATCACACATATTAAAAGTTCTTGTAAGATTCCGCTTCAAACAATATGCAACGCGTGCAAGTCTTCAAAAAATCTAGCGGGAAGATGAGTGGGGCACTGGAGGGGCAAAAAGCCCAATTTATGGTTCAAAGCGTATAGAACGAAAATAATTTAAGTTTTCAATTTCAACAAAGCCGAGCTTTTTTTAAAATAGCCGAGCACAGTTTCTTTTAAGAAACTGTGTAGATCGGAGTGATGGGGACTTGAACAGGAGGGACTAGGCCACATGAAATCCTAGTGTTTTCTGAATTTCTGCGTGCTTCTTATGAAAATCACCAATCAGCTTTTTTATTATTATTCCTCCCTAGAAAAAAAATCCTGCACTCTTGTCTTAAAAGGCGCTAAGGTGTTGGGGGGTCTTGGGCCGCTTTGGTTAGTAAAATGACTGAGATTAAAAATCCTTGAATGATTCCTAGTTCAAAAAAAAATGGAGCACGCCTACGTTTAGCGATAAAAAAAGTGGAAGGCAGTGGCATGTCTCTGATTCTTTCACTCTACAATCATACCAATCGACAACCTTTGAGTGGTTCTAGCTAAAATAAGGCAGAACGTACCAACGTGAAAAGTTGGCAAGGGAAGAGGCAGGGGGGCGTTGGGCTGTCATTGGTCCACTTTTTTCATCCAATAGGTTGAAAATCCTTGCATGATTCCGCTTCATATACTATGGAGCGTGCTTGCCCTTCCACAAAAGCTTGGTGGGGGACGGGTTGTTCAGAATCCAATTTTTACCTTTAACTATACTGACCGAAAATCCTTACGTGATTTTTTTTTCAAACAAGGCTCCAAGTCCCTGGATTTTCACTAAAATGTTGACGGCGGTGCTGTTTAAAGAAGTATTTTGTCCCACATTTGCCCTCTGGTCATGTATATTAAAATTCCTGCGTCATCCCGGTACGAATGAGGTACAGCACACCCACCCATTGGCTAAAAAGATGGAAGTGGGAGGGAAACGAGGTTGTAGAGGGGACTACTGGCCACCTTTAGTTTTCTAGTCAGGTAAAAGCTGGTTTAAACAGTGTTTAACATACTTACCTTCAGAAAAAAAGCTGATTGTGCAAGGGCCAGGGGCAAGAAGTGGGGGATTTGGAATGGTCACAGAGGAACTTTTCGCCTCCATGAATATGGCTTGAAAAGTTTTCTTTTATTCTGAATTGAACGACGTGTATTATCCTTAATTTTCCACTAAAAGTTGATGGGGACAAACGGAAGGTGATAGAGAGGCACCGGGACAATTTGGTACCTCCAGCTCGTTTTTACATCAAATTGGGACTTGCATGTGTCTGTGCAAAGTCGTAATCTGACTATTTTTTTCCTGATAAGTGTACCGTAAAACTGAAATTTTGAGACCCTTGAAGCTTTCAGGAGTGTGGTATATACATAAGCAATTTTTTGTGGGGAAAAAAATAATGCTATGTACTTTTATCAGCTCCTAAGGGATTATATTGATCATGTTTAAATTAAAATTGCATTCCTCTTAGGTCAAAAGTTGATTTTCTTGCCTTACCCTCCTACTACTGCTAACAACTCAATACAGCACCAAGCCCCATGAGGCCAACACAGCTACGCACGATCCTCCTCCGTCCAGATCCATTCGAAGCCTCATATTTGCACCCTCCTAAGAAGCTCCTATTTTTCTCAAGTCTTTCCAGTCCTCTCTGAAATCGATTATAAATCTCCACTTTAGCTTCCACGCTGCAGGTCCACGCTGCAAGGACAAGCGAATAGTATTCTTTTTGGCCTAAACAAAACTTTTATGCAGTATCGGAAAAAAGGACAGAACCAACGTTGGCGCTCGCAACACAATTAACATTAGCATAGAATTTACTTTTTACAATTTCCACTTTAATGCAATATTGAATTTTTGGAAATTCCAATCAAAATTATAACACATAGGTTCTATATTTTAATCAGCTTCAGTTTGTAAGCTCTTTTATCTAACTAGGTCTATTTGAAGTCAAATCTTCAAAGAAACTCGGATACCCGTTTACAGGTAATAGAATGACATTTATCATATAAAGGCAACTCTTGATTGTTTGGAGCCAAGGTAGACATGGTTCCCACATCAGTTTTCACAAGCGATATTTATTAGTACAAATTACAAAGTATCAATGTTAGACTGGTGAATAATAATCTTTCTGCCCTAGAATATTTACCAGTGACTAAATAGTAGAATACAATTACTAAAAAAAAAAAATGGTCCAACTGTGCTAGTAAATAAACAAAAATGTTTTCTCCCTTCTAACTGGTAAAATGTAATTTTAAAGATCAGAAATAAAGCAAGGGGTGATCATGCTATTAAGAGTTGTCCCTGATTAATTGTCTCTCTCTTTTTCAGTCAATCAAACAGTTCGTGGTAACGAACTGTAGTAAGGAGCGACCCGGCTCAATAGTAAACAAAACACTAAAAAACGGAATTTTGATGCTAAAATATATATCAAAAGAATCGGATTTTTATGCTGATTTCAAATATATAAGTTTCATCAAATTTAATCTTTGTCATCAAAAGTTACGAGCCTGAGAAAATTTGCCTTATTTTGGAAAATAGGGGGAAAACATCCCCTAAAAGTCATTGGATCGTAACAAAAATCACACCATCGCATTCATCATATCAGAGAACCCTGTAGAAAAAATTTCAAGGTCCAATCTACAAAAATGTGGGATTTCGTATTTTTTGCCAGAAGACAAATCACGGGTGCGTGTTTATTTGTTTTTTTTTTTGTTTTTTTTTTTTGTTTTTTTCCAGGGGTCATCGTATCGGCCAAGTGGTTCTAGAGTTTTGCAAGAGGGCTCATTCTAACAGAAATGAAAAGTTCAATGGAGGGCACCTAGGCCCCCTCCCACGCTCATTTTTTCCCAAAGTCAACGGATCAAAATTTTGAGATAGCTATTTTGTTCCGCATAGTCGAAAACCATAATAAGTGTGTCTTTGGGGATGACTTACCCCCACAGTCCCTGGGGGAGGGGCTGCAAGTTACTAACTTTGACCAATATTTACATACAGTAATGGTTATTGGGAAGTGTACCGACGTTTTCAGGGGGATTTTTGTGTTTGGGTGTGGAGTTCAGGGGAGGGGGCTACATGGGAGGAACTTTCCTTGGAGAAATATTTCATAAGGGAAGAGAAATTCAATGAAAATTAGTAAGGAAAAGCATTAAAACTTAAAACGAACAGAGATTATTACGCATATGAGGGGTTCTAAAAATACTTTAGCATAAAGAGCGAGGTATTTAGAAGGAGATAAATACTTCGCTCTTTATGCTAAATTATTTTTAGTAATTTCAACTATTTATTCTACGGCCTTTCTGATTCAGGGTCATTCTTAAAGAATTGGGACAAAACTTAAGATTTAGTGTGAAGAGCGAGGTATTAACGAGGGGACCAACCCCCTCATATTTATAATCAAAATACAAGAATATAAAAGTTTGTTACGTAAGTTAATTCTTGTTACGCATATTTTTTACTAATAAAAACGTTCGTTAAAAATTAAAAGTTCCAGTTGCCTGTTTAAGTAACCGAAAAATTGGAGGGCAACTAGGCCTCCTTCCCCACCCCTTATTTCTCAAAATCGTCTGATCAAAACTAAGAGAAAGGCATTTAGCCAAAAAAAGAATTAACATGCAAATTTCATTTTAATAATATATGTACGGAGAGCCAAAATCAGACATGCATTAATTCAAAAACTTTCAGAAATTATATAAAAAAAAAGTTTTTAAAATGAAAGTAAGGAGTGACATTAACTTAAAACCGCTCCTTGCGCTTAAGTTTGATTCTTTCTCGCAACTCTACTTTTTAAAACAATAAAAAACTTAAGCGTAAAGAGCGGGGTGTCGAGGAGGAAAAGCCCCTTTCATATACGGAGTAATTTCTTTTCGTTTTAAGTTTTAATGTCACTCCTTACTTTCATTTCAAAAAACTTTTTTTTTATTTAATACATTTATTTCACTGTTCGTGCATTAGGATATATATATATATATATATATATATATATATATATATATATATATATATATATATATATATATATATATATATATGTTTATTTCTCTCTTTTAATTTGGTTTAATACAGGATGTAGATCGATGTTAATCAGGTGCACTCTAATATGTGCACCTTAATAGGATGAATAAAATTTAGTTTTCAACAAGCATTTGATAGGCTACATTCGCACGAAACGCAATTTGTTATTTTCATGAAGTTAGGTATTTTTACATAAGATTTATATATATAGATTAGGTAATCTATACCATATAAACATTTTTAGGCTTGCCGTTTAGTGCACTTTTTGCTGCGGATGCCAGTGCAAAACATGGTCGTCGAAGGAAAGCACGGACTGTATTCTCGGATCAGCAGCTGAATGGTTTAGAAAAAAGATTTGAAGTCCAAAGGTATCTGTCAACACCTGAACGAATAGAACTAGCAAATGTATTAAATTTGTCGGAAACTCAGGTAAGGCACAAGTAAAATTGTATAAATATTGTTCTAACCCAAGTTTAAGAAAAATACAGTATTTTGAAAATTTTTATCACGCGGTCACTATATTTGCTTTATTTCAATATATCTTTTTGTCGGAGGCTCCAAGTATATTGGTGCCTCTTTCCTTCCCTCACCCTTAGTCTTAGAAAACAAAAACAAAATACAAAACTGGAAAAAATTGCAGTATTTGGAAAGAATATGACACTTTTCTGAAAAAAACGTACTACCCTCTTCCCCTATAACACCAAGAAAAATGTTGTGCCCACGATTCTTTAGACCTATATAGAAATATATATATATATATATATATATATATATATATATATATATATATATATATATATATATATATATATATATATATATATATATATATATATATATCTAAGATAATAAAGTGTTAGAAAAAGATACAATCCTAGTCTAGTTGGCCAATAAGCTGGTGAAATTTCTTGCTGTTTTTTTGTTTTGCAGCAGAATTCGGTTGAATCTTTGTTATTGTTTACTTAGGCCTATGTGCTTGAGCATAAATAATACCGTTAATGTCATTTCAATTAAAGATTATTTTACCATTACTTTTGGTTTGACCTTCATTCCTAGATATTATCTTTTGGTGTGCAATAAGGGAAGGTTCTGACTGAACACAAAAAGGAAAACGATTGAACCCAAAAAGTAAAAAAAAATGGAAATGAAAAACCTTTTTGTAAGTTTGTAAGAGGCTAGTGCCGTACTGGATGATATAAACACAAGGTTGTTTATTTGAGCCAATTGAGAGTAAACTGGGGTAAAGAAAATTTAAGGTAAAAAGAGCAACTTTGGAGCGAAAAAAAAAGACTTTTGCTTGGTATTTTTTGTGATTTTAATGCCACCTTAGAAGGGTGCCTTTTGGCAGAATGACACCCTGTAAAATAGTTTGGCAAATGAAGTGATCGCGCAATTGGTTATCGGGCTAAATGCTTGTGTGTCTGAAGGGATGTTTGCTTGCTTCTCTTTGTGTGTCTGACTGTGTGTCTGTATGTGTTTTCGTCTGTCTCTCTCTCTTTCTCTCTCTCTCTCTCTCTATCTCTATCTCTTTCTCTGCACCTTTCTGTCTAAATGGATGTTTGCTTGTCCCCGTGTCTTTCTTTATGTGTTTGTGTCTGACTCGGTGTGTATTTGTAAGTATTTTTTTTCTCTCTCTCTCTCTCTCCTCTCTTTCTCTCTCTCTCACTCTCTGTGTCCGTTTGTCTGAGTGGGTATTTGTTTGTCTCTCTATCTATCTTTGCTTGTTTGCGTGTCTGACTTTGTGTGCTTGTATGAGTTTTTTGTCTCTCTCTCTCTCTTTCTCTCTCTCTCTCTCTCTCTCTCTCTCTCTCTCTCTCTCTCTCTCTCTCTCTCTCTCTCTCTCTCTCTCTCTCTCTCTCTCTCTCTCTCTCTCTCTCTCTCTCTCTGCCTATGTGTTTGATCTACTGTTTGCTTATCTCTATGTCTGTCTTTGTGTGTTTGTGTGTTGATTTGGATAATACCATTTGAGGTTTCAGTAGTACAATAGAGGATTCTCGTTATATCAGGTGAGATTTTGATAAGGTAGTGCAAGATATTTGATAATATCACACACGATTTGGAAATACTTTGCTAGAATTCTTGTCAATATCACAAACTAGTGTCATATTCCAAAAATTACTTGACAGAACCAGCTGCTAATAGCCTAAGAATTCTGAGTCTGAAAAATACGTCCAAAATATTCGGTCCCAAAAATTCTAAGCAAAAAAATGAAAAGTGTTCATACAAACATTATTTTTCTAATAGGAAAAAACACGATTAACATATCAATTTTGCCTCTATTTTGTATTCTGAAAATATCACAAGTGATTTTCTTAAGTATATTTTGTCATTTTAAGACATGAAAAAAGTTGAAAAAATTTCTAAGTAAAACAAAATAATAAGGCTAAAAATAAAAAAATAAAAAATTAAAATTAATAAAAGACAAGTTCAAAAAAAGTAGGCAAAAATTTGTGGGAGAGTCATTGGGGCCCTTTGACACTGGGATATGGACGATCATAATTTCCCTCTAAAAGAATTATAGATATAAGCACTCATTCCCATGAAAATGATGATACAAGCGGTTACACGACGCATATGATATAGTTACTGTTAAGTAAAAGTTATTACTATGTCATAAATTTTATTAGTCTAATTTGA
The DNA here is from genome assembly GCF_032884065.1 of Artemia franciscana. NCBI lineage: Eukaryota > Metazoa > Arthropoda > Branchiopoda > Anostraca > Artemiidae > Artemia > Artemia franciscana. The sequence continues at coordinate 30,518,203 of NC_088867.1, read as the reverse complement.
AATCATATGGAACTATTTACTTTACCTTATAAATCATCCCCAGAAAGGAATATTTAGGTCATTCACCGGATCTAGTTACTAGCTAAACCGATTCTGCTGATGAGGTATCTCTCTTTTACGATTGTTATGTAAGTAGATCAATGCTCTAGTTTAATATAGGCAATCTTTAGTGCCCAAAGACAGTTAGCACTCATTAGTGCCTAAGGGTGTAAAGACAGGTGTATAGTCTGTAGTGCCTTAGGCATCACTACTTCTACATATGCCAAATTTATTGCCTGAACAACCTCAGTTTTAATAGCATACAATATCCTTAATCTAATAGAATATTCTTAACCTTTTTCGTAAGTTAAATTCAAACATGTATACCTTTCTAAATAACATATAGTTTGTGTAACCAATGAACAAATTGCCTAGCTTGCAGCCCTTGTTCTGAGGACTGTGGGGAGGTTGACATCCCCAGTTCTGTACCTTTCAATAATGCTGAACAAAAAAAGCTCTCTTAAACATTTGATCATATATGTTTCGGGAATGATCGGCTTGGGGGGGGGGGGTCTGACGTCCCTGCATTCACTTTTGACTCTTAAAAAGAGCACTAAAACTTCCGACTTCTAATAAATGAGCTCCATCCGATCCAAAGTTTGTACACTTACCCGTTCCATAAAAAACCTTATGGGCAAAAAACCTGGGCAAAACTTACAACACTTGCCCATGGGCTCTGAGGGATCGTGTCCACCCTAAACACATTGTTATAGGGTTTTTGGAATATTGTTAACAAAATGCTTATCTCACAATTCCAATTGAATGTGTTTTGGGAAAAGAGGATGTCAGGGAGAGGGTCTAGCTGCTCTCCATTGTGTTTGACCTTTAAAATGGAACTAGAAGTTTACATTCTAAATCGAATAAGCCTCTTCTAAAGTTCACACGACCACCCCTTCCATAGAAACCTTATATGTCCCAAGGGAATAACTTACAACCCTTACCCCCAGACTCTAGGGGATTCTGTCCACCCCAAAAGGCTTATTGTATGATCTTTGAACAATTTTTGAACAAATGGCTATCTCAAAGTTTTTATCGAATGCATTTGTGGAAATTCAAACGTAGAAGAGAGAGGGGGGGCAACTGATTCTTATCACTTTTGACATTTTTAGACATTTAGACATTTTTTATTTTCATCCAAAACAAATAAATTAAACAAACAATTTACCATTAACGACAAATCTTACGACAAAAGAGTCCTGTCTGTGGCCGCAATTCTAACCACCATGAATCTGCTAAATCATTTCTTCATTTCTTTCCCCCACCCCCCAAAAACAGAAGAAGAAAAAAATCCTTGGGGGGGGGGGGTAAAAACAAAATAATTAATATTAAATACTAAATACATAAATACCCTTTCTTCTTATCACACTTCTCTCCTTTTTAAAAAATGGAATTTAACCATTCTCTTGAATGATGAATGATTCTCTTGAATGACTTTGACTCTTAAAAAGGGAGCTAGAACATCTGACTTCCAATCAAACGCACCCTCTGGAATTTTTACGACTAACCTTTCCATAACAACCTTATATACCCTCAAGGCAAAACTTATAATCCTTACGCTAAGGGCTGTGGGGGTTTCATCCTCAGGGAAATAATTTCCAGACCTTTCAACTACACTGAACAGAACGGCTATCCCAAAATTTTGATTCAACGTGTTTGGGGAACTGATGCGCGAGGCAAGGGGAGGGACTTGTTGCCCTCCAATCAATTTTGACTATTTAAAAAGGCCTTTTCAATTTCCAATCTTATGAACCTTTTTTGTAGTTTCTACAACAATAAATGACCATCTCAAAATTTTTATCAGATGTATTTTGGGAAAACACGAGGTGTAGGGGGGGGGTATCCGCCCTTCAATCACTTTGAATCTTAAAAAGGGTTCTAGAACTTCTGAATTTCAATCCAGTGAGCCTCTCCAAAATTTATACGACCATCCTTTCTATAAAAACCTTATATGTCCCTAAGTCATAACTTACAACCCTTGCCCTTAGAGAGGCGGGGGAGTTGCCATCCTCAAAGACATAATTTCCAAACCTTTTAACTACATTAATCAAAATGGCCATATCAAAATTTTGATTGGAAGTGCTTGGGGAAATGGTGGGCATGTGAGGGGGGTTAGTTCCCTTCTAATCAATTTTGATTATTAAAAAGGGCACTAGCCCCTTCAATTACCAATCAAATGAACCTTTTTCGAAGTTTCTACGACAACAAATGACCAACTCAAAATTTCTATAAGTTGCATTTAGGGAAAATACCAGGTGTGGTGGGGTTATCCACCCTCCAATCACTCTGAATCTTAAAAAGGGTACTAGAACTTCTGATTACCAATCCAAGAAGCCCCCTCCCAAATTTATACGATCACCCTTTATATATAAATTTTATAGGCCCCCAGGACATAACTTACAATCCTTGCCCTGTGGGCTGTGGTGGGGGGGGGGGTATCATCCTTAAAGACATAATTTCCGGACCTCTCATCTATGTTTAACAAAATAACTATCTCGAAACTTTGATTGGATATGTTTGGGGAAATGATGGACGTGGGAGGGTTGTTAGTTGGCCTCCAATCACTTTTGAATATTAAAATTTCTATTAAAGTTCTATTAAAGATTTTGACTATTAAAGTTTCTACGACAGCAAATGGCCATCTCAAAATTTCAATCAGATGCATTTCGGGAAAATACGAGGTGTGGGGTGCGGTATCCACCCTCTGATTACTCTGAATCTCAAAACTGAGCCAAAACTTCTGATTAGCAATCCAATGACCCCCTCCCCCAAAGTTTTTACCATAACTATTTCTATATAAACCTCATATGCCCCCAGGGCATAACTTACGACCCTTACCCTGAGGGCTGTAGGGGGGTTGTCATCCTCAAATAGCCTACATTATTTACAGGCCTTTCAACTATGTTGAACAAAATGGCTATCTTAAAATTCTGATTAGATGTGTTTGGGGAAATGGTGGGCGTGGGAGGAGGGTTGTTTGCCCTCTAATTACTTTCGACTATTAAAAAGGGCACTAACCCTTTTAATTTTCAATCGATGAGCCCTCTTCGAAGTTTCTACGACAACAAATGGCCATCTCAAAATTGCTATCAGATGCATTTTGTGAGAATACAAGGTGTGGGGCGGGGGGTATCCACCCTCGCATTACTCTTAATCTAAAAAAAGGCACTTAAACTTCTGATTAGAAATCCAATGACCCCCCCTTCCGAACTTTATACGATCACTCTAACTATATAAACCTTATATGCCCCCAGGGCATAACTTACAACCCTTGCCCTGGGGGCTGTAGGGGGAGTGTCATTTTCAAATACATAATTTCTAGACATTTCAACTACGGAACGAAATGGCTATCTTAATGTCTGTGAGGACGACTTGATCCACCACAGTCCCCAGGGGAAGGGCTGCAAGATATGAACTTTGCCCATTGTTTACATATAGTATTAGTTTTTGGGAAGTATACAGACGTTTTCAGGGGGTATTTTCTCTTTTGGAGGGTACACAGGAGGGGGTTACGTGGATGAATCTTTCCATGGAGGAATTTTTATGGGGGAAGAGAATTTCCATGAAGGAAATTTTGCGGGATTTTCCAGCATTATTAAAAAAAACAAGGAAAAGTTTTTTCAACTGAAAGTAAGGAGCAACATCAGAATTTGAAACGAACTCATATTATAACGTATCTGGGGGGGGTCCGTCCCCACCTCAATAGCTCGCTCTTTACGCTATAGTACTTTTAATAATTTCAAAAGAGCTATTTATTCTAATAAAACGGCCTTTGTGATTCAGGAGGTCATTCTTAAAGAATTGGAACTAAATTTGAATTAAATTAAAAGTTTCAGTGGAATTTTAAGTAACCAAGAAATTGGAGGGCAACTAGTCCCCCCATCCCTTTTTTTCAAAGTCGTCTGATCAAAATTTTGAAAAAGCCATTTAGCCAAAAAAAGCAAAATTAATGCGCAAATTTTGTTTTAATTACTCATGTACAGTGAGCCAAATTCAAAAATGTTCAGAAATTAAATAAAAAATAAAGTTTTTTTTACTGCAAGTGAGGAGTGACATTAAAACTTAAAAAGAACAGAAATTATTCCGTATATGAAAGGGGCTTTCCCTTCCTCAACGCCCCGCTCTTACGCTAAAGTTTGACTCTTACAACTCCGCTATTTTAAACAATAAAAACTAAAACAATAGGAGGAGGAGACTATCTCCTCTTCTACGCCCCGCTCTTTACGCTAAGTTTGACTCTTTCTCCCAATAAAACTTTTTAAAACAATAGCGCAAAGAGTGAGGCATTGAGGAGGGGACAGCCCCTTTAACATACGGAATAATTTATGTTCGTTTTAAGCTTTAATGTCACCCCTTACTTTCAGTTAAAAAAAAACTCGTTTTCTATTTAATAACTTTCAAAGAGGCACATTTATTTATGTTGGGCTTACGTATGCAGATACAAGAAAAGTATAATGAGTATATCTCTATTATTTTTTTAGCCCTGTTTGACTCTTTAACATAGAAGAATTAAAAATTCTTCTTTTTTCAAAAGCTTTTATGTCCATGGTTCGTCTAGTACCGAAGCTGGTTGTCCAATAGAATGTCCATTGATAACCCATTTATAACACTTCTCGGAAACGTTTTTCAAATCTTGAGCTTTTCGTCCATTTTAAAGACCTGATTTTTATACAAATCATACATACAGATTTTTATGTTCATTTCAACTATAAAATACCTATGGAATATGCTTTCAAGGAACTTTAAGAATTTTAAGCATTTTACCTTGTTAATTTTATTTTCTATTTTACAATAAATAGAGCCGAGAGTTTGAAACTATACAACTTTGGTGTTGACTCAGAAATTTAACAAACCATATTCCTATTCAATTTTTGCATTGACATATTCTACAATTTTCACTGTGTGGAAATTTTGTCATATTGGCGAGAGTTTCCGCTAAGATTAGCACTTATGTCTAATACTAAATCTTTCACGGTTGCTTTCAATTGAAACTTGATGGACTTTTTTTTTTCTTTTACTGAAATTGTGGTTAAAAAAAAAAATCTTTAAATTTGGAAAGCTACTTTATTAAAATGTAATTCAGTAACGAAAACTTTACCATGAGTGTAATATAGCTTAAAAGATACAAAACAGAATAAACAAATAAATTTTCAGAAAATCCTGTTAAAACCACATATAAATTTCCGACGGTATAAGGGTCCGTCGCAAAAGAGTTTGACGCATGAAAAATATGTCTTTATCTAAATAATCGTGAACATGATTTTATCCCAAAGTAAAATATTGTAAAGCATAAACAAAAGGGGAAGTAGGTTAGAAGTTTCTTCTTTAGGTTATATTTAAACCAAAATTACCAACAAAACTGAAACTACTGTGCAATAATGATGAAAAATGCAAAGCTATTCACGTTGTCATGAACTTAGTAGTTTACCGTCGTAAACAATCAACACTCCACATTCTAAAAAACTTGATATGATATTACTGCTTATATTTTTCTTTTTATTTCAAACCATCAAAATATAATATTATACTTTAAGCAAAAAAACAACTTTTTTTCTACTATTTTTATAATATTTTTCAAGGTGAAAACGTGGTTCCAGAACCGAAGAATGAAGCACAAAAAGCAGCTACGTAAAACAGGCGATGATGCAGAATCCTATAATATACAAAAGGATACAGATGACCTGTCAGACTATGGTAATTTTTATTTATGAAAAATAGGGCCATGCCTCCCCCCCCAAAAAAAAATTCTCTTATATGCCTTTTCCATTGAAAATTAGGGGCCCCATTTGCCGTAGCTTTTGTGTCTAAAAACTGGTTCCATAGTCAAATTCTTTTAGTCTACAAACTTTGGCGAAATATTAAAAGTAATTCCTCCACGCCAAAAAATCTTAAGCCGAGTTAAGCTTTCAAAGTTTTTTTTTCTTAAAGGCTAAGACTAGAAATAAGTGAAGATGAAAAGGTGACATTGGCCAACGAAAGATTGATCAGGTCGACAGTTTCACTTACCTTGGTCGTATCAAACAGTTCGTGGTAACAAACTGTAGTAAGGAGCGACCCGGCTCAATAGCAACCAAAACTCTAAAAAATGGGGTTTTGATATCAATAGCTACATCAAAAGAATCGCATTTTAATGCTGATTTTAAATATATAAGTTTAATCAAGTTTAGTCTTACCCATCAAAAGTTACGAGCCTGAGAAAGTTTGCCTTATTTAAAAAAATAGGGGGAAACAACCTCTAAGAGTCATAGAATCTTAACGAAAATCACACCATCAGATTCAGCGTATCAGAGAACCATGTTGTAGAAGTTTCGAGCTCCTATCTACAAAAATGTGGAATTTCGTATTTTTTGCCAGAAGAAAAATCACGGGTGCGTGTATATTTGTTTTTGTTTTTCCCAGGGGTCATCGTATCGACCAAGTGGTCCTAGAATGTCGCAAGAGGGCTCATTTTAACGGAAATGAAAAGTTCTATTGCCCTTTTTAAGTGACTAAAAAAATTGGAGGGCACCTAGGCCCCCTCCCACGCTCATTTTTCTCCAAAGTCAACGGATCAAAATTTTGAGATATCCATTTTGTTCCGCATAGTCAAAAACCATAATAACTATGTCTTTGGGAATTACTTACTCCCCCACAGTCCCTGGGGGAGGGGCTGCAAGTTACAAACTTCGGCCAGTGTTTACATATAATAATGGTTACTTGGAAGTGTACAGCGTTTTCAGGGATTTTTTTTGGTTTTGGGGGTGGGGCTGAGGGAAGGGAGCTATGTGGGAGGATCTTTCCTTGGAGAAATATGTCATGGGGGACCAGAAATTCAATGAAAAAGGCGCAGGATTTTCTAAAATTACTATAAAAAAAACAATGAAAAAATAAACATGGAAAAGTTTTTTCAATTGAAAGCAAGGAGTAGCATTGAAACTTAAAACGAACAGAGATTATTAAGAATATGAGGGGTTCTAAAAATACTTTAGCGTAAAGAGCGAGGTATTTAGGAGGAGATAAATACCTCGCTCTTTATGCTATAGTATTTTATTAATTTCAACTATTTACTCTACGGCCTTTCAGATTCAGGGGTCATTCTTAAAGAATTGGGACAAAACTTACGATTTAGTGCAAAGAGCGAGGTATTAACGAGGGTACAAACCCCCTCATATACATAATAAAAATTTAAGAATATAAAAGTTTGTTGCGTAAGTTAATTCTTAAGTTACGTATATTTTTTACTAATAAAAACATTCGTTAAAAATTAAAATTTATAGTTGCCTTTTTACGTAACCGAAAAATTGCAGGGCAACTAGGCTTTCCCCACCCCTTACTTCTCAAAATCGTCTGATCAAAACTAAGAGAAAGCCATTTAGCCAAAAAAGGAATTAATATGCAAATTTCATTTTAATAATTTATGTGTGGAGAGCCAAAATCAAACATGCATTAATTCAAAAACGTTCAGGAATTACATAAAAAAAACTAGTTTTTTTTAACTGAAAGTAAGAAGCGACATTAAAACTTAAAACGAACAGAAATTACTCCGTATATGAAATGGGTTGTCCCCTCCGCAATCCCTTGCTCTTTACGCTAAAGTTTGACTCTTTGCCACAATTCTGCTTTTTAAAACAATTAAAAACTTTAGCGTAAAGAGCAAGGCATAGCGGAGGGGACAACCCATTTCATATACGGAGTAATTTCTGTTCGTTTTAAGTTTTAATGTCGCTCCTTACTTTCAGTTAAAAAAACTAGTTTTTTTTAATGTAATTATTAGTAAAGACGGTGGGAAGAGCGAGATGTTAATAGTAGAATAGCCAAAGCTCAGAGTGTTTTTCTACAGTTGAAAAAAAACTTTAGAAGAATAGAAAGTCAAGTCTACGGACCAAGATTAGAATTTTGGAAGCTGCAGTGTTGACAATTTTCAAATATGGTTCTGAAGCATGGGCGCTCCGAAAAATGGACGAAGAATTTCTACATGTTTTCCAGAGATATTGGCTATGGATTGTTTTGGATACCCGGCTGACTGAACGTATTCAAACAGTAGGCTGTGTGAAAAGCGTGGTTCAATGAAGAATGACAGATTGCCAAAGATTGTCCTTTTTGGACAACCGTCTGGAAAGCGTCATAGAAAGAAGGTCGTCCGCAGTTGGGGTGGGAGGAACTCATAAAGAAAGGCTTGAGAGGAATGGCTACTTCCTGGGAATGTGTAAAGAGGGAATAAATTAGGATGTAGGAAGAGCGTGCGCAGCTGTGTTCACCTCTAACGGATTGCTGCTGTGGTGAGTTGTTAGTAGTAGTAGTACTTCATTAAATTTTTTAGTTTTGATTTCAATGTCAATTTGTTTTTTGTGTTTAAATATCTTACTGGTCCTTTTTCCCTTTTGGTTAGGACTTAAAAGAGTAAACCTTTTGTTTTGTCCCTGATCCATTGTGGCTCTCCGACATTAAAATGCTTCAAGTTGAGATCATTTGAGGACATCGACTTTATTTCGCATTTCATTCTGCAAAATGTAAGTGGGAGAAAAATCTCTCAATAAGACTTAAATTTGAAATAATGCTTGAAGCAAACTTATTTTGGTTGTTGCTACGAAGATTAGCTCATAAATTTGCTTTTTGGGCATTTTTAGGTCACGAATCATGTTTTCACACTGAAAATAGAGATATACGGGATAAACATGGTAAGTATTAAAAAAAGCATAAATCAAATATTTAGAGATTACATTACATTGTTCTCATCTGTATTGCTTGTGTCTTACTGGTACCAAAAGCCTAACGGAACAGCCAAGGTGAAATTTTGGGATTCAAGCCCCTTTGCAGAATCTAGAATTAGATTTTGCAGAGTTTTTTAGCATTCTAGTTAAAAATGTTTGTAAAATGAATGAATTCTGGATGTTTAGAGAGTTTATAGTGTAGAATAGGTTTGAAAAATAAACTTGAGAAGACTAAGTTTCTAGACTAGAAATAAATGAAGAGGTGATATTGGGTAGTGAGAAAATCGATCAATTGTTTCTCTTGAATTACCTGGGGGGCACAAAAAGGTGGATACATTTAATATGTGAAACTCAGAATAGTCCATATTTTTCCACAGTTGAAAAAGTAAGGGAGAGTAGGAAGATAAGTCTACGAACCAAGATGAAAATATTAGAAGCTACAGTAATGGCAGTGGTCAAATATGGTTCTTAAACGTAATTGTCAAGAGATACCTTTCCCAACCGGTTTCTTCGCTAGTTTCTTTCAGCTTATCGTGAGACAAGACAAAGACAAGTGACGGAATAGATGGGAAGTATAATCTTATGATTTAAGAATTGTTTTCTGACTTTAAACTGACCAAATACTTAACCCCCCATCCTTTTATGTGCAAATGAGTAGCCCAAATTATAAGTTTCTTATATATACCATACATATTGTTATAAAATTATATATATATTATATACTTAAAATATAAAATATATATAAAATATACAATCATAAATTTCATTTTATCTATATATCTATGTATATAAAAATAAGTTGTTTGTTTGTGTGTTGACTGACGTCATGTTTGTGTGTCAACTGACGTCATGTTTGTCGACTGACGTCATTACAAGGACTGAGCATTATGCCGTCATGAAGTTGTTTGTCGACTGACGTCATGTTTGTCGACTGGGACACAGGGACACAACTACAACGGGGACGCCGGGGGCACAGGGGGGATATATAAATGACGACGGGGACACAGGGAATGTTCGATTAGCAATCACCATCAACAAAGCTCAAGGGCAATCATTAGAATAATGAGGTATAGATCTGAATACGGATTGTTTTTCCCATGGACAATTATATGTTGCATGTTCAAGAGCCGGTAAACCTGACAATCTATTTATATGCACAGACGATGGGACAGCGAAGAATGTTCTATATTAGCAAGTTTTACGTAGCACCCCCACCAACTAGGTGCTGGGGTGGCGCAAAGTGCCACCCCAACAGCTAGTATATAAAAATAAGTTGTATGTTTGTTTGTTTGTACGCATGTGACGTCATTACAAGTATATAAGGCTCTTTATATGACGTCATTATAAGTATATAAGGGGGCGATTAAAAGAGAAATTTTAGAATAAATCTTACAATTGCAGAAGAAACAGCCGAGGAAGCTGCTCAAAGAGTTAATGCCAAAAGGCTTATGGCTAATACAGAAAGTAAGACAAGAAAGCGTGACGAGGAATCACAAGAACAGTGTGAAAACAGGCTGGCGTCTTAAAGAGAAATTACCGAAAAAAATCGTGCCGAGGAATCACAAGAACAACGTGAAAACAGGCTTGAGGCTCAAAGAGATAATGCCAAAAGAAGGCGTGCCGAGGAATCGAAATAGCAACCTGAAAATTATCGCCTGACATTCAGGTACAGCCCAGTCGATGATTATGGCTTTAGTAGATGTGTTCAAATCGGGACTATGTCTAAAATTTGTCCCTATTGCAAAGGCCTTGAAATTTAATGGTGAAACAATGGGAATGTGTTGCGCCTCAGGAAAAGTTAAACTTCCTCAACTGGCTGCACCACCAGAGCCATTGAAGACTTTGCTTACTGGAACTATGTCAGAACCTAAGCGTTTTTTTTATCAAACATCAGAAAATATAACTCATGTTTCCAAATGACGTCGTTTGGTACCCAAATCAAAAATCAAGATCAATTTATGCCTACTTTCAAAGCAAAAGGGCAAATTTATCATACAGCAGGGTCCCTTCTACCATTCTCAGGTGATAATCATAAATTTTTACAACTGTACTTCATCAGTGATAGCAATTCTGAATTGAATGCACGTTGTGAAATTTCTCCCGACGTTGAAAGGTCTATCGTTTCCCAATTGTAACATCTTTTCCACGAAAACAATGATTTAGTGCGCCTGTTCAAAACAGCAATCGATGTGATGCCTACTGATACGCATAAAATTGTTATTTCCGCTGACAAAACGCCTACTGGCGAACATGTGCGTAGATACAATGCTCCAACTATCGACGAAGTGGCAATTGTTATGGTCGGTGATCAGTTTTTACCTCGAGATATTATTCTTCATAAGCAAAACGCTCAGTTGGTAAGAATTGCTGAAACTCATCGATGCTACGATGCCCTACAATATCCTATCATTTTTGGGATGGAGCCGACGGCTATCACTTTAATAATAAATTGATAGATCCATCCACTAACAAACAAACGGATAAGAAATGCAGTGCAATGAATTATTATTCCTATAGACTAATGATTCGTCCCAATGACGAAAATTATATTTTAAAATGCCGTCAATTGTTTCACCAATACATCGTTGATATGTATGCAAAGATTGAATCAGAACGTTTGCTATTTATCCATCTGAATCAGACTATGCTCCGCTCTGAACAATACATTCATTTGCGAGATGCAGTTGTAAATCACGGTAATACCACTAGCGTTGGAAGACAAACGATTTTACCTTCGTCATATGCTGGCAGCCCCCGTCATATGCATGAATATGCTCAAGATGCTACTGCGTATGTTCGTCTCTATGGTCGTCCTGATTTATTTATTACATTTACATGTAATCAATCTTTGGACGAGATACAGCAGCTTTTACTTCAAGGACAATCGGCGGTTCATTGACATGACATTACTGCCCGTGTCTTCTGGCAAAAGTTGAAATCACTGATAAACTACATAGTAAAACTTAAAGTGTTTGGGTCAGTGCGATGCTGGATGTACTCAGTAGAATGGCAAAACGAGGATTGCCACACGCACATATTTTAATCTTACTACATGATAAAATCACTTCTAGTGAAATTGACGATGTGGTTTCCGCTGAAATACCTGATGAAAATGTCGATAATGACTTACATGATATTGTGGTAAAAACTATGATACATGGACCTTGCGGTGCACTGAATGAAAAACCACCATGCATGGCCAAAGGAAGGTGCAGAAAGCATTATCCTCGACTTTTAGTACCCAACACACTTACCGGCAACGATGGTTACCCACAATATAGAAGAAGATCTACTGAAGATGGCGGTAAAACAGCAATAATAATGAAGCATAACGGTACCACCATCGAAGTAGATAACCAGTGAGTTGTTCCATATTCACCTTTATTATCAAAAACATTTAATGCTCATATAAATGTTGAATACTGTAACTCCGTAAAGGCAATCAAATACATATATAAATACGTCAACAAAGGCAGCGACATGGCAGTTTTTGGCTTGCATTCCGAAATCAGTGATATCGATGAAATCGTACAATATCAGGCTGGAAGATACATAAGCAGTAATGAAGCTGTTTGGCGAAATCTTTCATTTCTGATACATGAACGAAGTTTAGCTGTTGTTCACTTAGCGGTACACTTACAGAATGGTCAACGTGTTTATTTTTTGGAATCCAACGTGCAACAAAGAGCCCTGAATCCACCGGATCCAACGTTAACTGCTTTTTTTCGTTATGTCAAAATGATTCTTTTGCAAAAAAAACTGCTGTATACTGAAGTACCTTTGTATTACACATGGAATGCTAAAAAGAAATCATTTGAACGTCAAAAACAGGGTAAGTCAGTCGACGGCCAACCTACCATCTTAAGAGATACCGCGATAGGAAAACTCTACACCATTCATCCCAATCAACATGAATGCTTCTTTCTCCGCCTGCTTGCGGTGAATGTACCCGGTCTGACGTCCTTTGAGTGTTTGGGTACTGTAAACGGTACTATACATGGCACTTACCGTAGTGCATGCCAAGCTCAGAATTTACTGGAGAATGACCGACACTGGGATAACTGCATCAATGACGCGTGCGAAACGTCAACTCCGAGTCAAATTCGTGCATTGTTTGGATTCCTCCGGAACATCTCCACATGAAAAAATTGGCAAAGAGAATGTAAGACAATTAAAAAGAATTTTGTATGGTAAATTCCTTCAAATTCCCCCCGTGTAACATTTCCTCTAAAAGATTCACGCCCTAAAGTTTCTCTCCAGAAATACGATGCTCCCTATCCTTGGGGCCTCGCCCCAAGGACTTTTGGTGGGGGGTCATTTTAGACCTAAAGCTATAGTCATTTGATCTTTACACTATACCAAACAATATGGATATCTCAAAGTTTTTATCAGATAAGTTTGGGAAAAAACTGGCGGGGAGGGGCCCAGTTGCCCTCCAATCTTTTTGGTCACTTCAAAAAGACACTAGAACTTTTAATTTAGAACTTTTAGAAGTTTTCGAATGTACCTTCTCCTGCTCTTGTGGGACTGTTTTTTTCGATAGGATCGCCCCTGGGAAAACAAAAACAAAAAACAAACAGATAAATAAACACGCATCCGTGATCTGTCTACTGGCAAAAATAGCAAAATTCCATATTTTTGCAGATAGGAGCTTGAAACTTCTATAGTAGTGTTTTCCGGTACGCTGAATATGACGACGTAGTTTTCATTAAAATTCCTTGAATTCTACGGGATGTTACTCCCTATTTCAAAAATAAGGCAACTTTTTCAGGTTCGTAACTTTTGATGAGTGACACTAAACTTGATGAATCTTATATATTTGGAATCAGCAAAACTAGCTGATTCTTCTTATGTATCTATTGATATTAAAATTTCGTTTTTTAGAGTTTCGGTTAATGAGCCGAGTCAATCCTTACTTACAGTTGGTTACCGCCAACTGTTTGGTACAGACATTTTTCAGGGGGAAGGGATTTTTCTGGATGGGGTCTAGGTTGGAGTATCTGTACATGAAGGAATCTTTCATGGGAGAAGGGAGACTTTCATGGAGGGAAAGCCGGATTTCCCGGTATTATTTTTTAGAACATGTTCAGAAATTATATAAAAAAAAGTTTTGCAAATGAAAGTAAAAAGCAACATTGAAACTTAAAACGAATAGAAATTATTTTGTATGTGCAGGGGGTTGCCCAGTCCTCTATACCTTGCTGTTTACGCTAAATCTTTTGTAAAAGTTTTAAAAAAGCTTAATATTCTAATGAAATGATCCTCGGGTTTCAGGAGTTATTCTTAAATAATTGGAACAAAAAGCCAAACTTTGGCGTAAAGAGTGAGATACTGAGGAGGGGACAACCCCCCTAATATAAATAAAAATTCATGTTTGTTTTAAGTTTTAATGTTACTCCTTACTTTTATTTAATCATAAAAGAATGACTACTCTTATTATAAATATAACATTCCTAAAGTTTAATCTTACCCATCAAAAGATACGAGCCTCAGAAAATGTGCCTTATTTTGTAAAACTGGGGGATACACCCCTCAGAAGTTAAACAGTCTCAATGAAAATCATCATCAGATTCAGCGTGTCAGAGAATCCTGGTGTAGAGTCGTCAAGCTCTTATCTACAAAAATCAAGAATTTGGTAAAAAAAAATTCCACAAAAAAGATCACGGGTGTGTGTTCATTTTCATTTTTATTTTTGCCAGGGGTAATCGTATTGAACTGATTCCTAGAAGATCAGGATATGGCTCATTTGTAAAAACCAAACGTTTTAATGCCCTTTCCAAGTGACCAAAAAGATTGAAGGGCAACCTAACACCCTCCCACGACCCTTTTTCTTCAAAGACATTTGATCAAAATTCTAAGATGTCCATTTGGTTCAGCTTTAAAGATTTAAAATTTCACATAAAGATGTGAAATTTTAGCCCAAGTATAACTTCGCCACTGTGGATAAAGGCGTTTTTTAATGTAGGAACCACGTTAAGAATGAACGATAAAATTGGTTCTTCATGAGCACCTCATAAACCTATTTCACCTCATAAACCATTCTATTTCAAAGAAAGTAATTATTATTATTCATGGCTAATTCTTAAATAATAAATTAACAAAAAAAGCTTACAAATAGAGAGAAAATTAACAAAGGCTAAAGTTACCAACTTACAAGGGTGGGTGAAAATTGAGAAGGCAAAGCTACAAGTATATTTAAAAGCTAACCTGCTTCTCAGCCTTTTAAGCAAATTTAATGCACAGCCATCTCTTTGTTTCATATATACCAGACTGGGGACTCAGGAATTACTATGAAAAACAATTCAAGTAGAAAATAACAAACAAAAGTGCTCACAAATGGAGAGCCTGTTAAGAAAGGCTCTCTTAACCCCCTAACACCCCCCTGCCCCTGTATGCGGCCTTGCAAGCAATACTTGATATTAAATATCGTCACGGACGACCATTGAGGGAAAAGCCAGAAAAAGAGTAAGTTCCGCCTCCTAAAATCATATGAGATTTATACGTCCTTATGGTCTTTACTATTCAATATTTTTATAATATTTTCCTTATGTTCCTTTCTTTGGGAAGGTATATGTACATAACACGATTAAGTACTGCATATTTGCAAGGATTAGATTATAAATTAGATTAGAATATAATACGTTCTTTGCGGCCTGCTTTCCATAATTTTCTGCTGTGATTCCCATAATTTAGTCAATACAGTATTGTATTCACGTTATATTTTGATATATTTCATTAGGATTAACAAACTTAACTTCTTGGGTGTATTCCGTATAATTAACAAGAACCAAAATTTCTTCCAATATTTTGCCCTGGTCTGCTCGTAGAAAACCTATTATCCATGATTTTAACGTCTATTTGAAAGCTATATATATATACTAGCTATATACTAGTCAACACCTAGTTGGTGGGGGCACTTCGCGCCCCCACAAGCCCCCCTACGTGCGTAAGTCGTTACGCGCCTTATTAGTTACGCGCCTTTATATTCCCCGTGTCCCGGTCGTCATTTGTGTCCCGGTGTCCCGGTCTGTAATTTCTCTTTGAGTGTCCCGGTCGTCCTTTATATTCCCTGTGTCCCGGTGCCCCGGTCGTCATTTGTGTCCCGGTTCCCGGTCTGTAACGTTCCCTTATAATGACGTCATATACAAAGCCTTATATACTTATAGTGACGTCATATACAAACCCTCAAACATACAAAAATACATTCAACTTATTTATATATATATATATATATATATATATATATATATATATATATATATATATATATATATATACTTATATATATATATATATATATATATATATATATATATATACATTAAACTTATATATATATATATATATATATATATATATATATATATATATATATATATATATATATATATATATATAGCCCCCCCCGCGCGCGTAAGTCGTTACGCGCCATATTAGTTACGCGCCATTGTAGTTGAGTCCCTGTGTCCCACCCATGAATATAGATAGACATATATATATTTTTAACTACGTAAAACTTGTGAGTATACAACATTCTTGGCTGTCCCATTGTCTGTGCATATAAATAGATTGTCAGGTTTACCGACTCTTGAACATGCAACATATAATTGTCCATGGGAAAAACAATATGTATTCAGATCTATACCTCATTATTCTAATGATTGCCCTTGAGCTTTGTTGATGGTGATTGCTAATCGAACATTCCCTGTGTCCCCGTCGTCATTTATATATCCCCTTGTGCCCCCCGGCATCCCCGCTGTTGTTGTTTCTGTGTGTCCTGGTCGTCATTTGTGTCCCGGTGTCCCAGTCTGTAATTTTTCTTTGAGTGTCGCGGTCGTCATTTTTGTCCCGGTCGTCATTTGTGTTCCGGTGTCCCGGTCTGTAATTTCTCTTTGAGTGTCCTGGTCGTCATTTATATTCCCTGTGTCCCGGTCGTCATTTGTGTCCCGGTGCTTTGTTGATGGTGATTGCTAATCGAACATTCCTTGTGTCCCGGTCGCTTTCTCTTTGAGTGTCCCGGTCGTCATTTATATTCCCTATGTCCCGGTGTCCCGGTCGTCATTTGTGTCTGGAATAATTTCAGAAAAACAATTTGTGAAGTTGCTGATGGTTTCCTAGGGAAGAGTGCTAAGACAGCAACTAGGAATATTAGTGAAAAAGCTTTAGGTTTAATAGAGAGTAGAAGGGGTTTGTATAAGAATTATCTGAGCGATAGGTCGTATGAAAACAAAAGGAATGTAAAGAAATTGGAGAAAGCATTAAAATATGAACTAAGGAGATGTGAAATGGAGGCGATGGATAAAATTGCTGAGGATCTGGAAGATGCGGCTAGACGGCATAATAGTAAAATATTATACTGGCATGTTAATAAATTGAAAGGGAGTAGCCGATCCGGACTAGTCCCAGTTAAAGATAGAAATGGGGTCACAATTAGTGATAAGGGAAAAGTTAAAGAAAGATGGGTGGAACATTTTGAGAATGTGCTAAACCGAGATACAGTTGCAGGAAAAGATATAGATGAAAATGAAAAAGTTTGTGATACCTTGGATGTGAAGGAAGATTTGTTTAGTGAGGAAGAATTAGCGACAGTACTAGAAGGATTAAAAAATAATAAGGCCCCAGGTGCTGATAGTATGATTAATGAGTTCCTTAAATATGGTGGCTCTGAGGTTAGGAATAAGTTACTGAAGATTATGAACATGATTTTTGAAAAAGGGGAAGTACCCAATGATTTTAGGAAAACCTTAATTAAACCACTGTATAAGAAAGGTGACAAGAGTGAATGTCGGAATTATCGAGGCATTAGTCTGGTCTCTGTAGGTAGCAAATTACTGAGTAATATGATACTTTTTAGACTGAGACATGCTGTAGACAAAGTTTTAAGGGAGAACAATGCGGTTTTAGAAAAGGTAGAGGATGTGTCGACCATGTTTTCACTCTTAGGTTAATAATTGAGAAGTCCCTTCGTTGTCAAACACCTTTGGTCCTTAGTTTTATCGATTATGAGCAAGCTTTCGATTCTGTTGATAGAACAGCGTTAACAAAGGTCTTATCGTTATATGGTATACCAGAAAAATACATTAAAGTGATTTGCGCTATGTACGAGAATAATACTGCTGCGGTTAAGGTAGGAAATGAGGTTAGCAACTGGTTTTGTATTAAATCAGGAGTTAAGCAGGGTTGTGTTCTATCCCCCTTTATATGGATCATTTTGATGGACTTCGTCTTAAGGAGCACAGGAAAGGCAATTGGAGACCATGGAATCAAATGGGGAGGAAGAACGCTCCTGGACTTAGATTATGCTGATGATTTAAGCATATTAGATGAAAGTGTGAGCAAAATGAATGAATTTTTAGAGGTTTTACGAGTTCAGGGTGCTAAAATAGGCTTGAAAATTAATGTTAAGAAGACTAAGTCACTAAGGTTAGGAATAAGTGAAGATGAACAGGTGACCTTAGGTAACGAAAAGATTGATCAGGTTGGGAGCTTCAGTTACCTTGGTAGTATTATTAGTAAAGATGGTGGGAGCAGTGAAGATGTTAAAAGTAGAATAGCTAAAGCTCAGGGTGTTTTTTCACAGTTAAAAAAAGTTTGGAAGAATAGAAAGATAAGCCTACAAACCAAGATTAGAATATTGGAAGCTACAGTGATGACAGTGGTCAAATATGGCTCTGAAGCATGGACACTCCGAAAAGCAGATGAAAATTTACTAGATGTTTTCCAGAGAAATTGCCTACGGATTGTTCTGGGTACCCGGCTGACTGACCGTATTTCAAACAGTAGGTTGTACGAAAAGTGTGGTTCAATCCCGCTTTCTGGGGCTATAATGAAAGAAAGGTTGAGATGGCTAGGCCACGTTCTACGGATGAAGGATGACAGATTACCGAAGATTGTCCTTTTTGGCCAACCGTCTGGGGCTACACGGAAAGCAGGTCGTCCTTGTCTGGGTTGGGAGGATGTCATAAATAAGGATTTAAAGGAAATGGGAACTTCCTGGGAGGGTGTAAAGAGGGAGGCTTTAAATAGATTAGGTTGGAGGAGGAGCGTGCGTAGCTGTGTTGGCCTCAGGCGGCTTGGTGCTGCAGTGAGTTATTAGTTAGTATTAGTAGTATATATATATATATATATATATATATATATATATATATATATATATATATATATATATAATTTTAATGTTTTTATATTTTCACGAGCTAATAGTTGGTCAAAAATAGCAAAACACTTTGTGACTTGTAGAAACGAACTTGTTGGGAAACACATCTGTATTTGCATGTTTTTTTTTTTTCAGACAAACCAACAGACTTGTCACAGAGAAGTTTACCTGAACTGGTTACTCCAACAAGTGATAGTGACTTTGACAACTCAGTAGACATAGTTGACGAAGATCTTAAAGATTAAAGATGCAGAATATTGTTACTATTTTTATTTTTTTTTGTGTTACTCTGTAATGTTTCTACTGTTATAAAACATTTCGATTTTATAAATTGGCACTGTATGTTTTCGAGCAAAAAAAAGATTTTGAGGGATACAGAAGTAAAAATAACAAATGGGTCAGTCACGCTTGCCAATAAAATCTTCAACGCCAATTTGGTATCCTGTTCATAACAGAAAGTGTTTTTTGTAACAGAAAGTAAGAAACAACATAAAAACTTAAAATGAACAGAAATTATTACGAGTCTTAGGCTAACTTAGTCACTTTACGCTAAAACTTGACTTTTGTCCTAATTATTTAAGAATGAATCCTGAAACACAAGGGCAGTTTAGTTCGAAGAATCTAAATCTTAAAAGAGCTTTTTTAAAAGTTCTAAAGCAGCTTTAGCATAAAAAGCGAGGAACTGAGGAGGGAGATAGCCCCCTCATATACGTAATAATTTCTGTTCATTTTCAGCTCTAATGTTGCTCCTTACTTTCAGTAGAAAAAACTTTTTTTTTATTTGGTTTCTGATCGTTTTTTTTTAATAATGCCAGGTCCATCTAAGATTTCCTTCCCCCACGAAAATTCCTTCATGGAAACATCCTACCAAGTACCCCCCCCCTCCGAAAATTGTCTGTATACTCCCCAATCTATATATCTGTATATATAAAAATAAGTTGTCTTTGTATGTGTGTGTCGAGTGACGTCATGTTTGTGTGTCGACTGGCGTCATGTTTGTCGACTGACGAAATTACAGACCGGGACATCGGGACACAAATGACGACCGGGACATCGGGATATAGGGAATATAAATGACGACTGGGACACTCAAAGAGAAAGCGACCGGGACACAAGGAATGTTCGATTAGCAATCACCATCAACAAAGCACCGGGACACAAATGACGACCGGGACACAGGGAATATAAATGACGACCAGCATACTCAAAGAGAAATTACAGACCGGGACACCGGAACACAAATGACGACCGGGACACCGGGACACAGGGAATATAAATGACGACCGCGACACTCAAAGAGAAATTACAGACTGGGACACCGGGACACAAATGACGACCGGGACACAGGTAAACAACTACAACGGGGACACATATGACGTCTGAATTATTTCGTCATATACCAATTCAAAAACGAATGTATTCAAGCCAAAAAAAAACTAAAAAAAAGGTAAAAACTACAAAAAAACTAAAAAGAAAAAAACTAAAAATTAATAAAAAATTAAAAAAATTAAAAAACTAAAAAAACTAAAAAAGAAAAAAAATTAAAAAAAGGAAAAAAACTGATAAATAAAGGAGAAAAAAAATAAAAATAAAAATAAAAAAACTGAAAAGGTAAAAACTACAAAAAAAACTAAAATGAAAAAGAAAAAAACTAAAAAAAAAAAGGTAAAAACCAAAAATAAACTAAAAAGAAAAAAAGGGGAAAAACACAAAAATCTATTTCATCATATACCAATTCAAAAAAGAATGTACATACAGACCAGGGCACCGGGACACAAATGACGACCGGGACACAGGGAATATAAATGACGACCGAGACACAGGGACACAACTACAACGGGGACGCCGGGGGGCACAGGGGGATATGTAAATGACGACGGGGACACATGGAATGTTCGATTAGCAATCACCACCAACAAAGCTCAAGGGCAATCATTAGAATCAGGGGGCACAGGGGGATATATAAATGACAACGGCGACACAGGGAATGTTCGATTAGCAATCACCATCAACAAAGCTCAAAGGCAATCATTAGAATCATGAGGTATAGATCTGAATACGGATTGTTTTTCCCATGGACAATTATATGTTGCATGTTCAAGAGTCAGTAAGTGACAATCTATTTATATGCAGAGACAATGGGACATCGAAGAATGTCGTATATTCGCAAGTTTTACGTAGTTAAAAACATAGCGCCCCCAAAAACAAGCGCCCCCAACAGCTAGTTTAAAAATATAAGTTGTTTGTTTGTGTGTGTGTGTTGACTGACGTCATGTTTGTGTGTCGACTGACGTCATTGTAAGGACTAAGCATTATACCGTCATGAAGTTGTTTGTCGACTGACGTCATGTTTGTCGACTGACGAAATTACAGACCGGGACACCGGGACACAAATGACGACCGGGACACAGGGAATATAAATGACGACCGGGACACTCAAAGTGAAATTATAGACTGGGACACCGGGACACAAATAACAACCGGGACCCAGGGAATAGAAATGACGACCGGGACACAAGGACACAACTAAAACGGGGACGCCGGGGGGCACAGGGGGATATATAAATGACGACCGGAACACAGGGAATGTTCGATTAGCAATCACCATCAACAAAGCTCAAGGGCAATCATTAGAATAATGAGGTATAGATCGGAATACGGATTGTTTTTCCCATAGACAACCGGGACACAACTGACGAGCGGGATACAGGGAATATAAATGACGACCGGGACACTCAAAGAGAAATTACAGACCGGGACACCTGGACACAGGGAATATAAATGACGACCGGGACACTCAATGAGAAATTACAGACTGGGACACCGGGACACAAATGACGACCGGGACACAGGGAATATAAATGGCGACCGGGACACAGGGACACAACTACAACGGGGAGGCCGGGGGGCACAGGGGGGATATATAAATGACGACGGGGACACAGGGAATGTTCGATTAGCAATCACCATCAACAAAGCTCAAGGGCAATCATAAGAATAATGAGGTATAGGTCTGAATATGGATTGTTTTTCCCATGAACAAATGACGACCGGGACACCGGGACACAGGGACTATAAATGACGACCGGGACACTCAAAGAGAAATTACAGACTGGAACATCGGGACACAAATAACGACCGGGACACAGGGAATATAAATGACGACCGGGACACAGGGACACAACTACAGCGAGGACGCCAGGGGCACAGGGGGGATATATAAATGACGACCGGGACACAGGGAATGTTCGATTAGCAATCACCATCGACAAAGCTCAAGGACAATCATTAGAATAATGAGAGAAATTATAGACCCAATAGCTAGTGATCTATATAAACGATTGTGGGGTAGGCGTGGTCTTTGAACTTGTGGGGTATCTAAGGTTAAGGCTATTTTACCGAGCTTTGCAAATGATACCCATTATACGGTGACTGCTAAGACAGAAAAGTAGCTGCCAAATGTTTTGAGAAGTGTTATGCTATATATTGAAAAATGGATGAGACTGAATAAACTAAAGTTGAACCACAAGAATAGCTCTTTGGTGATATATGGTAGAAGGGCCAATCATTATCCTGGGATGGAGCAGATTCAGTTAAAGGGAAATACTATCTTACGTACTTAATCAGTGGGGTTTTTGGAGTTGTTCTGGACGAGTGCCTCAGCATTAAGAATCATTTCCGTCACTTTTCTGTCAAGATTGTTCGTAGCATCGGAATGATGAGAAAACTTAAGTATATTTTCCCTGATAGTTTCCTAAGGACAATTTATTTTTTCTTGTGCATACACAGCTACTATACTGTATTATTGTATTGTCTTCTACGCTCGCAGTTCCCCTTCATCCATTATATGTGCAACAAAATAAAGTAGTTAGATTGCTGGTGAATGTAGATAAACTCTCTTCAGCGAGGTCCAGGTATGTTGAATTTAAGATATTGCCCATTTTTGGTCTAATGACATTTCATAATGCTCTATTTATGTTCAAGTGCCAATATAAATTGTTGCCAAAGTGCTTCAGCGGTCTTTTTTTACCGGTTTCAGGTTTTCACGAGCATAGTGCAAGGAGTTCAAGTCAGTATAGGCATACTCGAGTAGTTATTACACGACCGAAGTCTTCTGTGCGCCATTTTTGTCCAAGTACTTGGAATACTTTGCCACATAATATTGCACAGGAAACAAACCCAAGTACGTTTCAAACTTTGCTGAAAGACTATTGTCTTAGGGTTTATGAGAAGGACGGGTGATAAGTTCTCTGGTTTCTTTATTTATTAAAATAATCAAATTGTTTGGTTTTTGGTTTGATGGATTGATGATGGGAGGTATCAAATGGTTTTTAATTGATTTTTTGTCGCTTCTTGTTTTGTTTTTGGTGTTTAATTGTTGTCACCTTTCATAAGTTGATTTATATATATAGGCCTAGTGGGGTGATTATGTACCTAAAAAAGCTTTGCTTCAGATATTTACTGTTAATGAATAAACCCTTTCTTTCTGAAAAAAAAAAGATAAATGAAAAAAAGTCCTATTACAATCTTTAATATAGTCGAATGTTGATCGAATATTTATTTATAAGAAACTTATTGAGCTATATTTCGTTTTAAACACATAAAAATAGGACGTCAAGGATCAATGCAACTAGATTTGTTTCTTGATGAGGTCCAAATCTTAATTGAGGTGTATTATTAAGACTGAAAATATAAGAGCAGGTCAATATTATGAATCTATAGAGCCATATTTTTTTCAAAAATTTATTTTCCTTGATAAATTGTCCTTGATCTCCCGTAGGCAGAGCCTCAAATCCGTTTGACAGCACCCCCTCCCGTTCCAATAGTCACTCAAAGTTAAAACTGCATTTTCTGAGCAGCTAATTTTCGTTTCCAAGATATTACAGATATGGTATTTTTATAACCTGGATGCACATAGTGTTTGTAGATTATAGTTCTAACCTTTCCCCCAAGCCACAATTCAGCGTCCACTTGCCCCCTCACCCAATATTCCTTAAAAGTTTCAATTTAACGCCCTGAGTCACTTCTGATATATTGCATATACGTTATATTGACAACCTGGCAGCACATAAACCTTTTGATCTGTTTCACTACTTTAAAGTGCATAAATTATAAGTCACATAAACTTGTAGTTCATAAACGTTCTTTTGCATAGATTTGAGAAAGTTATTTCCAAATGACTGATTATTCAAATTATTCCTATTATTCAAGAAATTATTCCAAAAATACCTGGAACTTTAATCTCTATTCCCTAAGTGATTCTCAAAATACTGAAGACATGCTAATTCGAATGCCAGAATGCAAAAAGTCTCTTTGGTTATTCCTTCATCTCACCTCCAAGTCAAAATTAAAGATTATCTTGAAACTGGAATAATCTCCCAAAGTTTCAACGCGATTTCTATGATCATTCTCGAGATATTGTAAATAGTTTGAAAAATCAGGTGCATAAAGCTTCTTTTCAATTAGTCAGATACATATTTTGCTTCCATAGTACCCTTTTCAGAAGCTTGAGTAATCTAGATCTCGCAAAAGGATCTATAAGAAATACTCGAAACTTGTTAAGAATTTCCAAACCCCTACCCCATTACCTCAGAAATATCTAATTTCGTTGGTTCAAGGAATGATACTCGAAAGTTTCAAGTGAATCAGACGGCAAAGACCAAGCATGCCCCCATCTCGATTAAAAAGTTATTTGTAAGTATGGGTAACTTGTATTATTTATGAACCTTGTCCCGGGTTTCGTGGGGCTTGCGTCAATCCTGGAGACATATTTGTTAATCCTTTCAACTATTTTGAACAATAAGGCTATCTCAAAATTTCGACCAGATGTTCTTGGAACTAAAAGACTGGGTAGAAAAAAATACATTGCAGGGTATGGCTAGCAAAATATTGTGTTTTATATTGATACTGAAGTATCAACCCAACATCGTAACTGTTCCTAAGATAAATACGCTCTTTTGGAATTCAGGACCTGAATAGTGTCTGTTGACTTAGTTAAACACCCCCATCGACTTCACTGAAAGATCCAATTTGATACCCTGTGATGTTCCTGGGAATTAATATTTATCCAGGGTTATATCATCCCTGGATAAATATTTGTTGGATCTTTTGACTATTTTGAACAAAATGGATATAACAAGATTCAATCGGATGTCTTTGGATTTGAAAGGGGTGGGCAATTAAAAAGGACATGTGAGGGAGGCTGGTTACATTCAACCACTTTTTATTATTAAAAGGAGCACTAGAACTTTTAACTGCCAATAAAACGAGCCCCCTCCCCCCGAAGTTGCAACAGCAACTCCTTCCATACATATTAGCCTGGTCAAAAGAAACAAAAAAATAATACAAAAAAAAATGCTGAATTTTTCTTACATAAGCAACGCGACAGCGCTGCCCATGATAGTTTTTAGTATTGATTAATATTAAGAATGCTGGTAAAGCCTTTTCCCATTTTTTCTGCTTAAGATTTAAAGTGTTGGGTTGTAAATTGAGTTTTGGACAAAACTTGTATATTCAGTCAACAGGTTCCACCAACAGTAGTGTTCTGTAATGCATTGTAAAAGAATGAAGTAAAGAAGGGATTCTGGAATATGCTATCTATATTCTAAAATACATGTAGAATATGCGGTTTTGAATATCCTATAGGATTTATTTTATATTTTATATCTTTTAATCTTTCTTTTTGCTTTTTGGTCGGGGCCAGGGGTTGAGTTATAATGACACGGTAAGATAAAGGGATTAATTTGGACACCCTACCCTCGCCAGTGATGCTTGAGTTTGATGCTGCATCAATTAGTGTTGACGTTTCCTATATCGAAGATAAAAGGCTGTTCTACAAACGTCAGAGTGTTTATTATAAAGTTCAACGCTTGGGCTCTACAAGCTGGACAGAATTTCCCTTGATTTTTCTCTGAAGGTTTGGATGACACCAGCTCTGGCATTTCTTCCTATTTGCGACGTTGTGTCAGCATTCGAAGATCTCCAGGAGGAGCATAGCATTGAGTTTACTGAGTTAACAGATTACTTCAAGGACACCTACATAGGTCATCCACGAAGGAACCAAAAAACTGACCCGCCAATTCTTCCTGACCTATGGAATACCCGCAACTGATGCGCCCAGAGCCTCACGCCAACTAACAATCGGGGATGATCTGTCACCGTCGGATACAAGCTTCCATTAGCTGCCACCATCTGAACTTCTGGAAGTTCATGGAAATCCTGAAGCCTAAACAGGGCAACATGAGTACTGTTGTCACTCAGTTAGCCTTCTGACTTTTTCCTTCTCTTTTCCTCAAGAAAACGTGTAGACCTTAACCTTTAGATTCCCAACATTTTGTAAGCTTACAACCCTCAGGCTCCATTTTTATTTCTGAAAGCCATTGTCTATAATATTAGTAGATTGTTCTTTTGTTTCGCCATGATACTCAAGTTTTTGTGAACAAAATTTGATGACTCTTCTAACACTTTCTTTACTTAAACTACTACTACCTTAGGAGTTCGATCAATTTTAAATTTACTTGGGGCTAACGTAGAGTTTGATTCCGTGTTATTTAAATGAAATAAAAACAAACACAAATGTGCCCCTTAAAAGTACTTCAGACCAGAAAATCTTCTTATGTAAGCCTAGTGGACGCGTACTCAATCGCAAGTGGTCAACTGGAATCCTATGCTATAGTTTTTGGTACTAGACCAAGTCCATGGGGTAATTAATCGTACTTCTTAGTCCCAGCTTGTTATCTCGGTGCACTTCCATTTTAGGGCAACCCTTCTACACTTGCCACTAATTTCACCTTTTCAAACTATTTTCTTTGACCTTTATCTTAAATTTCCATTTTGACTCCCACCCCCAAAACCTTAAAAAAGACTTAAAAGAAATAAAAATGTAAAAAATAAACACTTTAGGATATTCTATACGGTTGGAATACAGGTAGGATTTTCCCAATTGTCTTGTTTTCCTTCATCATTTTTATTTCTTACACTTTCCTTTGACAACTCAATTTTGCATGTTGGGGGAATTTCCCTGAAAAGAATTGCTCAGGGGTTGGGGAAATTGTATGGGGGTCCGGGAATATTCAGAAGCTAATTTCTGTGCGAGGAGTTTTCAAATGGGATTGGAGGAATCTTCTGGATATATTTTCCACTGGGAGGGGATTTTGTGTTGGAGAATATTTTTCAGGAGTGGGAATTTTCCGAGAAGAAATATGCCAATCATCGCTTTTGGTCTATCCAAGCCAAAAATTTGAAATCTATTACCCCCCCCCCCCTCGTCCAATATTCCCTTAAAATTTCAGCTGAGTCCTTTAAGTTGTTAATTTCTATCCTTAACCATAGCTTAGATGTAAAAGAAGCACCATTTTGACAACCTAGATGTACATAGTATCTTTTGATTTAGTTCAACATCCCACTCAACATTCCTTTAATGTTTCGACTTAATATCTTAAACCATTCCTGAAATACTGGAAATACACCCTTTTGACAACCTGGATACATATAGTATCTTTTAATTTAGTTCAAAAGCCCTGAAAGTTTAAAATTTATACCCTTGGGCTTTTCTGAAATATTGAATATACCCTATTATGGTGGAACCCAATCTTCTTTTCATAGAGTCCAGCATATCCCTAACATGCTCTGAAAATTTCCACTTAGTATCCTTGACCATTTCTGAGATCTTGTGGATACGACTTTTTGACAACCTGGATGCACAAAGTGTCTTTTGAATCAGTCAACATCCCCTCAACTCTCTCTCTTAAAGTTCCAAATAAATACTCTTAGCTATTCCTGAGACATCACAGGTACATACTTTCGACAACCAGTGTGCATGTAGAGTCTTTTGATATAATGCAACATCTCCTCATCATTCCTGTAAGTTCCAAATTAGTATTTTAACTGTTCCTGAGATATGGTATATACACCCTTTCGATAACCTGGAGGCATATATCATCTTTTGATTTAGTTCAACATCCCCCTCAATAACCCCTGATAGTTCCAACTTAAAACTGTTAGCCGTTTCTAAAATATTGCCGATGCACCCTTTTGACAACCTGTGCGAACATAGTGCATTTGATTAGTTCAACATCCTCTCATCTATCCCTTAAAATATTACCTTAATACCCTCAGAATATCGTGAGATATTGCACTACGCCCTTCTGCAAAAGTGGAAGAATGTATGTCTTTTGGTAAAGGCCCACATCCCCTTTAGCATTTGCCGGTAGTTTTAATGCCCTTAGTCATTCCTGAGATATTGTAGATACGCCCTTCTGACGACATGGATGCGCATAGTATCTTTTTGGTTTAGTTAAACATCTCCTTCACATTGCCAAAAAGTTTCGACTTAATACCCTTTGCAGTTCCTCAGATGTTACAGACCTGGGCTGACCCATCAAAATTTCCTGAAAGTTTCAACTTAATACATTTATCCATCCCTGAGATGTTGTAGATGAAATCTTTTGACAACATGGATGCACATACGGTCTTTTAGTTTAGGTGAACACACTCACATGTCCTGAAAGTTTCAACTTAATACTTTAAGCCGTTCATGAGATGTTGCATATACACAATTTTGACAACCTTGATACTTATAATGCCATTTGATTTAGTTTAACAACCGCCTTAAAATTTCCTGAAAACGTCAGCTTAATACCCTTAGCCGCTCGTGAGATATTGCGGACATGCCCTTTTGACAACCTGGATGACCATAGTGTTTTTTGATTTAGTTCAACACACCCTCAACATTCCCTGAATGTTCAACTTGATGTTCATAGTTGTTTTTGAAGTATTGAATATGCCCTTTGAAAATCTGTATGCAGATAGTGTGTTTTGATTTAATTCTTGCTCCTCCTAAAAATTTTCTTGAAAGTTCCAGCTTGATACAAATAGCCATTCCTGAGATATTCAAATGAACACTTTCAACAGCATGGATACTTATAGTGTCTTTTGATTTAACTTAACATCCCCCTCAACATGCCTTGAAAGTTTTTCCTTATGCCCTGAATGTTTCACATTAATATACTTAGTAGTTCGCTATAGTGCCTTTCGATTTAGTTCGAAGTCTCCTTCAATATTCCCTGAAATATTCACCTTAATAACCTTAGACTTTTCGGATACCTAGGATCAAACAAGCCCCCTTCCCTATAATCAGCATATATATATATATATATATATATATATATATATATATATATATATATATATATATATATATATATATATACCAATCAGCTACTCTTATATTTTGCACCCCTTGTCCCAGGGGCTATGGGGGTTATATATTCGGTAGCCACCCGCCTACCGAAGTTTCTATGACGATTCCTTCCTGACGAAGTTAACTGGGCCAAAAATACAGTGTATTGAAGACATGCCGTTCTTTTCTTAGACAGTGCTATTGTGCTTCCTGTCTATGTGTGAATAATGACTGAGCATAATTTAGGACCATTTTACCTATGACTTGGGGGTGATGTTGACCTGGGGGCATACTCTTTAGTATCATGGTATCTTGATTTAGTATCATGGGGTTATAGGGGGGTAGCAGGGAAAAGCACAGACAGGAGGGTGGTTGTTCTGCAATCTCTTTTGGCCCTATTAAGCCCACTAGCGCTTCCAATTCTAGTCGAGCGACTCCCTCGCAAGTGTTCACAATCACCCTTTCCATATGACGTTCCCAGAGGAAAAGGTTTCCAAATCCCTTTCTGTTCCTTTTTTAGGGGAGGGGGGGCAAAATCGTTTCTGTTTCTTCCTTCCACACAGCAGACCTCGTTGCCTAGGCACTTAGGAAATAAGTCCCTGTCCAACCTGGAAAAACAGTTTTCCGACCTTTTATGGGGGGGATTGTGCCTCTGACCTCTCTTCCCACATTAGATACATCTTGGCCCAAAGAATCACAACTGTCAGCTTCAAACCGATCGAGGATAAACAGTTTCTTGGCATATTTTTGGGTCCCCGGCCGCGAAGTCCCTCCCATAACAAAATGTTGGATCTTTTAGTCTAAGAAAACAATGCCCAGAAATTTTGAGCCTTTCGCACAATCAACATCAAAGAAGTCCCCATTTTTTTCATTATAAAGTTATTGTATCAACAGTTGCTAATTTGCATCATTTACAGCTCTTGCCTCAGGAACCTTGGGGGTTATACCATCCCCAGTGGCCTATGAACTGGATCTTTAAGATAAATTTGCGCTCAATAGTTATCTCGAAATTTTGATTGGATTTCTGGGGGGTTAGGGCGGCCTGCTGCGGTTAATGTAGGAAATGAGGTTAGTAGCTGTTTTTTTTCTTTTTTTTTATTATTAAATCAGGAGTTAAGGTGAATTGTGTTCTATCCCGATTATATGTATCGTTCTGATGGACTTTGTCTTAAGGAGAACACGAAAGGCAGGGGAAGAACACAGAATCAAATGGGGAAGATTAAACTTTCCTGGACTTAGATTATGCTGATGATTTAAGCATCCTAGATGAAAGCGTTAGCAAAATGAGATGCTTTGCAAGTTCAGGTTCCTAAATTAGTTTTGAAAATTAATGTCAAAAAGACTAAGCTGCTAAGGCTAGTAATATAAGAAGATGAAAAATGACGTTGGTTAGCGAAAAGATAGATCAAGCGGACAGCTTGACTATCCTGGTAGTCAAGGAGGCACACTCGTGCCTCTATAAAGAGGCGAACCGCGACAATGTTAAGCGATCTTCGGTTCCAGTGGTCGCGGAGGGATGGGAGGGATTTATTTCGTAGCCCGAGCTCCAACTAAGAAACCTGCCAAATTTCACCCCCCCTCCGACTTTTCCTTCATGGGGAAAATCTGGCCGAAAGTTTCGACCCACCAACCCCAGCCCCCCTTTAACGTTGTCCGATCGGGCTGAAATTCACAAGTTAAGGTCCCCTAGGGCCGAGGAGCTTATCCGCGAAATTTCAGCTCGATCCGATAACTCCTTCCCTGTTTTCCAGAAACCACGCATAGCCACTTAATTTTCATATTCTTTTTTTTCTGCCACGCCTACAGGTCACAGCCGACATCGGATCTGGGTGTACGAAAACTCATTCGATGCGGAATTCTCCGAGTAATTGCCCTTGAAAGTTTCGTTGGAAAATCTTAACCCCCCGAAAGTTTCGACCCCCACCCCCACCCCCCCTTTAACGTTGTCCGATCGGGCTGAAATTCACAAGTTAAGGTCCCCTACGGCCCAGGAGCTTATCCGCGAAATTTCAGCTCGATCCGACAACTCCTTCCCTGTTTTCCAGAAACCACGCATTAGGAATTATTAAATTACATCCACCATGGGTTGTAGAAAAACGTACAGAAATAATATGAAAAAAACTTCGTTTTCTTAAAGAGTTAAAGAGGCTGCGTCTCAAAGTCGAACCTTAAAACGTACAGGAATTAGGAGAGGCAGTAGGAGGGCTGCCGCCCCCAAACCACCCGCTTTTAAAGACTCTTTTGTACAGGTTTTTTGTTGTGGGGGCTGCCGCCCCCCTAACCCCCCGGTCTTGGCTTCGGAAAGGCCCTCTTTTAATTAACAAAAAATTGAAATGAATGAATAATGGAATAACTTCGAAAAATGTTAAACACAAGAGGACAGGAGAACCATTGCGCCGAAACTAGTAATTAGTAACAATGAAGTCCCCCCACAACAAAAAACCTGTACAAAAGAGTCTTTAAAAGCGGGTGGTTTGGGGGGCGGCAGCCCCCCAACTGCCTCTCCTAATTCCTGTACGTTTTAAGGTTCGACTTTGAGACGAACCTTATTATTTAAAAACGAAGTTTTTTTCATATTATAATATTAGTAAAGACGGTGGGAACATTGAAGATGTTAAAAGTAGAATAGCCAAGGCTTAGGGTGCCTTTTCAAAGTTGAAAAAAAAGTTTTGAAGAATAGGATTATAAGTCTGTAAACCAAGATTAGAATATTGGAACCTACTGTTAGGACAGTAGTCGAATTTGGTTTTGAACCATTGGCATTCCAAAAAACGGAGGAAGATTTGTTAGATGTTTTCAAGAGAAATTGCCTACGGATTGTTCTGGGTACCTGGATGACTGACCTTATTTCAAATAGCTGGCTTTACGAAAAGTGTGGTTCAATCCAGCTTTCTAGGGCCATAATGAGAGAAAGTAGAGATGGCTTGAGTACCTTCTGCGGAAGAAGGATGACAGATTGCCAAAGATTGTCCTTTTCGACCAACTGTCTAGGGCTAAAAGAAAAGCAGGTTGTCCGCGGTTGGGGTGGGAGCATGCGGTAACGAAAGATTTAAGGGAAATGGGAACTTCCTGGGAGTGTGTAAGGAGGGCTTTGAAAAGATTAGGATGGAGGAGAAGCCTGTGTAGATGTGTTGGCCTTAGGTAGCTTGGTACTACGGTGAGTTTTTAGTAGTAGCATTAGTAGTAGTAGGTAGCAAAAAGGGCACGGGATCAGGGCAGATTATTTTCCAGGTACTCCAATACAATCCAGAACACACTCGCGAAGCGAAGTTAGGTTAGTTCTAATGAAATATACCAAAATATCATGAAAATATAATACTTATGTAACAAAACTACGTAAACTATAACTTAGAATTATGGAAAACAGGCCGCCTAGAACGAATTATATTAAATATCTAACCTAACTTAACCTAACATAACTTCATCAAAATACAAACTCCATATATTAAATATTCAATTAAGAAACTACAGTGCAGTTTATTTCATTGAGCCTAGTTTAATTGTCTCCGAGCAAGACAGCTATAGCCTAAACTGATTTTTCGCTGCTTCAACTGAGCAAACTTCTCGAGTGTGTTCTAGATTGTATGGGAGTCAATTGCTCCTCATTCTCAAAAGAGACTTTAAAACTTTCAACACTTTGTTGAATCAACCCCTTCTAAGCTTTTCAGACCACCCTTTACATATGAAGTGGCCAAAAAAAAAAAATATCGCAGGCAAATCCAACAAAATAAAGCAGCGAAAATTAACTTATTCGGACATGTAGGTCCTTCTAAACATGATTTTTCCACAAATTCGTCCTTCTAAAAAAAAAAAAAAAAACGATTCTTCATTTCTTAAACGGGTAGCTGCTGTTAACAATGCATGCTACCTTATTGTTTTGAAAAATTGATGATTAATAGGTTGCGTGATCAAAATAAGGTACTAACTTTAAAAATGAATGTAGTTAAACAATGACGAAGTCATCCTTCAAAATATTGTGAAGTTTGAATTCAATTTAAACAAATTTCTCAACTCATATTGCTTAACCATGAAAAAAACTTCACACTTGAATGACCTTGTTAGACTATATTTGCAAAAATTAAGCTTATAATTTATGCTGTTTTCGCACGCTTTGTAACACGGACTTCCCAAACTATAAAATTGTCATTATTGTTAAATGTACTAATGTGATTGCTCAAGATTTTATACTGCCCACTATCCCAACCAAGGGTACCATATCTGCATATTTCTAAAACTGAAAATACGGCAATAATTTTTCTTATCTGTATTTGACTGTTTATAAATAGAAATCGTTCATACTCTATTATTGTGTCTATTTGACACAAACATATAGCGCAAAGGTTCCCAACGGTTTCGGGCATGCTCCGCCTTTCCAAAATCCAAATGCCCCCCCTCGCGATATTTTTCCACAGCTTTATGTGTATGCACCAAAGGAAGCTTAAAGGGCTATTAACTTTGTCTCTTTTTTCGAATCCTCCCCTGGACATATTTTATACAAAAAAAATATTGCCTGAATATAACACTATTTATACAATGTTTGATGTCAGTGAAATTCTCTCTATATTTTTTTTTTTTTTGCTGTCTAAATGCATGTGTTTAAGTGACATCATTCACATGAATTTTTTTTTCAAAATTAAGGCTCTAAAGCAGTAATTCTCAAAGCGGTCCACTTGGACTTCGAAGAATGCACGGGAAGCTTGACGGGGTCTACTTTGGTGTAACAAAAATGGGGGCTCACAATTAGTAAAAGGAGGTCCAAAATGTTATCTTTTTTTCAACTTTTTCTTTATTCAACTTAAAAAATACAAAAACAGTATTATGCCCCAACAGAGAACAGAGCTCGTAAGGCTGGGACAGGGCAAAAATATAGAAAAATAAAACATCAACATCTCATCGTAATAATGATTCCAAAATTTAACACGGCAAAAGACAAACAAAATAGAAAAACTTATAAAAGAGAAGTAACAAGGATAAGTAATAAATAAATATCATTTTCTAACTTGGCGGCTTCCAATTTCACAATCCGACACATTGAATCTTCATTTTGCTTTTTTAATTTGTTAATTCATCAGTACAAGTTTTTAACTGCAAATTGAGGCAGGACTTATCATCTTCAATTTTTCCAATTTTCAATTCACTATTAACCATCTTATTTTTAAGAAACGAATGTTCTTTATCCAGATTATCGACCCTTGTAGTAAGAGTACCTAATTGATTGCATAAGTTGTCTAATTTATTACCATTTTCTTTTACGATTTCAAGAATTTGCTTAAAATATGCAGCTAGTATTGATATTTCCGGTTTCGAGCTAGAGCTATCATCTGAGGTTTCTAAAGAAATATTCATACCTTCTCGTTTCGGATTTCAGACAGCTCAATAGTAACCGAAACTCTAAAAAATGGAATTTTGATACCAATAGTTACATCAAAAGAATTGCGTTTTAATGCTGATTTTAAATATATAAGTTTCATCAAGTTTAGTCTTACCCATCAAAAGTTACGACCCTGAGAAAATTTGCCTTATTTTAAAAAACAGGGGGAAACACCCCCTAAAAGTCATACAATCTTAACGAAAACCACACCATCAGATTCAGCGTATCAGAGAACCTTAACATGGAAGTTTCAAGCTCCTATCTACAAAAATGTGGAATTTCGCATTTTTTTTTTGCCAGAAGACAAATCACGGATGCGTGTTTGTTTGTTTTTTTTTTGTTTTTCCCCAGGGATGTTCGTATCGACTGAGTGGTCCTAGAATGTCGCGAAAGGGCTCATTCTAACGGAAATTAAAAGTTCTAGTGCCCTTTATAAGTTACCAAAAAATTGGAGGTTACCTAGGCCCCCTCCCACGCTCATTTTTTCCTAAAAGTCACCGGATCAAAATTCTGAGATAGCCATTTTATTCACCATAGTCGAAAAACATAATAAATAAGCCTTTAGGGACGACTTACTCCCCCACAGTCCCATTCTGAGGGGCTGTAAGTTACAAACTTTGACCTGTGTTTACATATAGTAATGGTTACTGGGAAGTGTACAGGCGTTTTCACGGGGTGATTTTTTGTTTAGGGGGGAGAGTTAAGAAGGGGGTTACGTGGGAGGATATTTCCATGGAGAAACTTCTCATGGGGGAAGATAATTTCAATGAAGGGGGCGCAGGAGTTTCTAGCATAATTTGAAAAAGCAATGGAAAAATAAATATGAAAAGTTTTTTCTACTGAAAGTAAGGAGCAGCATTAAAACTTAAAACAAATAAAGATTATTACGCATATGAGGGGTTTACCTCCTCGTTGTACCTCACTCTTTACGCTAATGTATTTTTAGTAATTTCGACTATTTATTCTATGGCCTTTGTTATCCAGAGGTCATTCTTAAGGAATTGGGACAAGATCTAAGCTTTAGTGTAAAGAGCGAGGTATCGACGAGGGTTGAACCCCCTCATATACGCAATAAAAACATACGAATATAGAAGATCGTTATGTAAGTTAATTCGTAAGTTACGTATACTTTTTACCAATGAAAACGTTTGTAAAAATTAAAAGTTATATTTGCTTTTTAAAGTAATAAAAAACTTGGAGTGCAACTAGGCCTCCTCCCTCACTCCTTTTTTCTCAAAATCTTCTGATTAATTGCAATTAATGAATATGCAAATTTCGTTTTAATTATTTATGTGCGGAGAGCCAAGATCAAAACATGCATTAATTCAAAAACGCCCAGAAATTAAATAAAAAAAAAACAAGTTTTTTAAATGAAAGTAAGGAGCAACATTAAAACTTAAAACGAACAAAAATTACTCCGTTTATGAAAGGAGCTTTTCATCCTCCACGCCCCGCTCTTTACGATAAAGTTTCTTACTGTTTTAAAAATAGAGTTAAGAGAAAGAGTCAAACTTTAGCGTAAAGAGCGGGGCGTTGAGGAGGAAAAGCCCCTTTAATATACGGAGTAATTTCTGTTCGTTTTAATGTTGCTCCTTACTTTCTTTTAAAAAACATGTTTTTTTTATTTAATTTCCTTTTACGTCCCATTGTACATTAATATTGTACTAATATCCAAATATTAATACGTATTACTAAATATCCAACAGTTCTTGAAATAATGTTTTCAGCATTGAATGAGTATCCAAAAGTTCTTGAAATAATATTTCCACATAAATCCACAGAGAGGTCTTAAATGCGTCTTGCTCTGACGAGAGCATTGAATGAACTGACTTCTATGTTTTGATAGTCAATAACTAAAATGTTGTTAAAATGTAAAGTGGATAGATGTTTGTGTTTGTCAGTATCGGAAAAAGTAATTAATCACCTGCCTGTATGCTTTAACTTCATACTTTTATTTTATTATTTAATGATTTATTTTACACGTAAAAAAAAAAATTGAAATTGGCTGAGTCGTTTTTATAAAGCTCTTATTGATTTTACACGATTTATTGCTTTAAGATAAAGAATCAGTTTGTTGACGGTTCTTTGTTTATTTTACTGCTCCTTTTCTGTTCAAATAGCCATGTTCTGTTAAGTAAGAATACCATAAATTTACTAAAGCAATGTTTTATTTTAATGGATAGATAGGTAATTGATACGAAACATGGCTGAATCCAAGAAGAAATGTCAATAATACAGTGATGATTATTTTAAATTTGGTTTTCTACCATCAAAAGCCGACAAGCGGCTGCCCATATGCCTTTTATGCAACTAAGTTTTTAGCAATGATTCTATGAAACCATCGAAGCCCAAAGATCATCTAAAAAGGTGTCATCCTGATAAACTTGATCAAGATTTTGGAATATTTTCAAAAATTGAAGAAAAAAAATGAAAAGAGACCCAATGTGCACAGTATGTTTGCTTCAACGTCTGAAAGAAACAATGATGGGTTTCGAGTATCTTACAATATATTATTACTTATAGCGAAATCTGGAAAACCGCACACCATTGGAGAACAGTCAGTTTTACCCGCTGTTGAAAAGGTTTTAAAAAATGTTCTGCACAACTGTCCATATGATATACTCAAAAGAATTCCTGTGAGTAACAACACTGGACAAAGACGTGTTGATGAAATGAGCTTTGATACTTAAAGTTTCTGATGTAATTATCTGCAAACAACTCATTTATCCTGGACGAGTCAACCTTACCCGGTAATGATGCGTTATTATTGGCATATGTTCTATTTGTAATTGACCAAGAAATTCATGAGGAGTTACTATTCGTGAAAAATTAAAAGACGGACACGAAAGGTGAATCAATATTTATCATCCTTAGTGATTTTTTAAGGAAAAATCGATTCCACTCACAAACGTTATTTCAGTTGCTACAGATGGAGCTCCTGCCATGTTCAGGCAATATCGTGGGTTAATAAGCCATCTTAAAAAATTATACCAGAGGTAACTGCAATTCACTAGGTCATCCACCGACAATATCTAGTAGCGAAAAATTTGGGTGAGAAATTGCACCAATCACTTCCATTTGTGATTAATGCAGTTAACAAAATAAGAAGCAATGCATTGATTGCGCGTTTATTTGCACAATTATGCGATGAAAAGGATGAAAAATTTTAATGGTTGCTCTTACATACTGAAGTATGCTGATTATTCAAGGATGCATGTTTAACAAGATTTTACTCAATATTTGAATCAGTGTTGAAGTTTTTGGAAAGTAAACATCCAGATTTAAGAAAAAACTGATCAATTCAGAAGCAGACATCGCGTATTTGACAGATTTGTTCGAAACATTTAATGATATTAACTTGCAATTACAAAGGGACATTCTCAATTTATTAACAGTAAAGGATGAGGATTCAGCTTTTCTTAAACAAGAGCTAAGAGCTCATATGGCCCTTGTGACGAGGCAAGAAGAGCTAAGATCCAAGAGGTCATATGGTATGAGCTCTGGCAAAATTCTAAGAATCAATAGATTGAAAAAAAAAGGAAAATAAGAGGCTTAATGCTGGTCACGATTTAAAATAAGAGCTCTGAGTCACAATATCCTTCTAAATATCAAAATTCATTAAGATCCGATCACCCACTCGTAAGTTATAAATACCTAATTTTTTCTAATTTTTCCTCTCCCTTTAGCCCCCCAGATGGTCTAATCTGGGAAAACGACTTTATCAAGTCAATTTGTGCAGCTCCCTGACACGCCTATAAATTTTCATCGTCCTAGCACGTCCAGAAGCACCAAACTCGCCAAATTACTGAACCCCTCCCCCCAACTCAACCAAAGAGAGCGAATCCAGTACGGTTCCGTCAATCACGTATCAAGGACATTTGCTTATTCTCTCCACTAAGCCTCATCCCAATTCCTCCACTCCAAGTGTTTTCCAAGATTTCCCACTCCAACTCCCCCAATGTCAAAAGATCTGGTCGGGATTTGAAATAAAAGTTCTGAGACATGAATTCCTTCTAAATTCCTTCAAGATCCGATCACCTATTCGTAAAATAAAAATACCCCAATTTTCACGTTTTCCAATAATTCCGGTTTCCCTTCCAACTCCCCCCAATGTCACAGGATCTGGTCGGAATTTAAAATTAGAGCTTTAAAGCGCAAGACCCTTCTAAATACCAAATTTCATTAAGCTCTGGTCACTGTTTCGTAAGTTACAAATACTTCAAATTTCAAAATTACCCCCCCCCCCCCAACTCCACCAAAGAGAGCAGATCCGGTCCGATTATGTCAGTCATGTGTCTTAGACAGGCTTTTATACTTCCCATCCAGTTTCATCCTAATTTCACGGCTTTAAGTATTTTCTAAGATTTCCGGTTCCCCTCAACTGCTCCCCCCCCCCAATTACGCTGGATACGGTTGATATTTAAATTAAGAGATCTGAGTCACGAGTTCCTTCTAAATATGAAGTTTCATGAAGATCCGATCACTCCTTCGTAAGTTAAAAATAAGTCATTTTTTTTTAATTTTTCAGAATTAACCCCCCCCCCAAAAAAAAAAAAAGAGCGGATCTGTTCCAATTACGTAAATCACGTATCTAAGACTTCTGCTTATTTTTCCCACCAAGTTTCGTCCCGATCCCTCCAATCTAAGCTTTTTCCATGATTTTAGGTTCCCCCACCCTAAAATCCCCCCAATGTCACCAGATCCGGGCGGGACTTAAAATAAGAACTTTGAGACACGATATCCTTTTAAAAATCAAATTTCATTGAGATCCGGTCACCCGTTCGTAAGTTAAAAATACCTCATTTTTTCTAATTTTTCAGAATTAACCCCACCCCCAACTACCCCAAAGAGAGCGGATCCGTTCCGGTTATGTCAATCATGTATCTAGGACTTGTGCTTATTTTTCACACCAAGTTTCATCCCGATCCCTCCACTCTAAGTGTTTTCCAAGTTTTAGGTTTCCCCCTCCCAACTCCCCCCCCCATGTCACCAGATCCGGTCGGGATTTAAAATAAGAGCTCTGAGACACGATTTCTTTCTAAATATCAAATTTCTTTACGATCCGATCACCCGTTCGTAAGTTAAAAATACCTCATTGTTTCTATTTTTTAGAATTAACCCCGCCCCCCAACTACCCCAGAGAGAGCGGATCCGTTCTGGTTATGTAAATCATGTATCTAGGACTTGTGCTTATTTTTCTCACCAAGTTCCATCCCGATCCCTCCACTCTAAGTGTTTTCCAAGTTTTAGGTTCCCCCTCCCGCCCCCTTCCCCTCCCCAATGTCACCAGGTCTGTTTGAGATTTAAAATAAGAGCTCTGAGACATGATATCCTTCTAAATATCAAATTTCATTGAGATCCGATTACCCGTTCGTAAGTTAAAAATACCCCATTTTTTCTAATTTTTCAGAATTAACACCCCCCCCCCCAAATTCCCCAAAGAGAGCTAATCCGTTCCGGTTATGTCAATCATGTATCTAGGACTTGTGCTTATTTTTCCCACCAAGTTTCATCACGATCCCTCCACTCTAAGTGTTTTCCAAGATTTTAGGTTTCCCCCTCCCAACCCCCCCCCCCCCCCAATATCACCAGATTCAGTCGGGATTTAAAATAAGAGCTCTGAGACACGATATCCTTCTGACTATCGAATTTCATTGAGATTCGATCACCCGTTCGTAAGTTAAAAATACTCCAATTTTTCTATTTTTTCCGAATTAACAGGCCCCCCACTCCCCCCAGATGGTCAAATCGGGAAAACGACTATTTCTAATTTAATCTGGTCCGGTCCCTGATACGCCTGCCAAATTTCATCGTCCTAGCTTACCTGAAAGTGCCTAAGGTAGCAAAACCGGGACCGACAGACCGACAGAATTTGCGATTGCTATATGTCACTTGGTTAATACCAAGTGCCTTAAAAATTGAAAATATATGAATAAAAATATTAGCCGGCATTCAACATTTAATTGCCCTGCATGATGACTTTCAAAATTATGTTTGAAGATATTCTGACGATGGAAATACCATCATGGATCATAAATCCATTTGATGAAGTGGAATTGGGCAACGTTATATTACAAGTGGAGTTATTCAAGCATAGCACTAATGAGGAGCTGAAGGTGAAATTTAAAAGAGAGTATCAAACATTTTAACATTTAACATCAAACATTTTAGGCAGAAATACCCGAAAAATATTTAGGAATGTCGGTATTTGCGAGAAGCTTTTGATAGTGTTTCCCTCGTAATGTCTTGTCTATAAGATTTTAGTGTCGTTACAAACTTTATAACGGAAAAAGGAGCAGATTGAATACCACAGAACGGGGAGATCTGCGGTTATTCCTAACCAAATTGAACCCTAAAATTGATAATTTGCTGTCAATTCATGAAGTACATCCTTCCCATTAACATATGACTATTTTGTGACTGTTATTGCACAAATGTAGAACTTAGTTTACATTATTAATTAAAAGTGTAATAAATACATATTTGAATAAATACAACGCAAAAAGTATACTCTTTTATATATTTTTCTGTCTGATTATTTCTATATAAAATAAGTGAGAATTTATTTTTTCCTTTTGCTGCAAGTAGATGTAAAAAAAAAAATTAGGTTGAATGGACACAATTTTTTTAATTGGTCAATCTTAAATTTTGACAACCACTCACTGAACAATCAGTTTATTAATCTACCAATTCTCATTTTTTTTTTCTCTTGAAAACTGTTAATTCGTGGTTGGAACTCAGCCAGAAAGCAATTTTCCATAAGTAGATCTGATTTTCTCATTTTTGTCGAGATTTGGAAATATGGTAGAAATGTAGCTGAAGGGGGTCCACCGGAACCAGTAAATTTTTTAAAGTGGTCTATGAGAAAAGAGAGTTGGGAACCTCTGCTCTAAAGTATAGTCAGTTGAAAGGTGCATGTCTCGCCCATGACCTACCATAATATTGCCTACCCCCACCGGTGGGGCATGCGCCCTACGTTAGGAGTCACGGATGTAGCGCTTCCAGTCCTTTTACGATAACCAAGGCTCTGGGATTAAGGTAAATCTTACTTTCAAATAATGGGAAAAATTAATTATTGACTTTTACCTTTCCACTCAATTGTCGCTACCTGACCTGGTTGGCTATCCATGAAAGATAGCAATCACAAATAAAAATTGTCCTCCTTGAGTTGAGAACTATGCTGGAGAGCTCAGACTTTTGGCCTTAGCATGCTTTTTATCATGGCGCCAAATTTTTGCTTTTGGGTTTTGCTTTGTGTTTTTATTTTTAGTTGTTGGGCTTTTTGGTCTAGTTTACAGGTTTTAGTGTCTATTTTCAAGGAAAATCTATCTTTATCGTATTTGCAAAATCATTTCGCGAATTTGGCAAGTATTTATAAACTTAGGGTTTTGGGGTGGATAGAGAAGACTTTCCCTTGAACCAAACTTTAAGAACAGCATTTTCTATATGAAGTAAATCATTAATTTATGTGGAAAATGCTTTGTACCTTCCGGTAGATAACAGCAAGCCCTGTAGTTGCGCAGTGGGTTTGATCTCAGCCTGGTAATACGGGATCCAGAGTTCGAACTCAGGGTTTGATTGCGGTGATGAGATTATGCAAAAGCGTCACCAAATTAATCCAAACAAGAAGAAGAAGAAGCATTAACAGTTTTTAATAACTGATTTTTGTTCTCTGGAAATATGTTCTGGCCATGGAGCTAGTAAAAGCAAAATAAATAATAATCAAATAGGCTAATTGAAATTTATGATTATTGTGGTGTTATGGATAATGATGGCTCTAAAACCCTCTAGATTGAAGAATAGGATTATAGAGTTAGGAAACATTCTCCCAAAGACAAGAACCAACGAACTTACTCGTATGCACCGAAAAAAGTCATTGAATAACTTATTTGCAGTATCTTGTCACTTTTTAGTCAAGGTTAAAAGATGAGTCAAACAGGTTTTATGGTCCGTTCCTTTCTAGGGGTAGCTAGATCTTGATTTAAAAGAAAAATATTATGTGTACTAAAATACCAGTTATACCCGCATTCACAATTTTCTTTATTCTGTGATAGTGAATGTAACCTCAGCCTTTTGAACTAAAGAAGCAACGATTCGGTCAATGACAGAAAAGCAATTTTGAAGACTTGTTCATGGTGACCAGTCCCTCAAACGCAAGAACCTATATTTGCTTTCCAGATATTCTTGATGTACTGCATCCTTCTAACAACTGAATGTGATATAACACCATGGCATAAAACTCTGCAATGACAAAATTTACCCATGAAGGTGTACTGATCATTTAATCAATTTTAAATGTAACGTTAGCCTATAACACTCCACATGCTTCATTATGCTTGTTATTTACTTTGAGATATTTTTCAGTTGTCCAATTATACCATTAAATGATTTTACCCCCAGCCACACTGTTTCTTCATCATATATCTTACACCGAAAGATTGCACTTCTTAAAACCTTCAAATGTTCAACCATACCACTACAGAGTAATCACATCAGTTATGGAAACTCTTATTTTTGATTAATAGAGTTGGTTCCAAAACCACCTAAGATGTGTAATGGTTATTCCACACCACGCCGTAAAACTTTTCAAAGTAGCATAAATTAAGACTAAGTTGCGTTATGGAATCTTACGCAGCAAATTTTGTCGGTGACGTCAGCAGTTAGGGGTCATATCCAGGACTTCTTGGGGGAGGAGGGATACAAAAAGGGATTTTTTTTTCGCATTCATTTTGTTACGTTTTTGCTAATTTGACAAACATTTCGGGGTTGAGGAGTTTTAAAACTTATAACCCCCTTCCCCCTGGATACGGTCTTGTCAGCCGTATTAAGTAAACTCCAGCTCTACTTAAATTTTTATATATTGTCATTTTGTTGTACGTTATGGAAAAATCAACGGTCAAAAGTCAATAGCAGAAACAGAAAGGAATTTCCGGATGCGCGATTTTCAAAGCCTTAAAAATAAATTTTTCCAAGAAAGCCTTTCACACTTGGTCAAAGATTGAATGTCTATCTCCATTGTACATTTTTGATTAGCTTAGGACGATTTTAGTCGATTATTATGATGGTTTTATGAATATTTATTTTAGTCTAGTTCTAATAAGTTAAAAGAGCCAATGGGTGGAGGAAAACGAGTTGAAAATAACAA
This sequence comes from Artemia franciscana, assembly GCF_032884065.1. Classification (NCBI taxonomy): domain Eukaryota; kingdom Metazoa; phylum Arthropoda; class Branchiopoda; order Anostraca; family Artemiidae; genus Artemia; species Artemia franciscana. The sequence goes on along the minus strand of NC_088867.1, from coordinate 30,474,625 downwards.
TTTATCGAAGATCAAGAGTATTGGGAGAGGGAGTTCAAGTTTACCTGAAATTTCGGACTGAGGAGGGGACAGAGGTAAGCCAGAGGAGACTATACGTATCCAGAATATTGAAACAGCATATCTACAATAAACAGCTTGGTACAGATTGGAGGATGGAGTTGAGACTCTCAAGTACCGTTGAGAAAAAAAGGGGGGAGGGTGTGGGTAAACAGTCCACAAATTTTACACAGGGAGAAAAGGGAAAAGGCTAAGATATTTTTGTCCCCGATCCACTACAATTTTTTTGTAATATAATCTATAATCTATGCACGGTTAAAAAGCAAGGTAAATCAAAAGACAATGTTTGTTGCAAGTTTATTCAAATGGTGCATCTGCAATAAATCGGGAACTGGTTGAGGCATCAAGACAAAATTTTGTGTTAAGAGGAGGGGCAAGTAGTGCAACCCACTACAGAACCAAGCTGCCTGAGGCCGATACAGCTGTGCAAGCTCCTCCATCCCAATCCTTTCAAAGTTTCCCTCTTCACCCCTTCCCTTAACGTTCCAGTTTTCCATCAATTCCTTTCTTTTGGCCTTTCCCCCCCTCTTCAGGGATGATTTGATTTTTGCTTGACCCAAAATAACTAGTCAAGAAGCACAATCTTTGGCAATATTCCATGTGTAAAACGTGGCTTAGTCACTTTAACCTTTCTTTCGCTATAGGCCTGGGAAGTTGGATCGAAAAAGCAACTTATTGTTTGATATACGGTCAGCTAAACAAGTACCTAAAACTATCCTTGGACAATTCCTCTGAAAACACTGACACTCAGTCTGTCTAAGCACCCAAATTTTCTAACCCAGGCTTCTAAGCCCCACCTGACAACTATTGTTACCCTGGTTCCCAATATTCTAATCTTGGAATAATCGTCTCCGCATTAATTTTCTAACCTATTTTTCCACCCTAAACCAAATTCGTTCATTTCGCTAACATTTTCATCTAGCATTTTTCAATCCATCTGAGTGGTCTAGAAGAGCATTACTTTTCCATTTAATACCATGTTCTTTCGTACCCTTTGACTTGTTTGTCAAGACCAAGTCTATCAAATTCATTCAAAATAATTATTCAAACAACATCTTCCTAGGGTAGCCCAACAGGAGGATAAGTGTGCATCAGAAGACCTAAAACATGGATAATATGAAAAAAACTTCGTTTTCTTAAAGAGTTAAAGAGGCTGCGTCCCAAAGTCGAACCTTAAAACGTACAGGAATTAGGAGAGGCAGTTGGGGGGCTGCCGCCCCCCAAACCCCCCCCCCCCTTTTAAAGACTCTTTTGTACAGGTTTTTTGTTGTGGAGGGACTTCATTGTTACTAATTGCTTGTTTTGGCGCAATGGTTCTCCTGTCCTCTTGTGTTTAACATTTTTCGAAGTTATTCCATTATTCATTCATTTCAATTTTTTGTTAATTAAAAGAGGGCCTTTCCGAAGCCAAGAGCGGGGGGTTAGGGGGGCGTCAGCCCCCCACAACAAAAAACCTGTACAAAAGAGTCTTTAAAAGCGGGGAGTTTGGGGGGCGGCAGCCCCCCAACTGCCTCTCCTAATTCCTGTACGTTTTAAGGTTCGACTTTGGGACGCAGCCTCTTTAACTCTTTAAGAAAACGAATTTTTTTTCATATTATTTCTGTACGTTTTTCTACAATCCATGGTGGATGTAATTTAATAATAATTTTCCATGTTTATTTTCTCGCTTTCTGTATCAATAAATTCAAACTGACAAAATTATCTAATTTTGATAATTTTAATAGTTTAGCAGCTTAATTAAAAATTTAGCAGCTAGTGGTTTTTACCCACCCGCCTCCGGTTTATGGGCCCAGCGCGCTTCCGCTGCGCCAAGCTGCTGTTATGCTTGTTATCAAACAAGTTATTACAATAGAAAATTTCACCAACGGCTTCAATTAGAAAAATCAATTTAAATGGTTCTTTTAACTTGCTTCCATCAAGCCTTACCCCCGCTTCAGTATAAATTCTTGTGAACATTCCAGTATGTAATTCTGATCACATGTTTCCATGTTTATTTTCTCCTTTTCTGTATCAATAAATTCAAACTGACAAAATTACCTAATTTTACAAATTTTAAAAAGTTAGCAGCGAGCGGTTTCGATACACCGGCCTCTGGGTTATGGGCCCAGCACGCTTCCACTGCGCCAATCTGCTGTTAGTGTAAGAATTTTTCAAACAAGTGATGTTATTACAAGAGAAAATTTTACCTTCAATGGGGAAATGGGTTTTTCTAAGCTAGAAAATCGGGGGGTTAAGATTTTCCGACGAAACTTTCCAGAAAAATTACTCCGAGAATTCCGCGTCGAATGAGTCCTCGTACACCCAGATCCGATGTCGGCTGTGACCTGTAGGCGTGGCGAAAAAAAAGAACACGAACATTAAGTGGCTATGCGTGGTTTCTGGAAAACAGGGAAGGAGTTATCGGATCCAGCTGAAATTTCGCGGATAAGCTCCTGGGCCCTAGGGGACTTTAACTTGTGAATTTCAGCCCAATCAGACAACGTTAAAGGGGGGCTGGGGTTGGGGGGTCGGCTACGAAATGCATCCCTCCACATCCCTCTGCGACCACTGGAACCGAAGATCGCTTAACATTGTCGTGGTTCGCCTCTTTAAAGAGGCACGAGTGTGCCTCCTTGAAAAGAAAGATTTGTTAATGCTATGAAAGACAAGACATCTTACTGGTAATTTTTTTTAGTCATTGCTACTGTATGTCAAGGTTATTTCCTAGGAGTTATTTATGAGTATACCTTACTTTCAAACTTTTTAATAATTGTAAAATGAGCATTAACGTTATAAGCTGGTGTGCATACGTAAATATAACAAAAGGAAAGCTTTGGGGAGGATGTCCTAAGTTGAAAAAAAAGGAAGAAAAACGAGTAATTTATGTGATAAATATAGAAAGTTATAGGAAAACTGTAAATATTTTGTGCTTTGAGGAACCCATGGCCCTAAACTCTCCCCCTTCCATGCCTAATCATGTCCTTTCGAATTTTTTTCATCAGAAAGACAACTTAAGGGTTATCAAGTATTTTCTACTGGATACACTTCTAAAACATCCCCATCCAATTATCCTCATCGTCTCTGAGGTAATTAAGGGGATTGCCGGTAAGAAATAGTAACCAATACTTATAATACTTCTAAATACCTGGCCAATCCTTGTTAAAGTTATAATCCAGGAAATGTCTACGTTGGAAATCGACTTCTTTGGGGAATTGAACAGTTGCCATACGATCGTTGGAAGACGATTCCTCCTCGTTAGATACGGATTAGAACCAAGTTATACAGTCAAATGACAGGGGAAAAAGAAGAGGATTTCTGACAGTTATCTCTAGAAAAGGCAACTTGGGCAGCATTTCCCACAAGCTTAGAATTTCTGCAGAGTTTAGACAAGGATGCTCTTTTCGTTTTGAAATTGATTAAATCATGGTCTCTAGAGTAAGGTTCAAAGAGTGATAATCATCCCGCTCATTCCTATTTTAAAACCTGACCTTTCTTTTTTTATTTCTCCTGCATAAGTTTGCTAGTTTTTCGGAAACATAGTTACTTTTTACGCTGATTTGTAGTTATGAAAGGTTTCGCCCAAATAAGTATAATAGTAGAACTGTAAATACTCGAGGTGACAATAAGCTGAAAAATTGAAAATACGGAACTGGATGTGCACCAAGTAAAAATGGGACGTTTAATTATTCAGGTCTTCCATTTTTGAAATAGAAGTTTGTGTTGTAATTGCACTGTCACAGGCCGTAACCACAATTTTTTTTCGTATCTAGATGCTCTTGAGGATATATTCGCTCTTTATCCTGATTAAATAAAAAAAACTAGTTTTTTAACTGAAAGTAAGGAGCGACATTAAAACTTAAAACGAACAGAAATTACTCCGTATATGAAATGGGTTGTCCCCTCCGCAGTCCCTCGCTCTTTACGCTAAAGTTTGACTCTTTGGCACAATTCTACTTTTTAAAACAATTAAAAACTTTACCGTAAAGAGCGAGGGACTGCGGAGGGGACAACCCATTTCATATACGGAGTAATTTCTGTTCGTTTTAAGTTTTAATGTCGCTCCTTACTTTCAGTTAAAAAACTAGTTTTTTTTATTTAATTTCTGAACGTTTTTGAATTAATGCATGTTTGATTTTGGCTCTCCGCACATAAATCATTGAAATGAAATTAGTATATTAATTTTTTTTTGGCTAAATGGCTTTCTCTTAGTTTTGATCAGACGATTTTGAGAAATAAGGGGTGGGGAAGGAGGCCTAGCTGCCCTCCAATTTTTCGGTTACTTAAAAAGGCTACTAAAACTTTTAATATTCAACGAACGTTTTTATTAGTAAAAAATATACGTAACTTAAGAATTAACTTACATAACAAACTTTTATATTCTTATATTTTTATTATGTGTACGAGGGGGTTTGTACCCTCGTTAATACCTCGCTCTTTACACTAAATCGTAAGTTTTGTCCCAATTCTTTAAGAATGACCCCTGAATCAAAAAGGCCGTAGAATAAATAGTTGAAATCACTAAAAATATTTTAGCATAAAGAGCGAGGTATTTATCTCCTCCTAAATACCTCGCTCTTTATGCTAAAGAATTTTTAGAACCCCTCATATGCGTAATAATCTCTGTTCGTTTTAAATTTCAATGCTATTCCTTACTTTCATTTGAAAAAACATTTTCATATTTTTTTTTCATTGTTTTTTGTATAGTAATGCTAGAAAATCCTGCGCCCTTTTCATTGAATTTTTCTTCCCCCATGACATATTCCTCAAAGGAAAGATCCTCCCACAAAGCCCTCTCCCATCAACCCCACCCCCAAACCAAAAAATCCCCATGAAAACGTCTGTACACTTCCCAATAACCATTACTATATGTAAACACTGGTCAAAGTTTGTAACTTGCAGCCCCTCCCTCTGGGATTGTGGGGGAGTAAGTCATTCCCGAAGACATAGTTATTATGGTTTTCGACTATGCTGAACAAATGGCTATCTTAAAATTTTAATCTGTTGACTTTTGGAAAAAAATAAGCATGGGAGGGGGCCTATTTGCCCTCCAATTTTTTGGTCACTTAAAAAGGGCACTAGAACTTTTCATTTTCGTTATAATGAGCCCTCTTGCGACATTCTAGGACCACTTGGTCGATAAGATGACCCCTGGAAAAAAAAACAAAAAAAACAAACAAACAAATAAACACGCACCCGTGATTTGTCTTCTGGCAAAAAATACAAAATTCCACATTTTTTAGATAGGAGCTTGAAATTTTTGCTATAGAGTTCTCTGATATACCGAATGCGATAGTGTGATTTTTGTTAAGATTCTATGACTTTTAGGGGATGTTTCCCCCCTTTTTCCAAAATAGGGCAAATTTTCTCAGGCTCGTAACTTTTGATGACAAAGACTAAATTAATTGAAACTTATATATTTAGAATCAGCGTAAAAATTCGATTCTTTTGATGTATCTTTTAGCATCAAAATTCCGTTTTTTAGAGTTTCGTTTACTATTGAGCCGGGTCGCCCCTTACTACAGTTCCTTACCACGAACTGTTTGAAAAGAAAATAATTCGGTATTTCGGGGCTTCTGACATTATTACTCCTTTGCGGAAGTTAGGCTCAAAATTGAAAAAGGATTATATTTTTTCTCTGGGCCCCTTCCACCTCTTAGTTCGTTTATTTTCCCCTTAGTTTTCACCTGTTTTCGCTTTATAGTTGTGTTATCTCTTAGCAGTTCTTTCGTTAGTTGAGTTATGGCTGTGGTATATATGTTTTATCGCTCGTATAGTTGTGTTATTTTCAAATTATACTCCATAATAGAGAGGCTCCGAACACCCAGCATTGTATATTAAGCTCTTAATTTGACGTTTTTTTCTAACGTGACCAGATTCGTCCTGCGACCTTTTCATTGAATTTTTTTCCCCCATGGCATATTTCTCCAAGGAAAGATCCTCCCACATAGCCCCCTCCCTCAACCCTACCCCCAAAACCAAAAAAATCCCCCTGAAAACGTCTGTACACATCCCAATAACCATTATTATATGTAAACACTGGTTGAAGTTTGTAACTTGCAACCCCTCCCCCAGGGACTGTGGGGGAGTAAGTCATCCCCAAAAACATAGTTATTATGATTTTCGACTATGCTAAACAAAATGGCTATCTCAAAATTTTGATCCGTTGACTTTGGGAAAAAAATTAGCGTGGGAGGGGGCCTAGATGCCCTCCAATTTTTTTGGTCACTTAAAAAGGGCACTAGAACTTTTCATTTCCGTTAGAATGAGCCCTCTTGTGACATTCTAGGACAACTTGGTCGATACGATGACCCCTGGGGAAAAAAAAAAACAAAAAAAAAAAAAAACAAATAAATAAACACGCACCCGTGATTTGTCTTCTGGCAAAAAATGCAAAATTCCACATTTTTGTAGATAGGAGCTTGAAACTTCTACAGTAGGGTTCTCTGATACGCTGAATCTGATGTTGTCATTTTCGTTAAGATCCTACGACTTTTAGGGGGTGTTTCCCCCTATTTTCCTAAATAAGGCAAATTTTCTCAGGCTCGTAACTTTTGATGGCTAAGACTAAACTTGATGAAACTTATATATTTAAAATCAGCATTAAAATGCGATTCTTTTGATGTAGCTATTGATATCAAAATTCAATTTTTTAGAGTTTTGGTTACTATTGAGCCGGATCGCTCCTTACTACAGTTCGTTACCACGAACTGTTTGATTCCAAATATATAAAGTCTCTTAAGTTTAATTTTACGTATCAAAAGCTACGAGCCTGAGATAATTTGCCAGATTTTCAAACAAAGGATGAAACATCCCTGAAAACCCAAAAGTCAATTAAAATCATATCACCAGATCCAGCATATCAGAGAACATTACTGTAGAGGTATCAAGCTCCTATATTTAAAAACGTGGAATTTTGAATTTTTTGCCAGAAGAAAGATTACTTATGCTTATTTATTCTAGAGCTGGAACGGATAAAATCTTACTCCTACTTCTTTATTTTTTATTTTGTGCCAGATAAATGTGCAAGTTTACAAGTGAATCTAAACATAAGTAAAGTTTTGGTATATAAGGGTTTGTAAACATTACAAATCTTATATTAACGAGACACCTGATTCCCCATCTTTTTCCACATATTAAATTTAAAAAACAAGTTTTTCCAACTGAAAGCAAAGAGCAACATTGAAACTTAAAACGAGCAGAAAGTATTACGTATATGAGGGGATTCGCCCCCTCGTCAATACCTCGCTCTTTACGCTAAAGTTCTAATTTTGTTCAATTCTTTAAGAATGAGCCCTAATCACAAAGGCCGTTTACTTAGAATAAATAGCTCTTTTGAAAGTACTAAAAAAAACTTTAGCGTAAAGAGCGAGGTATTGACGAAGGGATTGAACCCCCCCTCCCCGTATACGTAATTATTTCTCTTCGTTTTAAGTTTTAATATTTGTCCTTACTTTAGTTGAAAAAACCTTTTTTTTTTCATTTAATTTCTGATCGTTTTTAAATATTGCTGGGAAATCCAGCACCCCCTTCATGGAAAATTATCTTCCCCCATGAAAAATCCATCCATGAAAAGATCCTCCCATATGACCCTCTCCCCCGACCCCCCTACTAGAAAAAATCCCCCTTAAAACGTCTGCGTACTTCCCAATAAACAAAACTATATGTAAAAAATAGGCAAAGTCCATGACTTGCAGCCCTTATCCTGGGGACTGTGGGGGATTAATTCGTCCTCAAAAACGTAGTAATTAGATTCGTTTCAACTATGCTAAACAAAATGGATATCTCAAAATTTTGATCCGGTGAATTTGGGAAAACCTGAGCGTTGTGGAAAATTTGGGAAAACCGAATTTTTGTGGCCACTTTGAAATGGCACTAGAACTTTTAATTTCTGTTCGAATGAGCCCTCTTAAAAAAATTCTAGGACCATTGGGTCGATATGAAACCCTCTGGGAAAAAACACGCATCTCGCATCTGGGAAAAATACGAAATTCCATATTTTTGGAGACAGGATTTTGAAACTCTGCAGTAGGGTTCTTTGATACGCGGAATCCGATTGTGTGATTTTCATTAAGATTATGTGACTTTTAGGATGTGTTTCCCCCTTTTTGAAAATAAACCAAATATTCTCAGGATCGTAGCTTTTGATGAGTGGGATTAAACTTGATGAAAATTATATATTTAAAATTAGCTTAAAAATTTGATTCTTTTGATATATCTATTGGTATCAAAATTCTGATTTGTAGAGTTTCGGTTACTATTGAGCCGGGTCACTCCTTGCTTGACATTCGGAGACAGACATGCAGGAGCTATTTCTGGTATAAAATCTAATTTTCTACGCTTTTTCATTCTGGGATCGGAAAACCACATATTAATTTTTTTTTAACAAGAAAGTTAAATGTGAACTTTACATCAAGAGCTGCCCCCCCTCCAAACCATTGTTGCTTTACATATCATCCTTAAAAATTTTTAATTTTGTTCCTGCTATAACAATTTAAGAGCCTTCCTTACACCGAAAATATCGTTTTCTTTTCTAAAAGAGAACCGAATGGAAAATGCGTTCATAATATTTCTTTGTGAAAAATAAGTCAGCAAAACAAATTTGAGAGGGGAAGGAGGTAAATTTTTGAATAAAAATATCGATTTTTTTATCTTTAACATTGCAAAATCGATATTGCTAAGGGAGGTGGTAAATACATCATCAACCTCACACCGACCTGCATGTGCCCATTTTTTTTTCTTGTCCATAGTGTATGCTTTTGTGGGTAACAGTCTAGGTTATATTTCTCCTTAAAGACCTATCAGCCCTTCCACTACTGGCTCTTTCCTAAGTCTGCAATTTTCTTTAAATAGAGGGAGGGATAAATATTTAGAAAAAGTGCTAGAAAGAAATCGTTTAACATAACGAATTTTGCACTTTCAGGGGAAGGGGAGTAGATGCCCTGTCTACGTCCTCCAGTCTGCAAGTGCCTATACTTGTATCTTGTCTTTATTACAAACATGAATCTAGACTATGCCTGGGACTATAAGCTATAAGCTAGCAATTTTGTTTTTTCATTGTGCACAAGGTTTGGATAACTTGTTCATTTGCCAGCTCAGTGTTAGTTTACTTCCAATGGAGGAAATATCCCATCTAACCGGCTCCACCTATATTTGTCCGTATTTGTATCCTCATTACATTGTTTATAAGAGAATAGATTGCCCATAGGGTTAAAGAAACCGCAAAAGCCCATTGGCTTTTTTTATGGGGAAAATGTGTAAAAACGAATTTTTTCCCGAAATAGGTTTGGGGAAACATTTCTTTTTTACATTATAACTAGAAAGCTTTTCATTTCCCCGGGAGGGCTGTGAATTATGTACTCCCCTCCATCTAATAGTGCCCATTTTTGCAACGGTCACGACACAGCATTGAGGCCATTTCTACCATCTAGTGGTGTAAATTCCAATTTTAATAATAAAAATTTTTTAAGCATGAGAAAAAATTTTGAAATGATAAGTTGAAATATTAAGTTGAATAGATTCAAAAAAAAAGTGCTAGTAGTCCTTTAAAATGTGAGGCGATCTTGTTGAAAATCACTACGGAAAATTCAACATGTCTGAGGAGCCTAAAATAAATTTTTCAAGCTACTATATACGAAAATACAAAATTTCTCATATTTGTGCTACGACATCAAAAGTGACCGAGAGAGGGATAATTCTTAAGATAATTTAAAATTTTAGCACCATTTTTTAAGTAACAAGAAAGATCATGCCATAACAGAGTGCCTATTTTTGCCATTGATCTCATAAAACCACGGTTGGTGTCTGAACAGGGACAAAACGTTAGAGAACAAAAGTTATGAGATAGTCAATCTGCTTTCATCTATCTATATTCTACATAAATTTCCTCCTAATTTCAGAATTCATGTATGTGAGTGGCGACGCGTTCATCCCCGAATGTTCGCAATCGGCAAAAATGAGCTCTTATTATGGACCACTGTATATAAATTATATAAGTGTATATACATTATTAAGGACTAACAGATATTAGTAGATTGCTATAGTTACGTGCCAGTAATCAGGCTCCGGGGTAGTGGATCTGTTTTTGAGAAAGGATGGACACCAGTAGTGATGGCTCTCTGCTTTTAAAGGCACCTATACCCACTATTATTTTCTTCCTTTGACGATTTAAGTTGAATAGCGACCTCCTCAAGACGCATGTGCATGTTACGTCATAGGGAATGTTTTTTAAGGGATGCAGGTGTCTGTTACGTCATAGGGAGTATTTCCTAGGAGATGCAGGTCTCTGTTACATAATAGAGAGGGTTTACTTTGGCTGTTACGTAATATGGCTTGTTTACTTTTGGTTGTTACATATTAGGGTTTTGACTGTTACGTAATAGGACGGGTTAGAGTTCACTAGTCAAGCAGGGAAGTTTTTTTTTAAGACATTTCTCTTCAAGACTTTTCAAGACATTTTCTAAGACATTTTTCTTCAAGGTGTTTTTTTCAGACGTTTCAAGACATCTCAAGCCGTTTTCAAAGACATTTTTGCTTCAAGGTGTTTTTCTTCATGATTTCTTTAGTTCTTACCTAATTGAGGAATGTTTACTTATGTTAAGGATGACACATTCACACCTGACTTGTTTCTTCAGGCCCCCGTGGGGATCCCTGCTTGTAACTGAGGAGGATGTACATGTGGGTGTTGCGTAATGACGTTGAACACATGAGATGTTACATAATACTTTAAGAAATTTCATTTTCTTTCAATTTTTTTTCTCGGGGAACCCTTATATTCTAATGATTTATGTCCACATTATGATTCGAAAGGGCTATTTCCATCCAGTGGAACTACGCCCTAGACAGCTGGACCATGAAACCCTGTCTAATATTATGATTCAGGAAATAGATTCCAAGAAATTACCTATTGCACGCAAGGAGAACCCCCTGTTGGCGCATACTAGAAGAATTGAGGTATTTATAACGTGTTTCCTATGACTGCAATAACTGACATGCAGGGTAGAAAATCGAGTACTGAAATTTGGTTACGTTTGGTACGCACCAGCATGTTAGTACATGCAATGCTTTACAGGATGTTATCAGATAATATTGTGGGTTGCTTTTGAGGTCTTTTTTAGTAATAGAGTCTGTTACACTATTAGAAGTTGGAGTTTCTATCAGGTGTGAAATAAAGGTGAGGGGGCTACAAGATTGTCAACGGGGGTGCATAGTCTTGGCTCAAAGAAACGTGGCATTTTCGCTAAAAACCCTCAAAAATATATTTACGTGATTTAAATTTACCTTTGAAAAGATTATATAAAAATTGAAGAGAAAATATTATTCAAATGTGCGCTTGTCAGCCGGGGTGCATAGTCTTGGCTCAAAGAAACGCGCCATTTTCATTAAAAGCTCTCAGAAATAAATAGCTATTAATGGGGCTTAAATTTACCTCTAACGACTTTATGAGAAATTTGAAGAGAAAATATTATTTAAGTAGGCGCTTGTCAACCGGGGTGCATAGTCTTGGCTCAATGAACGGGGAATTTTCATTAAGAGCTCTCAGAAATAGCTCTTAATAGCGTTTAAATTTTCCTCTATCTGTTTAAACAGATCTGTTATCTGTTATAATAGAATTGAAGAGGCACATTAAAACTTGATAGTTCCTTCTTCTACAAGGTAATTACCGTCCATTTCAAGTTTTAACGTCACTCTTTACTGTCATTATATTTTCTTCTTTTTTTTAAATTGAATCAGGAAAAGAATCCTTTGATTTTCTTGAGTTTTTTCATTATGATTTAAGAGACAAAACATCTGTTGTGGTTAACGAATAAGTACATTGCCCTCTTTGTACTTTAAACTTTGCTTTAAAAGGATTTTTTTTTTCATAAACACCGCAATTTAAATAGTGGCTGGTTTACTTCAGGTACACTCCAAGTCATTTAGAAAGAAACATAATTATGTGAAAGATATTAATTGTTGTTTTTCTCAGCCAAAAAAGTATATATATTTTTCTCATTTTACTGAATCATTTAAACCCTTTTCCTAGCTAGGCTACTACCCGCGTTCAAACATTCAAAAACATTCAAAACATTGAAAAACGTCAGCTAGCTTTATAACATCCAAATTTTATTCGTTGTAATTACAGACTAGCTACAGGGTTTTCCGTAGTCTCCGACATTTTATATCAGTCCCCTCTTTTTTCCACCTAAGGAGTTTTAAGACCCACCTAGGAATCCACTTTCGAACTTTGACCCCTAGTTCAACAAAATATTGATTTTCACAATTTCTTTGAGAAAAAGGGAGATAAGCATGCCATTTTATGCTGTTTGATAAAATGTTAAATTCTTACGTACTTTCTTATATATTTGTTTTCTCTTTATTTTTCAGTTTTATATTCTTTAACATTAGTCTTGTATTAATGTAACGCTGTTATATATTGCGGATATCTTTTCAATATAATTTTTGTCATTAATATTCTCCCTGAGGCAATAATTGATGGTTCCTGAATAACGATACTTCCCTTCTTATTTTGATAGAACGCAGTTGGTCTTAAGGGGAATCCAAAACTGCATAGCCATAAGGTCCTAGTATGGCCCTGCTGGTTTTGTCATAATGTGGATCCTTAAGAGTAAATAGCAAAACAATCCTCTCTATTTTCTCATGAAAGGTCGTCTTTATGATCCGTTTTAAATATTAAATTTGACAGTTTTGATTTTCAGCGAAAGGTTTTTTTTTCTTGACTTTTAAAACATTAGGAATGTGCTTAACTATAGGCAGGTGAAAGTGTATATCTGATCCGCCATAGAAAACATTCAAGAGGGATTAATCGCAGTTTCATTTATCCCAGCACAATCTACACAATAATCATTCACGTCAATCGAAATCACCTTTGCACCTGCCCTCCTGCCGATCAGTAGAGTGCGCAGAGAAGAGTAACCTGATGACAAGGGGAGTGTGTGACACGTGTCCAGCTCATTGATAATTACCCATGTCCCGCCCATTTAGTTCCCCTCCATTAGTCACATTTTGTATCTTAATTGTTGTTTTGGCATCAGCTATTATGAAAAGATTTCTGTGTGTGCTATTGACATGGAGGGTAAAAAAATATCTAACTTCAAGTTCATAGAGCGTGAGAATGGTACTTTAAAAAGCAGAGATTTGTCTGACATATAAATCCGAGAAACGCCCACCATCAGCCGATGCCCCTGAATTATTTTCAGATGAAAGAAATTTGATTCAAAATCATGGAGCATGATTAGGCTATGCAATGTAATTTTAAAGGGTTTTTATGGCAATTGGTATTTACCAAGTGACATAGCAATCGCAAATTCTGTCGGTCTGTCTGTCTGTCGGTCCCGGTTTTGCTACTTTAGGCACTTCCAGGTAAGCTAGGACGATGAAATTTGGCAGCCGTATCAGGGACCAGACTAGATTAAATTAAAAATAGTCGTTTTCCCGATTTGACCATCTGGGGGGAGTGGGGGGCCGGTTAATTCGAAAAAATAGAAAAAATGAAGTGTTTTTTTATTTATTAACTTACAAACGGTTGATCAGATCTTAATGAAATTTGATATTTGGAAGGATATCGTGTCTCAGAGCTCTTATTTTAAATATTGACCGGATCTGGTGACATTGGGGGGGCTGGGAGGGGGAAACCTAAAATCTTGGAAAACACTTAGAGTGGAGGGATCGGAATGAAACTTGGTGGGGAAAATAAGCACAAGTCCTAGATACATTATTGACATAACCGGAACGGATCCGCTCTCTTTGGGGTAGTTGGGGGGGGGGGGGTTTAATTCCGAAAAATTAGAAAAAATGAGGTATTTTTAAATTACTAACGGATAATCGGATCTCAATGAAATTTGATATTTAGAAGGATATCCTGTCTCAAAGCTCTTATTTTAAATCCCGACCGGATCTGGTGACATTGGGGGAGTTTGGGGGGAACCTAAAATCATGGAAAACGCTTAGAGTGGAGGGATCGGGATGAAACTTGGTGGGAAAAATAAGCAGAAGTCTTAGATACATGATTGACATAATTGGAACGGATCTGCTCTATTGGGGGGGGGGTTAATTCTGAAAAATTAGAAAAAAATGACTTATTTTTAACTTACGAAGGAGTTATAGGATCTTCATGAAACTTCATATTTAGAAGGACCTCGTAACTCAGATCTCTTATTTTAAATCTAAACCGGATCCAGTGCCATTGGGGGGGCAGTTGGGGGGGGGCAGAAATCTTGGAAAATACTTAAAGCGGAGAGATTAGGATGAAACTGGATGGGAAGAATAAAAACAAGTCTAAGATATGTGACTGACATAACCGGACCGGATCCGCTCTCTTTGGTGGAGTTGATGGGGGGGGGGTAATTCGGAAAAATGAGGTATTTGTAACTTACGAACGGGTGATCAAATCTTAATGAAATTTGAAGTTTAGAAGGATCTTGTGCTTTAAAACTCTTATTTTAAATTCCGACCAGATCCTGTGAAAATTGGAGTATTTTTATCTTACGAACGGGTGATCGGATCTTAATGGAACTTGATATATAAAAGGATATTATGTCTCAGATGCTCCCTTTTCGACTCAAATTGTATCCGGGGACATAGGGGGTTGGAGGAGGAAAACAGAAATCTTGGAAAACGCTTAGAGTGGAGAGATCGGGATGAAACTTGATGGGAAGAATAATCACAAGTTATAGATACGAGATTGACATAATTGGAATGGATCTGTTCTCTTTTGGGGAGCTGGGGGTTGTTAATTTGGAAAAATTGGAAAAACTGAGGTATTTTTAACTTAAGAACGGATGACCAAATCTTAATGAAGTTTGATACTTAGAAGGAACCCATGTCTCAGAGCTCTTATTTCAAATCCCGACCAGACCTGTTGACATTGGGAGGATTTGGAGGGGTAAACTTGAAATTTTGGAAAACGCTTACAAATGTTGTAGATACTTGTTTGACATAACTGGACTGGATCCGCTCTCTTTGGGGGAGTTAGGGGGTGGTCTCAGAGCTCTTATTTCAAATCCCGAACTGATAATTTGACATTGGAAGGAGTTGGAGGGGGAAATCGGAAATCTTGGAAAACGCATAGGGTGGAGGAATCGGGATGAAGCTTGGTGGATAGAATAAGCAAATGTCGTAGATACGTGATTGACGTAACCGTATTGGATTCGTTCTCTTTGGGGGAGTTGGGGGGAGGATTCAGTGCTTTGGCGAGTTTGGTGCTTCTGGACGTGCTAGGACGATGAAAATCGGTAGGCGTGTCAGGGTGCTGCACAAATTGACTTGATAAAATCGTTTTGACAGATTCGATCATCTGGGGGGCTAAAGGGAGAGGAAAAATTAGGAAAAATGAGGTATTTATAACTTACGAGTGGATGATCGGATCTTAATGAATGTTGATATTTAGGAGGACATCGTGACTCAGAGCTCTTATTTTAAATCCTGACTGGCATTAATCCTCTGACTTTCCTTTTAAATCAATTTTTTTAGAGCTCATACCATATGAGCTCTTGGCTCTTAGCTCTTCTTGCCTCGTCACAAGTGCCACATGAGCTCTTAGCTCTTGTTTTTCAGGCTATTGTTTGGAATTATTCTATGCGTATAACCCCCCCCCCGGATGGGGGATACCTCCACCTCCCTCCCACCTCCACCTCCACCTCCCACCTCCCTGCGGCAACTTGGTCACCAATGACTTTCGACTAATAAAAAAAGGACAAGAACTCTCAATTTCATATCAAATGAGCACCCGTTGAAGCGTCTACAACTAGGAGAGGGAGGTAGGGATGAGGAGGGGGCAATCCCCCTCCTACATGGAATTGAGTCTGCTTATTTTGGGGTTTAATGTTACTCTTTACTTTCATAATTCCCAGAAATCAAGTGGGATTAAATATCAGTTTCACATTTTTGATAGGATTTTTAAGTTTTTATAACCCCTTTCCTACGCCCGAAAAAATATATGCCCTGAAGATTATACAATTTCTATTTTTGGTACTGTCTGGCACAGGGCTCCAGTGAGCCTCTAACTGGGGTATTTTTCTTGTACATTACCCAGTATTAAGCACATGAAGCAAAAATCCAGTTTTAAAACAGAAAGTCACATTACACAGCGTGCCAAAGTTCTGTAATTGACATCTATAAGCCAACTGTAGCTACAAAAGGTGTGATGTTGAACCTAAATAGCTATTAAATAAAAACAGTTTTTTTTAACTGAAAGTAAGGAGTGACATTAAAACTCAAAACAAACATAAATTATTCCATATATGAAAGGGGCAGTCCCCTCCTAAACACCCCTCTCTTTACGCTAAAGCTTGACTCTTTCTCACATTTCTACTTTTTAAAACAATAAAAAACTTTAGAATAAAGAGCAGGACGTTGAGGAGGGGGCAGCCCCTTTCATATACGGAATAATTTCTGTTCGTTTTAAGGTTTAATGTCGCTCCTTACTTTCAGTTAAAAAATTTTGTTTTTTTATTTAATTTCTGAACGTTTTTTGAATTAATACAGGTTTGAATGTGGTTCACCGTATATGAATAAATAAGACGAAAATGCACATAAATTTTACTTTTTTAACTAATAATAACCTTATAACCTATAATAACCGTTTTATATCAGACACCACAATTGTCTCAGATTTTTCTTTTCGTTGTTATTACGCATATGAGGAAGTTGCCCCCCCCCTCAGTACCTCTCTCTTTATGCTAAAGTGTTTATGAACTTGTAAAAAGCTTATTATTCTAGTTAAACGGTCCGTGTGTGTCAGGAGTCATTCTTGAATAATTAGAACAAAAAGTCAAACATTAGCATAAGACTGAGATACTGAGAAGGGGGCAACCCCCTCATATACGTATTAATTTCTGTTTGTTTTAACTTTTAATGTTGTTCCCTACTTTCGGTTTGAAAAGCTTGCTTTTTATGGCAACTGGTATTTACCAAGTGACTTATAGCGATCGCAATTTCTGTCGGTCTGTCTGTCTGTCGGTCCCAGTGTTGCTAGTTCGGGCACTTTCAGATAAGCTAGGATGATGAAAGTTGGCAGGCGTATCAGGAACCAAACCAAATTAAATTAGAAATAGTCTTTTCCTCAATTCGACCATCTGGGGGGAGTGGAGGGACGGTTAATTCGAAAAAATAAGAAAAATTCGGTATTTTTCAGTTACGAACGGGTGATCGTATCTTATTTGATATTTAGAAGCACCTCGTGCTTCAGAGCTCTTACTTTAAATCCTGACAAGATCTGATGACACTGGGGGGAGTTGGGGGGAGGGGAGCCGGAAATCTTGGAAAACGCTTAGAGTGGAGAGATTAGGATGAACCTTGGTGGGAAGAATAAGCACAAGTCCTAGATCCGTGATTGAAATAACTGGACCAGATCTAGTCTCTTTGGAGGAATTGGGGGGGGGATTTCAGTGCTTTGGCGAATTCGGTGCTTCTGAACGTGCTAGGACGATGAAAATTAGTGGGCATCTCAAGGCCATGCACAAATTGACTTGATAACATTATTTTCGTTTGTGTCTCAGATGCTCCATTTTCAATTCGAGTTGAATCAATGGACATAGGGGAGTGAAGGGGGGAAACGGAAATCTTGGAATTTGAAAATCTTGGGAAACGCTTAGAGTGGAGAGATCAGGATGAAATTTGATGGAAAGAATAAGCGTAAGTTCTAGATAAATGATTGACAGAACTGGACAGAATCTGATCTCTTTGAGGGAGTTGGGGGGGGGGGGATTTCCAGTGCTTTGGCGAGTTCAGTGCTTCTGGACGTGCTAGAACGATGAAAATTGGTAGGCGTATCAGGGACCTGCACAAATTGACTTGATAGCAGTCGTCTCCACGATACGATTATCTGGGGGCTGGAGAGGGAGAAAAATTGAAAAAAATGACGTATTTTCAAATTACGAATGGCTCATCGGATCTTAATGAAATTTGATATTTAGAAGTACCTCGTGTGTCGGAGCTCTTATTTAAAATCTTGACCGAATCCAGTGATATGGGGGGAGTTGGAGGGGAAAACGGGAAATCATGGAAAACGCTTAGAGTGGAGAGATCGGGATGAAACTTGATGGGAAGAATAAGCAGAATCCCTAGATACGTGATTGATATAACCGGAATGAACCTGCTCTCTTTGGGGGAATTGAGGGGTGTTAATTCGGAAAAATTAGAAAAATTGAGGTATTATAACGCACGATTGGGTTACCGGATTTTAATGAAATTTGATATTTAAAAGGAACTCATGTCTCAGAGCTCTTACTTTAAATCCCTACCAGATGTGATGACATTGGGAGCAGCTGGCGGGGGAAACCAGAAATCTTGAAAAACGCTTAGAGTGGAGAGATCGGGATGAAACTTGGTGGGAAGAATAAGCACATGTCTTAAATACGTGATTGACGTAACCAGACTGGATCTACTCTCTTTGGGGGAGTGCTTCTAGACGTGCTAGGACGATGAAAATCGGTAGGCGTGTCAGGGACTTACACAAATTAACTTGATAACAGTCGTTTCCCCCGATTCAATCGTCTTGGGGGCTGAAGGGAGAGGAAAAATTAAAAAAATAAGGTATTTTTAACTTACGAATAGGTGATCGGATCTTAATGAATTTTGGTATTTAGAAGGACCTCGTATCTCAGAGCTCTTATTTTAAATCCCGACCGGCATTAATCCTCTGATTTCCATTTTAAATCAATCTGTTGATTCCTAGAATTTCGCTAGAGCTCATGCCATATGAACTCTTGGCTCTTCCGATCTCGTTACAAGTGTCATATTAGCTCTTAGCTTTTGTTTTTATTTAATAACAACCACAAGTCGAAGACATACAATATCTTTGGCTTATAAAATAAAAATCATAGTCATGAAGCTGCTTAAGATAAAATTAAATGCTAAAATAGGCCAAAAAGTAATAAAAACAAATTATTGTTTATATCGGCCAATATTTAACACAATTCTAACTTTAGCATAAACAGCGAGATAGTTACAAAGGGCCGAGCTCCCTCATATACGTAGTATGAGGAGGTTTGCTTCCTCGTGAATACCTTGCGCTTTACGCTAAAGTTCGAATTCTGCTCCAATTCTTCAAGAATGACCCCTGAATCACAAAGCCCGTTTAATTAGAATAAATATCTCTTTTGAAATTACTAAAAATAGTTTGTGTAAAGAGCAAGGTATAGAGGAGGGGACGAACCCCCTAATATACGTAATAATTTTGTTCGTTTTATGTTTTAATGTTGCCCTTACTTTCAGTTGAAAAACTTGTTATTTATTTCTGATTGTTTTTTGAAATAATGATGAAAAGTCCAGGGCCCCCTTCATGGAAGCTCCCTTCCCCCATGACAAATTCCTCCAAGAAATGATTACCCCTAGGAAAAAGAAAAAAAAAACAATAAACACTCATCCCTGATCTTTCTTCTGGCAAAAAAAAATACAAATTCGATATTTTTGCAGATAGGAGCTTGAAACCTCTACAGTAAGGTTCTCTGATAAGCTGAATCTGATGGTATGGTTTTTATTAAGATTCTGTGACTTTTAGGGGTTTTCTTCATTTATCGAAAACCAGACAAATTTTCTCAGGCTCGTAACTTTTGATGGGTAAGACTAAACTAATATATTTAAAATAAACATAAATATTCAATTCTTTTTATGTATCTTTTGGCATCAAAATTCCGCTTTTTAGAGTTTCGGTTACTATTCAGCCGGGTCGCTCCTTACTTATAGTTCATTACCATGAACTGTTTAATTTCTGCAACCATGAGGACTTAGCAAAATTAAACAAATAAAATTTTAGAGACTTAGAATTTGATAATACAATTAACTACATGCTTGTTTACATTTGAAACTTGTAGTACAGTGGAAACATATTCCATATGCGTCACAAATAAGTGTTCTAGTCGTATTTCGCTCAATAAGAATCCCCTTTCTGATAAAGACATGGCCGGGCCCATGGTGTTAAGATTTTTCAAACGTTTTACATGCCTCTTAAATATCACTTTGCTTAGAACTATTTGCAATACATAAGGAGTCTCTTTTATAAATTTCTATCCATAATTTTGAGATCATTTTGACAACTATACCAAGTTTTGCCCTGATTCCTGAAAGCACGTAGCGATTTAGTCGCAGCCAGTTTTCTTATTCTTGTGCAACGTAAATATGTTTAACTTATTATCCAATTTCAATCCTTAATTATATGCCGGTCAAATAAAAAAGACCTTTACCTTGACTGGACGACCATGGTCCTATCATGAAGCTTTGACCTCCCAAAGCTCTATTCCATGTGGGGGAAACTGCTCACTGCATTCTTGTTGGAAATTTTTAAATTTTGTACTAATTCTTGGAGATGGGGCGGACAAGAACGGAAGCAGTGAGTGAAGAATTAGGCAGGATTGTATCCATGATTTTTTTCAGGGGTTCTTACAAAAATTTCTATATTCATTTTTATTATGTTTTTACAAGTCGAAAAAACATTTCGAGGGGGTTCAAACCCCCTATCCAGGTAAGGGCCTGGACACGGCCTTGGTTTCATCCCCATAGACATCACAAATATTCTAGATTTTTCTTTGCCCTTCTTCGTCAAAATAACAGTTTTTTCATTAGTAGAGCCCCCCCCCCAAAAAAAAAAAACATCCTACTTACGTGTCTGGGGACATAGTATTCATGCCATTGATTTTAGTTGTTTTTCCTTTGTTTTGGTAAGTAGCTTTCGTATCGCATGGATTGGCCTTATAATTATAGTATCCGAAAAAATCCAAAGTCTCATCATAAATCTAGAAAAATTTGAAATAGAAATTTCATAAATAAGATCAAACAGTTCGTGGTAACGAACTGCAGTAAGGAGCGACCCGGCTCAATAGTAACCAAAACTCTAAAAAATGGAATTTTGAAACCAAGAGTTACATCAAAAGAATCACATTTTAATGCTGATTTTAAGTATATAAGTTTCATCAAGATCAGTTATACCCATCGAAAGTTACCTGAGAAACTTTGCCTTATTTTAGAAAATAGGAGGAAACACCCCCTAAAAGTCATATAATCTTAACGAAAATCACATCATCAGATTCAGCGTATCAGACAACCTTATTATAGAAGTATCAAGCTCCTGTCTACAAAAATGCGGAATTTCGCATTTTTTGCCAAAAGACGGATCACGGATGCGTGTTTATTTGTTTTTTTTTTTTTTTTTTTTTCCAGGGGTGATCGTACATACTGATTGGTCCTATAATGTCGCGAGAGGGCTCATTTTAACGGAAATGAAAAGTTCTAGTGCCCTTTTTAAGTGACCAAAAAAATTGGAGGGCACCTAGACCTTCCACGCTCATTTTTTCCCAAAAGTCACCGGATCAAAATTCTGAGATAGCCATTTTATTCATCATAGTCAAAAAACCTAATAATTATGTCTTTAGAGACGACTTACTCCCCCTCAGTCCCCGTGGGAGGGGCTGCAAGTTACAAACTTTGACCTGTGTTTACATATAATAATCGTTACTGGGAAGTATACAGACGTTTTCAGGGGGATTTTTTTGGTTTAGGGGGGAGAGTTGAGGGGGGTGTTACGTGGGAGGATATTTCCATGGAGGAACTTTCCATGGGGGAAGAGAATTTCAATGAAGGGGGCGCGGGATTTTCTAGCATTATTTGAAAAAAAAAACAATGAAAAAATAAATATGAAAATTTTTTTCTACTGAAAGTAAGGAGCAGCATTAAAACTTAAAACGAACAAAAATTATTACGCATATGAGGGGTTTACCTCCTCGCTTTACCTCACTCTTTACGCTAAAGTATTTTTAGTAATTTCAACCATTTATTCTACGGCCTTTTTGATTCAGAGGTCATTCTTAAGGAATTGGGACATTTAAGCTTTAGTGTAAAGAGCGAGGTATCGACGAGGGTTGAAACCCCTCATATACGCAATAAAAACATACGAATATAGAAGTTCGTTACGTAAGTTAATTCGTAAGTTACGCATAATTTTTACCAATGAAAACGTTTGTAAAAAATTAAAAGTTCTACTTGCCTTATTAAGTAATCAAAAAATTGGAGGGAAACTAGGCCTCCTCATTCACTCCTTTTTTCTCAAAGTCTTCCGATAATTGCAATTAATTAATATGCAAATTTCGTTTTAATTATTCATGTGCGGAGAGCCAAGATCAAAACATGCATTAATTCAAAAACGGCCAGAAATTAAATAAAACGGCCATGAAGGGGGATTTTCTTCTTCAACGCCCCGCTCTTTACGCTAAAGTTTCTTACTGTTTTAAAAAGTAGAGTTGAGAAAGAGTCAAACTTTAGCGTAAAGAGCGGGGCGTTGAGGAGGAAAAGCCTCTTTCATATACGGAGTAATTTCCGTTCGTTTTAAGTTTTAATGGTGCTTCTTACTTTCATTTAAAAAAAACTTGTTTTTTTCTATCTAATTCTTGATCAAGTACGTACAATTAAGGCGTCAGAGGCTGAAGCTTAATTCTTTTTTTCAGGACGTCTTTTGATCTTCATAGTGTTTTTCGTGTTTTTTTTATGTCTAAGGAATTTGCCCTTCTCTCCCCATCCCAAATTCTATGCACACGTGTTTGTGCATTTTTAACTTCTTTCTTCAAACTCCGTTTAAATTCGGAGTATGCAATGATTGAAAACTACTTCTTAATCCTGGAATAATTAGTAATTGACAAACTTTAAAAATTCAATAGCCAATGTTCCAATACCTTGAGGTGTAAGAGGAACTGCGCTTGCTCTCTAGATTCTATTCACAGAGTCGAATTATACCCGACCTTGAATCCCCAAGTCTTGTTTTCACGAGCCTCACTTCTCCGAAACCTTTTCCCTTTACCTATTGTTCTAAGTTGGTGTTCTTAATCTCTTTTACATTGAATCTGGTGCCTCAGTAGATGAACTGATAGGCAACATTTTCGAAAACCCAGCTAATCCTGAACATGGTATCCATTAATTTTCTGGTCACTATGAAATTCTCATTGAAAAGAAACCCCTAAATAATTGCACTTGCCGTGTGTTTTTTTCTTCTTTTTAAGAGGAAAGAATTGGTATATGTGAAGCGAAACAAATTAATGACACTTCATAAATTTGGAAATGGTCATTGTATAGCGCTACGAATGCTTAAAAATCGAAAGTTGGCTATTATTCCAGAATCGAAATCCCAAAATCAGTCTGTTTGACAATGTAATCAAATTCAACAGAGGAAGCATAGCATAATAGCTATTGATTCATTGAAACTGGAGCTGCTAATGGAGTAAATACGTACAGCAGGTGTTTAACCCCCTAAAGGGCTAGTATTGAGTATGAGGTGTGCTAAGAAAAGTAGATGAATGGAAACTAATTGGCTTTCGCTTGGGGATCCTCTCCAAATTAAAATTAAAGCCGAGCGCTAACTTTTCAAGATGATCCGATGATATCAAATTTCTATGGTAACGGTATCCATTACATGGGACAGTACCAATAACTGTCAAATCATAGCAAAGGGTGGCATTCAAATTGACTGTTATTATTGTCGTTAGATATCCAATAATGAGCAGGCTTTCATTTTAAAAAGCTTGATAATAGCCATTGTTCATTAAGCATCTGTTTTGGTTCAAAGGACTATGATGTATGCTTTTTTTTTAGATATTATGTAGGCACACTGTGACAACTGTAGTTATGATACATTACACGGCACTAGCAAAATTTCGTTTCAGGGGGGGGGGTCTGTTTTCATTGTTTGGAATGAAATTTTTGCAAATGTACTGAAATTGTAACATTTTCTGTATATATATATATATATATATATATATATATATATATATATATATATATATATATATATATATATATATATATATATATATATATATATATATATATATATATATATATATATATATATATATATATATATATATATATATATATATATATATATATATATATACTACTAATAACTCACTGCATCACCAAGCCGCCTGAGGCCAACACAGCTACGCACGCTCCTCCTCCAACCTAATCTATTTAGAGCCTCCCTCTTTACACCCTCCCGGGTAGTTCCCATTTCCTTTAAATCTTTATTTATGACATCCTCCCAACCCAGACAAGGACGACCTGCTTTCTGTGTAGCTCCAGACGGTTGACCAAAAAGGACAATCTTCGGTAATCTGTCCTTCATCCGTAGAACGTGGCCAAGCCAATCAACCTTTCTTTCATTATAGCCCCAGAAAGCGGGATTGAACCACATTTTTCGTAAAACCTACTTTTTGAAATACGGTCAGTCAGCCGGGTACCCAGAACAATCCGTAGGCAATTTCTCTGGAAAACATATAGTAAATTTTCATCTGCTTTTCGGAGTGCCCATGCTTCAGAGCCATATTTGACCACTGTCATCACTGTAGCTTCCAATATTCTTATCTTGGTTTGAAGACTTATCTTTTCATTCTTCCAAACTTTTTTTTAACTGTGAAAAAACACCCTGAGCCTTAGCTATTCTACTTTTAACATCTTCACTGCTCCCACCATCCTTACTAATAATACTACCAAGGTAACTGAAGCTCCCAACCTGATCAATCTTTTCGTTACCTAATGTCACCTGTTCATCTTCACTTATTCCTATCCTTAGTGACTTAGTCTTCTTAACATTAATTTTCAAGCCTATTCTAGCACCTTGAACTCGCAAAACCTCTAAAAATTCATTCATTTTGCTCACACTTTCATCTAATATGCTTAAATCATCAGCATAATCTAAGTCCAAGAGCGTTTTTCTTCCCCATTTGATTCCATGGTCTCCAATTGCCTTTCCTGTACTCCTTAAGACGAAGTCCATCAAAAGGATCCATATAAAGGGGGATAGAACACAACCCGGCTTAACTCCTGATTTAATACAAAACCAGTTGCTAACCTCATTTCCTACCTTAACCGCAGCAGTATTATTCTCATACATAGCACAAATCACTTTAATGTATTTTTCTGGTATATCATACAACGATAAGACCTTTGTTGACGCTCTTCTATCAACAGAATCGAAAGCTTGCTCATAATCGTTAAAACCGAGGACCAAAGGTGTTTGACAACGAAGGGACTTATCAATTATTAACCTAAGAGTGAAAACTGAACGGTAGCCCTACTCCTGTTTGCGTAATTCCTCTTTAAAATTCTTTAAAGATTAAAAATCTTTGCATCAAATATTGTAAAAAAAAAAAAGGATTGAAGGTATTGAATCATTTTAATTCATGTCCCTCTTATGATTCATTAATTCATATGATGTTTTTGTTTATCCTAAATTTTATTCGGTTTGGGCTTCATTTATTCAGGGAAGTAATTTCTGTTTATTTTTTATCTAAATTTTCATAGGATTTTACGTCTGCTAATTGTAGGTTCAAATATCGCTTTTAATTTCTTTTAAGTTTCTTTTTATCGAAAATATTGTTTTAAATTGATAACGTAAACAGATAAACCTCCGCTAAAGCTTCTTTTAGTTGAATCAAATTCTCGTTTATAATCTTTAAAACTGAGGATTAAAGGGATCTAGAGATTCAGACACTACCCAAAACTCAGGCTGTTATGCAAACTCTTTCGTTTTTAAAACCAGTAGTCCAATAATAATCTAAGTCTTAGTCTAATAATAATCAGTAGCTAAGTAATTAGTTTCGTCTCGAAATCAAAGTAATGCCTTCAGAATTACGACACTCATTCTTATCATCTTTCTTTAGGGGTTATAATTAAAGTTTTCTTATATTATCACTTATACTATTATTTTCGGTACGGTATCTTGCAATAGCGGTATTTTAAAAGCTCTTAAAATACCCTTTGGGAAGTTTATGAAAAAAGAGTAATAAATGGGCTTTGGAAAAAGCAGATAGCCGAACCTTAAATACTCTTTGTTATACAGCTCTTTCTTATGTTGTTATACACAAATAATGTATAATAAAACATAACAAAATATATATAAAACATAACAAAATTATGTTTTGTTATGTTGTTATACACTTGTTGTTATACACACTCTTTGTTATGTAAAAATGAAAATATCTTGAAATAATAGTTGCCAAATGCCAAAGATCTGACGATTAAATATTTGTCACGCTAATTTACTCACTTCGCCATATTTGACAAGCAAATCCGTATCCAGGGGGGAGGGGAGATACAGGGTTTCAACCCCCCCCCCAAAAAAAAAAAAATTTGTCCAACACCTGAAAGCGTAACAGAATGCATATAACTTTTTTTGTAACCCCCCCCCCCTGAACAAAATCCTGGATACACCCTTGTTGATAAATCTTGCTGTTAACAGGACAAACCAAATATATTTATTGAGTGGATTTAATTATGATTAAATTGCAAATTTTTCTGCCAGAACATTGGACATCCTTCAAATACTTCTTAACTTGCGATATGCAAGTTTCTAGGATTTTTGTTTCTTTTTTTAGATATACAATTGGTTTGTATCCTAGACTTTGTATTTACTACCTTTTTCTTTAACTATATTACTCCCGTCACTTTCGTAAAGAAAAACTGTGTCAGACGGAAAATCACTCTTATATCGAGGAAAAAAAGAAACAGTCAGCAAATCCTGCTCCTTCCAAGGGTCATGGTCTCAAGTCTTGTGTAGGAAGGCCTCATTAAAAAAAGAAGCTTCGTTGCATAGTTAATGTATCATCAAGTTTTGGCAAATGCTTCTTTGTCGCCATGCAGGTACAGGATGAGCGGTTCACCTTGCAATCTGGGTATAAAGTTGATGCTGATATGAAATAACATCATCAGAGTTTCGTTTACTTTCATCGACTGATCATTACCGGATAACTGATCGAGCATCATGAAAACCGTAAGATTTTTTGAACGTTTCTTCTTCAAAAATTGGCTTATATATATATATATATATATATATATATATATATATATATATATATATATATATATATATATATATATATATATACTAGCTGTTGGGGTGGCGCTTCGCGCCACCCCAACACCTAGTTGGTGGGGGCGCTTCGCGCCCCCCCCAAGCCCCCCCGCGCGCGTAAGTCGTTACGCGCCATAATAGTTACGCGCCATTGTAGTTGTGTCCCTATGTCCCACCTGTGAATATAGATAGATATATATATATGGTTTTAACTACGTAAAACTTGCGAATATACAACATTCTTTGCTGTCCCATTGTCTTTGCATATAAATAGATTGTCAGGTTTACCGACTCTTGAACATGCAACATATAATGGTCCATGGGAAAACAATCTGTATTCAGATCTATACCTCATGATTCTAATGATTGCCCTTGAGCTTTGTTGATGGTGATTGCTAATCGACCATTCCCTGTCCCGGTGTCCCGGTCGTCATTTACATCCCCCTGTTTCCCCCGGTGTCCCCGTTGTAGTTGTGTCCCTGTGTCCCGGTCGTCATTTATATTCCCTGTGTCCCGGGTCCCGGTCGTCATTTGTATCCCGGTGTCCCGGTCTGTATATACATTCGTTTTTTAGTTTTGTTTTTCTCCTTTATTTTTTTCCTTTTTTTTTCTTTTTTAGCTTATTTAGATTTTTAGATTTTTTAGTTTTTTTATTAGTTTTTAGTTTTTTTTTCTTTTTAGTTTTTTTGTCCCGGTCGTCATTTATATCCCCCTGTTTCCCCCGGTGTCCCCGTTGTAGTTGTGTCCCTGTGTCCCGGTCGTCATTTATATTCCCTGTGTCCCGGTCGTCATTTGTATCCCGGTGTACCGGAGTTGTGTCCCTGTGTCCCGGTCGTCATTTATATTCCCTGTGTCCCGGGTCCCGGTCGTCATTTGTATCCCGGTGTCCCGGTCTGTATATACATTCGTTTTTTAGTTTTGTTTTTCTCCTTTATTTTTTTCCTTTTTTTTTCTTTTTTAGCTTATTTAGATTTTTAGATTTTTTAGTTTTTTTATTAGTTTTTAGTTTTTTTTTCTTTTTAGTTTTTTTGTCCCGGTCGTCATTTATATCCCCCTGTTTCCCCCGGGTCGTCATTTATACTCCCTGTGTCCCGGTGCTTTGTTGATTGCTAATCGAACATTCCTTTTGTCCTGGTCGCTTTCTCTTTGAGTGTCGTCATTTATTTTTTTCTTTTTTAGTTCTTTTAGTTTTTACCTTTTTTAGTTTTTTTTAGTTTTTAGTTTTTTTAGTTTTTTACCTTTTTTTAGTTTTTTTAGTTTTTTTTAGTTTTTTAGCTTTTTTATTTTTTTTATTAGTTTTTAGTTTTTTTGTAGTTTTTGCCTTTTTTTTAGTTTTTTTAGTTTTTTAGCTTTTTTATTAGTTTTTAGTTTTTTTTGTAGTTTTTGCCTTTTTTTAGTTTTTTTAGTTTTTTAGCTTTTTTATTTTTTTTATTAGTTTTTAGTTTTTTTTGTAGTTTTTGCCTTTTTTTTCTCTTTGAGTGTCGTCATTTATTAGTTTTTTCCTTTTTTTTTTTAGTTTTTTATTGGTTTTTACCTTTATTTTAGCTTATTTTTCAGTTTTTTCCTTTTTTTTAGTTTTTTTTATTTTTTATTTTTTTTAGTTTTTTACCTTTTTTTAGTTTTTTTAGTTTTTTAGCTTTTTTACTTTTTTTATTAGTTTTTAGTTTTTTTTGTAGTTTTTGCCTTTTTTTAGTTTTTTCAGTTTTTTTTTTAGTTTTTTATTGGTTTTTACCTTTATAGTTTTTTTAGTTTTTTAGCTTTTTTATTTTTTTTATTAGTTTTTAGTTTTTTTTGTAGTTTTTGCCTTTTTTTAGTTTTTTCAGTTTTGACGTCACCTGATCCAGTTTTTTCAGGTGACGTCACCTGACACATCCATCCATCCATCCACAGACAACTTATTTTTATATATATAGATATATATATATATATATATATATATATATATATATATATATATATATATATATATATTCTTAACTAAACAGTTTCATATTATTACATTGTTTAGTAGTGCCCTTTGCAAAAGAGTAGCATCATTCGGTTCCTCATTCAACGCTGTTCCCAAATATATTTGGCCGCTACCGTAATAGTTGCCCTCCAACCCCTCGCCAGTAAGATGAGTATATAGCCATAAGCACCTCACAAAAGCTGTCTGATTTTGTTGTTATTTGCTTTTTCTTTTCAAAATAATATTATTTGGTGCTATGAAGCAGCTGATAATGCGAAATAAGAACAAAAATTAATACAAACTAATAAAATCGTCTAACTTTTGTATATAATACTACTGTGCGTACTACTACCCATCTCAGCACCAGCCCACTTGAGGCCAACTTAGCTGTACAAGCTCCTTCTCCACCCCAATCTTTTCAAAACTTCCCTCTTTACACCCTTCAAAGACGTTCCCAGGCGTATATCCAGGCATTTGGAGGAAGAGGACAAGGACACAATCATGACTGGCAGCGATTGCTATAGTCGGAACGAGCGTTGAATACGAAAATAGAGGGTTATAGTTTTTGTTAATAAATTTCTGTGTTATACCAGAATTCTGCAGGGCACTGGGGGTCCAATTCTGTCAAAAATTGCATACCCAGGCATTTCATATATATCCGAAATTTTTGACAGGTTTGACAGGTTTTTACGTTATCGTCGAAAACAATTTCTGCAATAAATCCCTACGTTCTTGTCTGTTTTAATTTTTTTTTTTTTTAAACAAGTTCTTCCAACTGAAAATAAGGAGCATTAAATCTTAAAAAGAACAGAATTTTTTTCCTTATGTGAGGGTGGCTGCCCCCTCTTTGACCACTAACTCAATAGACCAATGTTTTTTAGTGCTTTAAAATAGTTTCGTTTACGATTCAGTCCTTAGGCTTCTGCAGTCGTTCTTAAGAAAGATTAGGACAAAAAGTCAAACTTTAGCGTAAAGAACGAGGGGCTTAAAGGGGGGAGATAGTCCTTTAAAATAGTTTCTCTTACGATTCAAAGGTCCTTGGGCTTCAGCAGTCGCTCTTTAAAAATTTGATAAATCAAAAAATCAAACTTTAGCTTAAAAATGAGGGGCTTAAAGGGGGGCAGCCCAGCTGAAATACAAAATTATTTCTACTCATTTTTAGTTTTAATGTTGCCCCTGGCTTCCAGTTGAAAAAATTGCTTTTATATTTAAGTTTTTTATCACTTTTCAACCCATGATCAAGCCTAACAAGATATAATGCGGGCTACCAGCCACACAAACCTCTAATTTCTTACTGTTAAATTGTGGGCTATAGATCAATAACTGTAAACTGATTGGTAGTGTCATGTTTTGTTAGTTTTTCTGCTTAAGAGTTAAAATGCTGGATTGTAGTTTGAATTTTGGATAGAATTTTGGATATTTAGTCAAATTTTCGACGAACACTAGTTTTTTCGAACAAGTTATTAATAATATTTTTACTAAATAATTTTTGTGATACGAAAAGGATTATTATTGTTCACTTGGATGGAAGTTCTGATTGAATTTGAATTTTTGAAGTTATCCAGGCCTCTACAATAAAACTGTAGTTTCAATAGAACTCTGGTATTTATATACATTGTGCAGATATGTTCAAATGTTCCAATACACCCAAACACTGTATATAAATAGGGAAAGATAAATATTACCATTTAAAATCACTGCAAGCAAAGCTCCTGGTAGCATTCCCCCCCCCAGGGAATTTTCTGGCGAGGCTCACGATGTCCTACTTCAAGTTTCCTCCTCTGTGCCGGTAGTCATGTGAGTGTAATATTTCTATGCTCCATAGAAAAAACTGCCCAATGGGAGGGACAATATTATCCCCCACCCCCACCCCTTCTGCCCTACAGCACCAATAATAAAAATGCAGGTCAAAAACATTCCCATGAGGGGTTAAATATCAATTTCTGCCCTGCAACAACAAGAGAGAAATCACCCCGCAGCACCCTTATTCAGGCTTAGTGTAAATGAAGGGAGACGAGATGTTGATATCTAAACTCCTCCCCCAACCCCTTTCTATGTATATATGAAAGTCAATGGAGAGTTAAACAAAATGAACATTAAAATGCGCTCTTTCAGGAACCTGGCAAACCCCCGCCTACACAATGGACCCCCGTCCCTCCTTCATAATAGCTAATTCACAATTATACATCGCTATACATAATTTCATGAGAAATCAAGGGAATGAACTTAGTTAAGTCAAGTTTATGATAAATGTAAATATTAACAATTTTTCTTGTACAAACCACGTAACTTTTCAGGAACGAATGTGCCACCTTGCGGGATAACTTCCTCTGTACCTGGGAAGCTGATTATATAGGTTTTTGATACTGTTAAATGGATTGACTATCTAATACTTTCCAATAAATAGCAGCTTTGTCCTTTTTGAAGGGAAATCGCATATTGGTGCCACGTGATGCCAGAAACGCCACTTTCCACGATGCGATCTTTTTAGACACTTAAGAAGGGCACTGGAACTCTTAATTTCCGTTCGAATGAGTCCTCTATCGATCTTCTTGAACCTTTCTTTCGATACGATCATCCCTAATAAACACACAAACGAACAATTTAGCACGCATTCATGATCTTTCTTCTGAAAAAAAGATTGCATAATTCTACTTTTTGCAAATAGGAGCTTGAAAAATCTTCAGCAGCGTTCTCTAGCATGCTAGGCCTAATGGTGTGATTTTTATTACGATCATTTGCCTTTTAGGGATGCCCCTCTATTCGAAAATCAGGAAAATTTTCACAGGCTCGTATCTTTTGATGATTAACACTACAGTTAATTAATTTATATTTTTGGAATCAGCAGAAAAAGCGAATTCTTTTTGAAAAGCGAATTGTTATCAAAATCCTTTTTGCTAGAGTTTCAGTTACTATTGACCCGAGTCGATCCTTAATTACAACTCGTTACCACGAACTGTTTCACACAAGTAGAGGACAGATTTCAGCTAATTTATATTAAGATATAAATTATCTGAAAATTATCCATTTATCCGTGAAGTTAGCTGAAATGATTAGCTTGCAAATCAATTTATTTGGACTTGTTATAAAAAAAATTGGGGTTTGAAGTAGAACTTCCGTGAGGTTTCCGAAGTTCTGAGAGAGTTTTACCAATACACTTCCCTCCCACATTCATATATTTTTGCTGCTAACAGACACATTCATGTAATATATCACTTTTAAAACTAAGAACGGTTTGAACCGCCCCTCCACGTTTAAGATCTTTGGATATCTCCCAACCATTTAATGCTATTTTAGGAACATCTTCTCCTTGTTTACTTAAATTAGTAATATTCCATAATCCAATCCTCAAAGAGCTGCCCCCCTGAATCTACCTGATGGCTTTATAATATTTTTTTTATTACCGTTTCAAAATTGCTTCAAGCATTGTAACCACTGTTAGACAGAATCAAATATTGGAGATCCCACTATTAACATGGCTTTAAATGATGTTACATAAGCCAAAAATGCTGGATTTTAGACATTTCTCTTCGTTTATTTCTATTCCTGTAAATTTTAGCATTAGCCTTTGTAAATTTGGACATTTTAAGATGTTGATCACTTTTGGTTTATGTGACATTATTTAACCACGTAATATAACTAGCGCGCTAATCTAAAAGGGCATGCAACAGATCAAATCCTTCAGTGACCCATAGTGTAAGACTTTTAGATTTAAATTAGGTGAATCTAGAGGAGATAGAGGTCTCCCTAGAGAGGGGGGTTTACTGTTATTTATTTACCATATAGTTGCATCAATTATAATGCTTACATATGGATAATGAATGTTTATTTTTA
Organism: Artemia franciscana; assembly: GCF_032884065.1. NCBI lineage: Eukaryota > Metazoa > Arthropoda > Branchiopoda > Anostraca > Artemiidae > Artemia > Artemia franciscana. The sequence continues at coordinate 30,441,974 of NC_088867.1, read as the reverse complement.
TTGTCTTGGTTAAACCTAACTTCTTGAATTAACTCTATCCAAACTACTTTTTACCCTTTTATGAGTTCTCTTAGTAATCTTAGACATATGACGTGATCAGGCTTTTTATTTTAGTTCATTGTCGTTGCCTGCCTGTTAGCCGTTGCTTATTGTCGCCCCCAGGCATCTGAAAGAGAAGCCGAAGTTATTGAAGAAGAAAGCGAGCTAAACCCTGAAGATGGAAGCTACAGATTCGCGTAAGTGATTTTTATTACTCATCCTCTCCATAAAATTATTTATCAGCATTTTTCTCTGAAACAAGAACAAAAATATTATATTCCACGAAACGATTGAGCCTACAATTCCCAACACTTAGAATTGGTCTGAACTGTGTATTGATAGTTATGCACCTTTTTTGTCATTAGTCTGCTATTTTTGGTTAATTTACAGCGCAAATAGAATAAAATTTCTCTTGCTCCATTGTGCATATCACTCATTCTTAAAATGGTAAAACTTTCTACTAGTTATAGTTACAGAGGAAAACTTCAACAATATTTAATTTACTGCAGTTTTTTATTAATCAGCTTCAGGAACGTATTCGGCAAGTGTCCTGGTCAAAGACCATCAGATCTTTTAATTATTACTGTTTTCACAAATCCCAAGAATTTTCATAGAAATTTCCGTTTTTAAAGTTTTGTTCTTTAGATGCCTAATTAATGATACGGAAACCTCGAAACTTATCCACCATCTTTAGACTACAGTAAAACTATAAACAATAATAAATAAATTATGTAAAATTGCTGATTCTAGTTAACATTCCGTCTCATAGTTCCGTGTGCCGAGAATTGTAAAGAATTAATGTATACGAAATAATGATTCCCATGTGGTTATTTCATTTTTGAAATAAGAACATTTGAATCTCTACTCTTGACATTTATTTTGTATTTTCATTGGAAATTTAAGAAAAAAGACAATACTACCCCTCCCTAGATTTCAAACGCACATTTGGCCCTTTCTCCTAAATTGTTGTGAATTGACGCGATTTCCCGCTCCCTGAAGTACAGGGTGTCGTTTCTACTCTTCGCAAAATTAAATAGACAGTCTAAACTGAAAGTTCAACATAGATAATTCAGTTCTATATATTTGGAATTAATCGATATAAAAGGAAGAAAACATGGAAAAAAAGAGGAAAAGGTGAATATCCTTTTTTAGACACCCGATACTAAACCTCTTTTAGATCCTCAACCTTTTCCAGCAAATTTCTTATTGTATCTTGTTTCAATGTTGGATTGAAAGATCCTAGTCTCCTCCACATTATCGCTCATTTCTTCATAATCCTCATAAGTCTAGAAAAGATATAGAATCCTTGCCCTAACGGGCTGAGGTGTTAGTTTTATAACCTACACAAGCAACCGTCAAAGGACAAACGAAAAGTAGGTTGTCCCCGACTGGGGTTGGAGGACGTTGCAAGCAAAAATTTAAGAGAAATGGAGACTTCTTGGGAGGGTGTAAAGAGGAATGCTTTAAACGAGGAGGAGCGTGCGTAGCTGTTTTGGCCTCAGGCGGATTGGTGCTGCAGTAAGCTGTTAGTAGTAGTAGAAGTACACGAGCTTAGTAGTACCTAGCATCAAAGGAGCCCTAAGAAGTACACTCTTGGATTTAGGACAGTTTTGTTTTGCTAGTTCAGTAGTAGAAATTTTATTAAGTTAATAAAGTTGCAATTTTCATAACAAAAATTACCAAAAGTTTTGCAAACCTCAGAGAAACTTTTCAACTCCGTAATGGAATCCCCGTAAGTCAAAGATTTTCTAATTTCCACCTTTTATGGCTACCGAATTACAAAAGAAGCATTCTTATTCTGCAATACAGGTACAAAAAATGACCATTAATCTTCCTCGTCAAAACATGTTAGGTTCCAAGGCACACTCTCAAGCGGTCGTGTCCTTTGGACGGGCTGAATTTTACTATTGTATAGTCAATTCATTTATTGTAGGCGAGTTCAAATAAGACAGTATCTTCATTTTAAATTTCTGTTGAAATGACCGTAAAGAGCAACACTAAAACCTGAAATGAACACAAATCATTGCAAAACAAAGGGTTTTTTTCTTCACTTATCTTACACATTTACTCTTTATATCTATTTCGGTATATTAGTTTTGTATTAAAAACTTTTCACTATGTTTATACTTTCTCTGTCGACTGTTTTAGAAGCGGAATTAGTTTGGCTTCTGAATGGGTCTGTCTGCTTTTCTGCGTCTAATATACTAAAAGATGTCGATTGGTCTAAATCAGATTTTCTAATTTGGTCTATGAACTAGGCTTGACATTTAAGCTGTAAAAAAAACTATTATTATCTTTGATTTTCCTCAGAAAGTTAAACCTTTTCTATTGTAAGTTGCACGGTCCTATTAATTATGTGATAAAATCTTGTTAAAGCTAACACCATTGAATTTAATGCCCCTGTAACGATTGCTCACAAAAACCAACTGTCATTTCTTTTTTTCTAGCTATAAAACAAGCAACGGTATTACACGCGAGGAGAGCGGCCAATTGAAGCAGATTACACCAGAAGATGCTGGCACCGCACAAACCGGTTCATGGACTTATACTGCACCTGATGGTTCTGAGGTCAGATTTTCTTTCACTGCTGATGAAAACGGATACCAGCCATCCAGTGACCTTCTTCCAGTTGCACCCGAAATGCCCGCACATGTTATTAAACTTTTGCAAAGCATTGCAAGAAGAGCCGCTGCGTAAACGACCTCAGACTTCTTACATTTTTACTTCTATGTAAATAAAGTTTCTATTTTTATTTAAATAACGCGGTTTTCCATGTCTTTATTTTTCATAAAACAGGTTTATAACTTCAAGGAACCTTTCTTTAATCTAATCAAGTCCAAGAAAATTCCTTTGTAAGCTTCTTGAAGTGCTGATGAAACTTTTGGTAAGCTTTTAGTAGTTAACAACCACTTGGAGAGGAAACATGCTAAATAAATAGAAGTGGTACTATTACATTCCTTATTTTACTGTTTTTCCAAATACAATGACCGCTTTTCCAACAATGCCTCACAAGCCCCTTTCAAGGTCCCAGTTACAGGCTTAGGATAAATACAAAACTATGGACAAACGCTAAAGCAATTAAGCTTCTTCCTTTATAATATGTAGCATGTTTATTAAACAGATTATCATGTTTTTTTTTTTTGTTATCCCCACTTTTAACCATTTTTGAATAATAATTTTACCCAACAATTCAATTGTAATCACTTGGGCGATTTCACTAGAAATGACAAAATGAAAAATTTTGTAACTAAGAAAACAGCGAGGATAATTCCAGACAGTGAACGAAAAAGAATAACATGAGAATATTTCGATCGAGATCACCGCTCAGCACTCAGCCGCCCTCAGTGCAAAATAGGAGGTAAAGAGTAAAAAAATACAGTTAAGAGCCCACGGGACTGAATAAATACAGGACAAAACTTAAAACAAACACTAAGATAAAAGAGGCCCTCTCCAAGCAACCGCATCGGTGACAGGACAACTGAACTGAATAAGAACAGACATTGAATGTCTATTCAAACATGGACAGTCATTTTATCGGAGTTTTTTGAACACTAATAGCATACCAGGCACGGCATTATCAAACATCGGTTGCGAAATAGGAGTTTGTGAAAAGAATTATATGAAGGATTGGAATTAAAAAGTTCATTATAGAAGAAGCTTAGATAAATTTCTTCAAAATCAAACAGTTTGTGGCAGCGAACTGTAAATAAGGAGTAACTCGGCTCAATAGTGACGGAACATCTAAAAAAAAAAATTTGCATTGATAGACATATCAAAAAATTTCGTTTGTTATGCTGATTCCAAATATGTAAGATTCATTAAGTTTGGTGTTACCCATCAAAAGTTCCTGACCCCTTAAAAGTCAAGGAATCTTAATGAAAATACCGCACTAAAATTCAGCGTATCTGAGAAACTTACTGTAAAATTTTCAAGCCCCCATCTGCAAAAATAATGAGTTTTGTATTTTTTTCCAGAAGAAAGATCACGGATGCGTTTTTTTTCAGGGGTGATTGTATCGAACCAATAGTCCTGGAGTTCCGGGAAAAGACTCTTTCGAATGGAAATTAAAATTTCCAGTGCCCTTTTTAAATTACCAAATAAATTGGGGGCAACTGACCCTCTCCCCCTTTTTTCATCAAAGTTGACCAATCAAAATTTTTAGATAGTCATTTTGTTCAGCATAGTTGAAAAGTCCGTTAACTATGCCTTTGAGATAATAACACCCCCAGAGCCCATGGGAAAGGCCTGTAAGTTATGAAGTTTGTCCATTGTTTGCGTCATGAAGCTTGCAGGGTTGGGTGGCAACTAGCCCTCCTTCCTTTTTTCCTGAAAGTCGAAATTTTGAGATTTCAAAATTTTGAGATAGCATTTTTTTTCAGCGTAGTTGAAAGTCCAGTAGCATTGCCTTTGGGGATAAGATGACCCCCCACAGCCCCTGGGGAAAGGTCTGTAAGTCATGAAGTTTGTTCATTGTTTGCTTATGAAATTTGTTATTAGGAAGTTTACATACGCTTTTCGTGGGGGGGGGGGGTGAATTTTCTGGTTTGGGGATCTTCGAAGTGAAAAGATATCCTTGAAGAGGGAATTTTCAGGGGGTTGAACTTTCCGGGAGAAATTTCCCATTCCGGGAATTTCTCAGAATTCCTAAACAAAATTATTTTTACTTGTCTCACTTTCTCTTTCCCTACTCAGTTTTACGGTGGCCAGCGTTTACCCCCATGAAAGTATTACCCAGCGCATACCCCCCCCTCCTTGGAAAATTCCCCCAGAGAATACCCTCGTGGAAAACAAGGCTTTCCAAATTTGAGAAATTATTTGAGTTTTGTTTTTTAACTTTCTGTTGGGGGAAGGAATTTTGGTACTTGTTTATTATACGCCACTCACTCAAGCTTACACTGTGTAAAGCTCGAGGACAAACTGGTTTCTTCGTTAGTTTCTTTTAGCTTAGCGAGACAAAAGACAAAGACAAGTGATAGAATAGATGAGAATTATACAATTTGGGCTATATATTTGCACATAAAGGGGGTTATAGTATTTGGACGGTTTGAAGTCAGAAAACAATTCTTACTTCATAATATGCAAAATAATTGTACCTAACACATTTTGTATGCAGACCCACTATACTATACCCCCCCCCCTCCTAATGCGCAAATATGTAGCCCAAATTTTTTCCTAAACTAACGACGAAACTAAGGAATAAACCGGTTTGTTCTCGAGTTTTACACGTCGTAAACTTGAGTGAGTGTCATATAATACACATGTACCGGAAGTTTTCATGGAGAGAGAGCCAGATTTCCTTTTATTATTGAAAAACGATCAGAAAATAAATAAAAAAAAAAAAACAAGTTTGTTTCAGCAAGAAAGGAGCAATCTTAAAACTTAAAACAAAGAGAAATTATGACGTATATGAAAGGAATTACCCCTTAAACAAGACCTTGGTCTTTACGCTAAAGTTTTGACTTTTTGTCCTAATTATTTAAGAACGATTCCTGAAACGTAATGGACGTTCAATTAAAATAATAAGATTTGTTTTTTAAATTCTATAAAAAAAATTGGTGCAAAGAGCGATGTCTTGAGGAGGAGGTAGCCCCTTTCATGTATGTAATAATTTCTGTTCGTTTTAAGGTTTGATGTTGCTCCTTGCTTTCAGTTGAAAAAACTTATTTTTAGTTTAATTTCTGATCGTTTTTAAATAATACCGGGAAATCTGACTCTCTCTCCGTGAAAATTCCGGTATTTGTGTATTCTACGCCACTCACTCAAGTTTACGATGTGTAAAACTCGAGAACAAGCCAATTTCTTCGCTAGTTTCTTCGTTTCTTTAGGAACAAATTTGGGCTCGCGGGCCTTATGCAAAATGTGTTAGGTACAATGATTCTTCATATTATAAAGTTGGAATTGTTTTCTTACTTCAAACTATCTAAATATTTTCCCCTCCCCCTTTATATGCAAATATATAGCCCAAATTATATATTTCCCGTCTATTCTGTCACATGTCTTTGTCTTGTCTTACGCTAAGCTGAAAGAAACAAACACAGAAACCGGTTTGTTTTCGAGTTTTACATAGCGTAAACTAGAGTGAGTGCGGTATAATGCACAAGTGCTAAATTTCTTTCACCCTACGGGAAATAAAGGAAAAAAAACTTAAAGAGAATTTGCAAATTTGAAAAGCCCTATTTTTCAAGAGGGGAGGGGGAATTTTCCGGGGGAGTATCTTCCAGGAGTGTGTTCCCGGGAATGTTCGCCGGGGGGATGTATTTTTCAGGTGGATTTTCCAGGGGGTAAACGCCTAGAACCACTCGAATAACTTTCTAGTAAGGGTGGGGGGGTCTCTTTACGGAAAAACATTTCCACAGAGAAGGGGATTTCCGGAATGATTTTAAAGACAATCAGATTCCAATAAAAGTGCGCTATGAAAAAAAAATTCACCCACAATCGTCCACAAGAAATTTTCTGGGTTGAATTTCAGTTGGGGGCTGAAGTGTTGATTTGTTTTCATCTGCCATTTATAACCTTTTATCTATAATAGATACCAGCAAATTAATGGGATATTCATTGTGCTTTAGTTTGATGAAGCAATAATTTATAATCGGTGAATGAATATATGGTTTTCTAATCAATTTTCTTTCCAAGTGAAAATAAAAAAAAAGTATCGTCATCTCAGTAAGTTTGAAGTATTAAAATCTGAGATGCACGTAATTTCCTCCGGACAGCTGCAAGCCCCATTCAGTAGTCCCATATCTTCAAGAATACAAAAGGTTTCGCCTCAACACACATTCCTGCTTAAAAAAATGAAAAGAAGTCAATCAAAAACACATTTTTTCTGTTTAGATCCCATCCTACCAGTTCAAAATATCTGGAAATACCCTCCTCCCCCTCTCTCTCTCTGCCTCTGAAGATCGAATATAAATACTGTGAATGTAGATTAAATTTACTGTTGGATTGTCCTAAATTGCACTGTTTTTGGATCGAATCTGGGATACACTAGAAACACGTTTAAGCAAATAAGTGCTAACCATTCCTTAGCATACCGTATACAGGATTACACTGGTGCCATGTAATGCTAACCTTTGTAAATTTTGCCCTTAGCATTGGAAAATAGGTGTTTCTTGGTGCACCTGTCTTAGAGAAAAGGAAAAAAACGTGGTCACGAGCATTTAATGATACAAATTACTGTAACGATGTAAATAAATCCAAATTCAGAAATTTAATCATGCAACGCTGTTATTACTAGTACTAACGACTCATCATAGCACCAAGTCACCTGAGGGCAACGTAGGGGTGTACCCTCATCTTTCACGAAACTATCTTTAAACTTCACTCCTTGCTCTCTTCTTTAAGTTTCTAATTACCTTTAGATTCTTTCTTATGACCTTTTCCCATCCCTTGTGAGGAAGTCCTGATTTTCATTTGCCCTAGGTGAAATAGTCAAAAAGCGGAATTTTCGTAACCTATTATCCTTCATCCGTAGAAAGTGGCCTTAACATCTCAACTCTCTTTGATTTTGGCTCTAGAAAGTGGGATCAAATAATATTTCCCCTATAGTTTATTTTTTTATATACAGTCAGCGAAACTAGCAGCTCAAACTACAACAAAGCTCAAAGCTCTTTTCTGGAAAAAATTAAGAACTATCGAAGAACCAACAAAAAGGGTTGTTATTTTCATAATAGTTGGTTCGTTTTTTTTTTGTTTTTTTTTCTGCTGAAAAGCACACACAGACAATATAGCAGACAATATAATACCACAATTATCTAACTTATACAGCAATATTTTATGACAAATTGTGTCGAAAGCTTTTCCTAAATCCAAGAACAGCGTCGTAGGAAGAAGCCCTTTATCTAAACATTCATGGATATACTGCAGCATGGCAAGAACTGCATGCTGGGTAGAATGTTCTTTCCGAAAACCAAACTGAAACTTACTGAAAAATTGCCGCGATTCCAATAACTTATACACTCTATTGTAAAAACACCTTTCAATTACTTTAGAAAAACCAGATAATATGGATATTGGCCTGTAATTAGATGGGCTTGCAGAATCCCCCCTTTATGCAATGGAATTATCTTAGCACTTTTAAAAAAACTTGGGAACATTCCTGTTGAAAATGCAAGGTTAATCAAATGAACCATAATTCTACTAATACTAGGCATAATAGACTTGACAATATTAGTCGAAGATCCGTCAAGTCCTTGAGAATCACCCTTCTTCATTAATAGACATATATTCAACAGTTCACCTTCCGTTACAGGAGTCAAAAATATTGATATATCTGATGAACTCGGTAAATACTTTATAAATCTATCATTACTATAAGAATTTCCTTTCTCCAATTTTTTAAGTCACAACCTCTCCAATTGAAGCAAAGTGATCATTAAGGCAATCCGCCACACGAACATCGCCTTTTATAATTTGTCCAGCTAAATTATGTACCTCTATAGGATTCTTTGAAGGGAGGTTTTGACCAAGAATGACCAATTAATTAGTTACCAAGTCTTCTTAGGTGAATTTAAAGCATCCCGAAATGCCTCAAAATAATATCTTTTCTTAGCTACGCGAAATATTTTAGTTAGACAATTCTTATACTTCTTAAATTGGGTTTTATTTGATTCAGATGGGCCGTCAAAAATAACTTAAACAACTCATTTTTTACCCGGATAGATTTGAGTAGACCTGGTGTTATCCACGGTTGCTTCGGGGTATTATATTTATTTCTACGAATTTTAACCTCAGGGCAACTATCATCAAGAGCCAGGCGCAATTTTTCTAAAAAAGATTCTGTAACAACATCCACATTATCGCAATTTAGAAAATTAGAGCAATCATTAGAAGATAGAATAGCATTAAGTTAGCTAAATTCGATTTATTAACTATGTGTCGTGTTGTTTCAATAAACTTAGCTGACCGTACCGCGTAATTTATATCAGCTAAAATTAAAAAATGGTCAGAAAAATCGGTCAATACCACTTTCGATGACGTAACTGATCTCGTAAGAAAAATGGTGTCAATTAATTTTGCTGAAGAAGCAGTCACAACTGGGAATATTACACACAGGGGAAAGAAACCTTGAAAATAAAAGGGAAAGGAAATTAGATGTAGGTGTATCATTTTCATATTCCATTAGGTCATAACTTTTCAAAAATCGCTAGGAAATCATTAACAGATGACGAAGGTGGTCTATATACAACACATGCTTGTACAGTTTGTAGCCCTAATTTAAATTCAATTGCAATAATTTCACAAGGCATTTCTGTGCTAAGTCGCTCTATATCAGAAAGACAGTGAAATGAAATTTCCTCTTTAATAAAAAATCTCGAACCCCCTTACTGTTAGTCGACCGATTTTTTGCTGTAAAAACGTAACTTCAACATTCGGTACAGTTATTTCATTCAAAAAAGATTCGCAAACACCAAGAATACTAACAGACTTTGAAGGGAGTAAAGTAATTATTTCATTCATACTACTCAGAAGACCTTGGGTGTTCAAAAATCCAATTCTCACATCATTCGGGATCAGTGTATTAGCAAAATCATGCAAACATGAATAACAAGCTGATGGAGAATTGTTTACAACTGAATTATCATTTTCATTATCAAAAATACTAAAAGGTTCGCTAAAAGAAGCAAAATTAAGTGGCCTTGTCTCAAAAGACATCAATCTGTCACTCCCCGGCACGTCCAAATGATTGTCAATCATATAAACTTACCATTATTGTATCCCGCCATGGGCAGCTGAACCGCAAAACCAGGAATATTTGATCTCCAGTCTACTGAGTACTGATAATAACTAAAAAGCACATATGATTTTTGAACTTATGTTTTAAAAATAAACTAAAATACGAAAGTAAGACAAAAAAGAAAATAAGCCTCGTGAGAAACAAAGTGAAACGTTGGGCAATCTTAAAAGCAAAACAAAACAAAACCTTCGGCAGCCCGCACAATGATAATTAGATTAGTCACTGTCATCAATGTCCGACCACTGCTCATTTGATGCGTTGCGATACTCCAACTTAAGAACAGCGCCAATTTGCCTTATACGTACACACGTGTATTTTTTTTTTCGTCATTTAAAGCCTTAGCTTTGGCAAGCAGCTGGGCTCTAATTGCATTTAGGGTGGGTGGCAAATCAGCGCAAATATGCAGTGCTGAACCTTTTAGTTTACCCACTGATTTCATGATAGTAAGAATCTCCGAATCCTTGCTGCAAGAGAAGACAACAGGCGGTAAACTAGGTTTCTTGGTATTCCCACGAACAGAAACATTGCTTTGTTTTGCTTGACTCTGAATGATCTAGTAATCTGAATATTGTCTTTAATCTCTAGAGAACTTCTGAATAAATCCTGAAGATTTTGCTCAAGGGTTTCGCCATTTTTTTCTTTTCTTAAACCATCACAACAACATTAAGCTTACGGTCTTTAACTTCTAGTTCCAGTAATCGTTGTTCCTGTTGTTCAATCCTCGAGTTCAGTTCAGGGATTAGTTTGTCCTTTTCTGAGAGCTTCGAACTCAGCAACTGAATTTCAGACTTCATTTCAGAGAATTGTGCAGGTAACTGACCTTTAATCTCTGATTGCGATGCAGAAATGGCCACAAGCCGAGCTTCAAGTATCGAAGACAAGTCCTTAAGGGCTTTCTCCAGAGTAATCTGAGTGACTGACATTATCCTTAACTGTAATAACACAATAATAGCTGCCAAGGTTAAATCACATTAAACGGACATAAGCCCCACTTGCTCCGCTATGCTATTGGTCACGCTTACTTCACTCAAAACTGGTCAAACGAGTTGACGGATTAGATCCTTCGCGAATGAATGGTAAATCAGTACTCTTGATAATAATTAAATAAAAAAAACAAGTTTTTTCAACTGAAAGTAAGGAGTGACATCAAAACTTAAAACGCACAGAAATTACTTCGTATATGAAAGAGGCTGCTTCCTCATCAACGCCCCGCTCTTTACGCTAAAGTTTGACTCTTTCTCTCAATTCTTCTTTCTAAAACAGTAAAAAACTTTAGCGTAAAGAGCGAAGCGTTGATGAGGAAGCAGCCTCTTTCATATACGAAGTAATTTCTGTGCGTTTTAAGTTTTGATGTCACTCCTTACTTTCAGTTGAAAAAACTTGTTTTTTTTATTTAATTTCTGAACGTTTTTGAATCAATGCATGTTTTGATTTTGGCTCTCCGCAGAGGAATGATCAAAACGAAATTTGCATATTTTTTTTTTGGCTCAATGGCTTTCTCATAATTTTGATCGAATGATTTTGAGAAAAAAAGAGCGGGGGACGAAGCCTAGTTGCCCCCCGATTTTTTGGTTAATTAAAAAGGCAACTAGAACTTTTAATTTTTTACGAATCTTTTTATTGGTAAAAGATTTACGTAACTTATAAATTAGCTTACGTAAAGAACTTTTGTATTCTCATGTTTTTATTACATATATGAGGGGATTCGCCCCATCGTCAGTACCTCGCTCTTTACACGAAAGCTTAAATTTTATCCCAATTCATTAAGAATGACCCCCTGAATCACAAAAGCCGTAGAATAAGTAGTTGAAATTACCGAAAATACTTTAGCGTAAAGAGCGAGGTATTAGAAGGAGGTGAGCCCCTCATATGGGTAATAATTTCTGTTTGTTTTAAGTTTTATTGCTGTTCCTTACTTCCAGCTGAAAAAGCTTTTTCACTTTTATTTTTTAATTGTTTTTTTTTTTAATAATGCTAGTAAATCCTGCTCTCCCTTCATGGAAATTTTCTTCTCCCATTACAAATTCTCGAAGGAAAGTTCCCCCAGCATATCCCCCTCTTCTCAACCCCTCCCCCAAACCAAAAAAATCCTCCTGAAAACGCCTGTATACTTCCCAATAACCATTACTATATGTAAGCACAGGTCAAAGTTTGTAACTTGTTGCCCCTCCCACGGGGACTGTGGGGGAGTAAGTCGTCCCCAAAGACATAGTTATAAGGTTTTTTGACTCCGCTGAATAAAATGGCTATCTCAGAATTTTGATCCGTTGACTTTGGGAAAATAATTAGCGTGGGAGGGGGCCTAGGTGCCCTCCAATTTTTTTGGTCACTTAAAAAGGGCACTAGAACTTTTCATTTCCGTTAGAATGAGCCCTCTTGCAACATTCTAGGACAACTGGGTCGATACGATCACCCCTGGGGAAAAGAAAAAAAAAACAAAAAAACAAAAAAACAAAAAAACAAATAAACACGCATCCGTGATCTGCCTTCTGGCAAAAAATGCAAAATTCCACATTTTTGTAGATAGGAGCTCGAAACTTCTACAGTAGGGTTCTCTGATACGCTGAATCAGATGGTGTGATTTTCGTTAAGATTCTATGACTTTTAGGGGGCGTTTCCCCCTATTTTCTAAAATAACGCAAATTTTCTCAGGCTCGTAACTTTTGATGGGTAAGACTAAACTTGATGAAACTTATATATTTAAAACCAGCATTAAAATGCGATTCTTTTGATGTAGCTATTGGTATCAAAATTCCATTTTTTAGAGTTTTGGTTACTATTGAGCCGGGTCGCTCCTTACTACAGTTCGTTACCACGAACTGTTTGAAACTAATCAAAATATATGAACAACAAACCTTAGCCTATGTTCGACCAATTAGATTAGGTTATTAGGTATACTCAATTTGCTAGGCTATTGTTCTTGAATATAGGCAACTGTCCTTGCAGACTGCATTTCATATTTATATACACAATGATGATTATGGTAGCAATGTTAATAATAAGCTGAAGAAAAGGGCTGTCCGCAGTGCTCCCTATCCAGCTTAAATTGACTGAGGAGCCCTTGTTGATAGATGACAGGACTGTATACTGACTGCAGTACCCTGGAACACTTCTGCAGCTAAAATTCCCCTCAAACTTCCAACTTCAACGGAAAATATATACTTATAGCCTCAGATTTTCCAAATTTGAGCAACAGTCTATGAGTCTGTCACAGGTAATTAACCACAATATATATCAGACTTTTCAATTATCCTTTGTTGCTGTTGTGCTGCTAATATTCTTAAAAAGGAATAAAAACAGAAAAAAGAAGGAATGAGGGTGTCAAAAAAGTCTTGGAGGGGCTGGGGTTCCCCCCAGGATTCACCACTGCACACAGAACCCAAGACAGAATAAATTGTCAATCACAAGAGTACCCGTAGTTAGAAAGCACCTGCACTAATACATCCATTTAGCATATTGTACTAGGTTTGCACAGAACCCTGGATACGAAATTAGCGATAGCCAGCTAGAAGAAATTCAGTGTTTTTTTTTGTGATACTTCTTCTTCCTGATGGTAACCTTCAGCGCAGGATGAGTATTTCACTTCAGTTCCTAAGCTTTTTCTAAGGTCTCACAAGCGTGTAAGCCGTGACTTGTAAACATTTCCTTGGAATCTTATATAGAAATATCAATTGAATAGTTTTCTAATTATACATACAATCAAGTTTTAAATATAGTTCTACTTTCAACAAATCTGTATTCGTTATCCGTGTATTTCATTCATCACTCGTGGATTTACAACAGTATAGCATGAGGTTTGACAAGGAGGAATCCCCCCTCTTATTCGTGACAATTTATGTTCTTTTAAGTTTTACGGGATTATTTATTTTAATTTCTGATCGTATGGGCTTCATTCATAGTAATTAATATTCGTTTTAAGCTTAACTTATTATAAAACTATTACAATTAGTTACTTAACACGAATACATAAACTTTTGATTTCCACTCGAATGAGCAAATCTCTTAGGCATTATATACCAATCTAAAGCACGATCGTCCCAGGGAAAAAGGACCAATCAAAACAAACAACCACTCTTGATCCATGATAGATGCTTTTGAAATTCACATTTTTGTAGATAGGGGCTTGATACCTCCGAGGTATTGTTCTCATATTTTGTGAATTTGGCGGTGCAGATCCGTTAAGATTCGCTTATTCATCAAACATCCCTTTTTGTTGTGTTTTCTCTTTTCTTTCTAAAATATACAAATCTTCTGTGGCTAATAGGTTTAAACTTGTAGCATTAAAATTGATTAATTTTAAATCTATTTTTTCATACTATGACCGTTGTAATCGACGGCTTTGTAGATTAAATGCTTTCATTTTTTTATTATTATTATTATTTGTTCAGCTGTCATCCTACAGAACGGACGAAATTAGTAAAAGTTTGAGGGCTTTTTGTCTAAAAGTTGGTCATTCAGATACAAAAGGGAGACAAACCTAACTTTAGACGAAAATCCAAAATTCTATAAAAATCACACTCGTCAAAGATTTCAGGCTAATGTCACACATCCGTTGCATTGCTCAGGACAGTCAGGAAACACAACTTTATATTATTCAATGCCGGAATATATAATCTAATTTGTTTAAAACATTGGAAGAGTTTTAAATAATAAATTTCCGACAATGTGTCCTAATAAAACAATTTTTTTCAAAGTTGTTTTCTCTAAATGAGAAAAAAAGGAAGAAACTTAACGGAATATTTGCCTCCAGCGCTTTTCTCTTCTTAATTACAATACGCCCCATCTAATAATAACTATTTAAATAAGCTAGTTAGCGCCGAGCGAGCTTAGATAGTACAAATATTTTCGAGTAACACCATAGTCAAACCTGTCGATAAAAAGCTAAGTTTTATGACTGGCATAAGTTTTTCTCGATCTTAATGTGCCACTTGTATTTCACAAGCGGAAAATTAAAATGGCAAAAAATTGGTTTCGAAAGCTTGTAGCAACATTAATTTGTTCCCAAATATTCTCTACTAATAAAATATATTTTTAGATCCCTGTAATTGATGCTAAAACTGCCATTCCAAATTTCCATCTTTTCAAGTTTCAATAAATTACGCTTTAACTTTTGATTGGCCAATCAGAAATTTTATTCTTGAACAATGTTTAAAAAGAGAAATTACGAATGAGAAAAATAATTGGCGTTGTAGTGTGTAATTTCAATTTTGTCGACAAGCGTTACTACCATGTGGCCCGGGTATTAATGCAACCAAAAATTGATACACGACAGATTTTTATGCCTTATGACAGGTTTGTATGCAACTCCACAACCTTAAAAAACATCGTAGAAAGTGGAGCCTACAAACATGAACAAGGTTGTTCGTCGTTTCCTTCCTATTTAGCCTTTGGGGAGGAGACGCAGAAATCAAAATTTCAACCCTTTTGAAGATCAGGCCCATAGACTAAGCAACACATTTTATCCATAGTTATTGAGCTTTCGTACTATTTTTTAGGAAAAAAGACCTAGGCTGTCCCCAATGACCCTTTTAGCATCCCCCTGTGGCATCCATGGCACCAAATCAAACTATGAAGTCAGCTATTAAGTATAACACCTACCAAAACTACTGCTAATAATACTACACTGCTACAATTTTATAACTAGTACTATCGGTCGTTTAGTACACCATCCACAACTATCACTCCAACTCAGAGTATTGCCTTCCAATAAGAATTATTTAAGCACAGCCTCTCCTCCTCAATGGCTACCCTTGGTCCCTAAATTATGTTATCAAATGCATATTTCATTGCGGGTTGTTCGATCATTTAAAAGCCAAAAATAAATCATAAGTAGAAACTGTTTACTATGAGAAGGGGGGGGGGGTAGTACTTTGAAGTGTTGCGGGTACTCAAATACTACAATTAGCTGCTATTTATTTAGTTTTCTGGTTTGTCCGGATTTTACATTTTCGTCGAAGAAGTAAAGGAAAACTATCAGCGGATTTTTCCAACGAAAATGTTGTCTATGTTTTAAGGTTTGCTAATTACAATTTTAATCTTTAGACAGACTATTTTCAATACTTCCAAAAACTTTCAAACTTATACTTATAAACTTATACTTATCGCTCAGTATTGTTTTCGAAAAACTTTTATTAAGTATCCATAACATGGTTCAAAAGGTCTATAAAATTACAACTAAGGAAGAAAAATCTAATCTTGAACGCTGTCATTTTGACATGGAATACTTTGGTTTTAAACCAAAGCTGCGGTTATCAGAGCCAAAATCTTATTATTGAAGCTCTAGTTGCAAACTGGTAGCAATATAACTTGGAATATCTATTTGTCACCGGCTGTGCCCAGTGTCATTTACTCTTGATTTTGAATGCGCGGCACCTCTAGCTATGTATACTTATGAGGAGGCGGGTATCCAGAGGACGGGGTATTTGGACCTTTGCCTCCCTGAAATCTCATTATTTGGCCATTTTATCTATATTTCAAATATAGTTCACGTGTTTATAAGCTAATTCCTCACCCCAAAATAAAACTCAACGTACTTGCCTTACTATAAGTGATAAAAGCTGTTTAATTGAATAGTAATTGAAGAGTTAGAGTACCATTGCTATTTAGAATATTTATTTTGATGCATTCAATTTGGATTAGAAATCTAATGGCACCCACGAGCACAGCTTCGTAGATTCTAAAATTTTTTTTGCTTGACTTTATACTGAATTCTACGTATTCAATGTTTATAAGATTGAGGATCAAAATAAAATTAACAAACAAACAAGGGTCGAATTCAATGCATAAAATTGTATCAATTTGTGCGTTTTCATGCTAAGTAAAGATTTAGCTTATGGAGGTGGTGCTATGAATCTAACTCCATATCAGGGTTGGGCAACTTATGACAGGTCACCAAGTGACTTATTTACTAAATTGACCCACTTCAGTTAAAAAAAAATAACACAAAAATATAAAATATTACTCATAAACACAAAAAATAAACATTAAGGATGAGAAAAAAACAAAACAAATGAAAACAGATAGGAAGAACAAAATTCTAGTTCGGTGAAAAAGCTCTACAAACGATAATAGGCAGACTACAGCAACATTCTCCGAACACATTTTGCCTTTATTAGTCGTTCGGGGTGTGTCATCCTTACAATTATAGATCATGTTCAGTAGCACAAACGCATTTACGGAGCTAAATGATTATTACGCAGTTAACTAGGCAAGATGATTACTCTTATTTAAGAAAATACTACCAAGAACAAACAAAAAGTAAAAAAAAGTCCAGACAGAAAAATGTGGATGCACTAAAAATGGTGACAAGTTGATTTGCGCTTTAGGAACAGACGTGAATCCAGTGAGGACTTACAATACTGAATGACCGTTTTCATCAAAACATAAAGACGTGAGTGAAATGACAATTTCTGAATGCATTGCTAAACGTGTATTAAATTTTGAAAAACCAAATAAATGTAAAGAGTTTCGTCACCAGCTACAATGACACTGCATCCGCCAGCTTCACAAATAAAGAACAAAAATCCTCTGGATTTTTAATGCTGCATCCTTAAAAGTGTCACACTCGTCTTAGTTTCAAAACCAAGAGAAATTGAGAGGCAACCCGCCTGTTAAATCGACCACGTACATTGTTTGTGAGCGCTTGAGTTCAATATATCCCGGTTTGATAAAGTTCATTATGCATCTCTTAATTAAGATATTTAAATGCCAACTTTGCCACCTCGTACTCACACTACCTGTCTTGGCTTTGTTCCAATTGGCCAATGACTTGATGGCAGCCTTATTTTAATTCCTCAAATTTTAAAATGAGGGCCAGAAGAACTGTTTCCCCTGCCCATTTCTTTTAACAAGAGAACCATTCTGGTCATGTTTCCTTACAAGAGTTTATATGTTGCTGAATGAAAAGAGTTATACATTGATTTTATATGTTATTGCACATTTCTACTTATTAGTCACCCAAAATCTGAACCGGATTGATCCGCACTAGGGTCCGACCGATATGGATTTTTGGAGTCCGAGACTAATATATCGTTAGCGTATTGATACGATACCGTTATAATTCCCATCCGGAAAAAAAAACCTTACCTAAAGTTTAAACTTCCCCATTTTCTCCCCATATTCATACTCACGTGTCTCTTTCTGCTCTATTACAAACCAAAGAACAGCCTCAATAATTCATTATGGATTCCAAATATTAGGCCATTTACAAGAATCGTTTGATTTTTTTTTCTGATTTTCTTTACATTTTCTGATCAGTAGCTTCTGAGCACACAAACGAAATGGTTGATAATTGCGGAAGTGACAAACAAGAAAAATATTTAATCAAAAAAGCCGGTTTAGTCACATAAACATAAATACGTTAAAATCTGACTGAAAGAAACGTAAGATATTTATCAAAATTGGTTATTCAAAACCCAAATCTCAATAGCTTGACTTTGAATTTTAATCATTCACATATTAATATGAAAACTTTTACTTTACATTCATATGACATGGTCTCTTACTAACGAATCCAGGCTAGGCACACTGGATCCAAGAGTGCGGCTAAAGTTATAGCTTTTGAGTAGGGATTTAAAGAATGTGTCGACAAAATCGTCTAGTATGCCTACAAATGCGGACACACAAGCTAAATTTCCAAGATAAATTTTCTAAGGTGTTGACAGTTGACAAGCGATGGCGAAACCTTAGAACTCCCACCTCCCCAGATTAAAACACCCCCCTCTCCTCCTTAGCTGCACCCCTGCCTGGATATCATGGTTTCAACCGATTAAATCTTGGATCTTTCACCCGTGCAAATGAACTTAATTAAACGACAATGTATGATTTCCAATATTCTTTTTAGTTGCTTTGGTAGAAGATGTAATTTCTTGAAGTCTCCATTTACATTTAGAATATTGCTGCATGGGTGTGTATTGACAGCAAATACACTTTGACTTCATTTGACTCACCTGAGCTACTCTTTCCAAAGTGGTTAGACTTAGCTGGTGGCTCCACCCCCAAGGAATGGGCAAGCAAAAGTACCCGAGGAAATCTAGTGCCATCTTCTGGACAAGTTGCACAAACAAAATAAATATATACCCGCCAATAACCGGTACTTTTTCCGATATCTGATAATGATACTGACCCTCATATCGGCCCGATAATACCGGCCGGGCCCTTATCCATACACTACTCCTACAAAGCACATTCAAGCGTTAAACCAACTTAGTCGGACATGTTAACAAAGAGTGTCAGTCTTTTTCTGAAATTGAACTTGCTTGATTACATTAACGAGTTTGATTAACTGGTTTTAACAGTGAATTTCCATCCAATTCTAATATGCGATAGTCTTTTCCCTCCGGTTAGTCAATATTATCAGGTCATTTTGAGCCCTTGCAGTTATATACTAGTTTTTGGAACATACCCACTATATTTTTATTCCCGGTTTATTTTCGCATGTTAATACTGGCGATCACTATGATCACTATATTCACTATGCCTCGCTTGCTTTCAAGGCCGTACCCAGGGTGGGAGTTTGACCCCCCCCCACCGAAATGTTTGTCTAACTCGTGAAAACGTAGAAAAAATTCATATAAACAAATTTCCGATGCGTTTTTTGAAGATTTTTGTGTACCCCCCCCCCCCCCACCAAAAAAATAATGAATCATGGATACGGCCCTGATTGTACCTGCCATTTTGGTCAAGGAAAGAAAAATATTCTTCCCAAATATAGTAGAACGGACACAGCAGTATGTAATCCGTTGTTTTGAAATGCCTTTCTTAATTTCGATTCTTATTGTCCGCTTCTCAGATTATTTCTTGCATTTTTGGCTTAATTCATAAGAATATTACTTAATTTTCATATTTTTTTTAATTATTTTTAATACACTGTCTTTTTTTTTGGTTTGGATAATAAATAAACTATTTATGGGCTTCGAACAAGTATGACGCATTTCATTTTGTGAACATCAGCTGTACGACGCGTAAATGGAACAACCGATGACAATTAACCTAGCTTATCAGATAAATAACCAATTCAAACGGAGACGCGCTCAATGCAATGACAACCTAGACTTATAGTAAATTCGATGTAAAAAAAAAAAAAAAATACCATATACTGTATTTAAATCATGAAAAATATGTACATATTTCTGATAAGTATGACATTACGCGTACTATTTACATATATATATGTACAAACAAGAAAAATCAAAATGACTTAGTGACAGATATAAAAAGTGTCATGGCTACTGCTAAAACACAATAAAAAGGAATGTAACTCCAATATCATAACTAAATGTATAAACATCAAAATGCAATACCAACAATAATTTAAATAAACAATATATATTTATCTATCAATATTAATTTTAAATTATTTTTGATAGCTATAACCATTAAAATTTGTTCAAAGCATGCAATAATATCACAAACATACTCGCAAAAAAAGCAACATCTTTTAACAGATGGGTACACCTTTCTTTAGATGGGCACAGGTAACATACCAAATAAGGATGCAAACGATCATTAGCCCACTAATGTGAGGTCAACTATTCTTCTTCGGGACCACCCTCTATCCCTTTTCTCTTTCTTGATTGGCTTACGTATATCCCTAGTTTCACTCGTACTAATATTTTATATTTTTATTTATTTTTTTTTGGGACATATTAACCTAAACAAAAGAATAAAAAAGCATCTTCATATAAGGATGACCACTGTCCTACTTTTTACGAGTTTTTTTTTTATTAGAATTTTGCTTTACTCATCAATTTTTTTTATATTCCTTTTTCATCAATTTTAGCAAAACAAAAATCCTCTAACGGTATTTATCTCCTTATCATACGAAAACAGCAGATCAATGATTAATTTACGAAAGAAGGCCCTGGCCAAAAAGAGCTAAGGGTAAAGAGAAAGAACTAATTCATCTTCTTAGTCCTAATCAAAATTGTCAATTAAAAAGAAGGGATTTCAATATGGAGGGAGTAAGCCAGAGCAATGGCTGCCAACACCTGGCACATGTAATCCTCGGAGTATTTAGCGAAAAAAGTCTGAGATACGAGACAAAGTCATCAACAATCGTTCAATCAAATGTATTTCACATTTGGTCATATCCAAAATCGAGATATCACACACCATAATCATTTTATTGTGCTCTTGAAGCAAAGTTCTAACAGAAGAAAATAAATTATGTTATGGAAGACAAATCGACGTCGATGTGTGAAATATGGCGCATCTGTCTAACTGGAAGCAAAATTCTTTTCTAAACATCCTACGGAATTTGCGATTTAATAAAGGTAGGCTTTTTATGTAATAATGAACAAAAATCTGTGCAAAAACAGGAAGTATTTTATTCATCTTAATCACGGCTTTGATACCATGTGAGACGAAATTTCCCCCCTAATCCAACATGAAAAGGAACTAGCATTCATCCATATCGAGACCCTTTTTAAGACAAGAGTGTGCCAAAAAATCAACTACTCAAACAAAATTCTATTCATGTACCTTAAGAATACTCTAGCGGATTTTAGTCCAATAGCCACATTTAAGTAGGCGCTTACTTCATAAAAGGTAGAAATTACTCATGACTGGTACAAAAAAGTTCAAGTATTTCTTAGAAGACAACTGCACATGATTTGGCACTGTGTACCAAAAGGAATCCGAACTACTCGAATGAACACCATAGCTTCAAAAAATTTTGTCTTAAAACACTTTTCTTCGCAAAATTAATTTGTGCGCCCTCGTGACATTGTTGGAGATACCATATCCATATACACATGCCACTCTTTCACAGAACGATTTGACGATACCCAATCCCAAATTCATTTCTTGTCTTTTATCTGTGTCCCTACCTGCATCATAACAACCCCATAACAACTTTTCCTTTGGTTTTATTACTTTTAATGAGCAAGAAGGAGCAAGATTTTGACTCTTGGCGAAACCGATATAATATCCGTACATTTACGCTTGGTGTTTTAATTACGTGTGAAAATCGGTTTAACGCTTTCCTTATGACTGTACGCTACATCTCAGTCCCAAAGAATAAATTTAAGGTCCTTGAAAATACAAGGACAAGGTCAGGTTACATATATCAAGAGAGAGTACTATTTGCTGGATGGTCCATTCAAAGATGGCTATGGCACAGAAAAACAGCCTTATCAGGGCACCCAAGAAAAAGAGGAAAGAAGTTGAGGTCTTATGTCTCAGAGGATAAATCCGTAAAATCAAACTTAATGACCGTCAAAAAGCCAATGACGTTGTACAATATCGCTTCTAGACGGTGACTCAGTAACCCCATGCCTGTGTAAAAAACGTTCAACTTCTTTAAAATCTTAATTTATATTTTTTTATGACGAAGTTATTTCAACATGAGTATTATAGGAAGTCAGAAAACAGTTTTTATAATAGCTTTTTTACGGTTATAAAAATAAAAAAGGGAAAAGTTAAACGAATTGAAGAGAAAGGCAGAAATACAAGTTGACTAGTAGTAAGGTAAGCAGCACTCAAAGATGAACAAAAAAAAAAAAACGAAAACAATTTAGATACATTAAATGGGTAATAGTTTTGTAGCAATCACAGGTTTAGCAGCAAATAACTTATTTGGAAGTAGTAGCCAATAACTTCTCCTTCTCAAAAATCGCAGCCATATTTTTAATTCTATTCTTATCCACATCCCTGATTATATCTCTTCCGGACTGAAGTCTCCCAGTCGGTGAAATTACAATTGATCTCAGTTTCACTTCCTCTTTTTTTAAGTGTGCTTTTTTATCTTCTTGTTTCATAATTTCACTTTCCTTTTCCTTGGTCCAGTTTGCAACAAGCTCTTTTACGTTAATATCATCACCAATGAGCTCACTTTCAACTCGCGGAGGTGTCCCAAGTCGATTTATTCGCTCGGAAATCGAATCGTTTTTCGTATCCAATTTCAAGTCTGATTTAAACGATTGTAAATCACTTTTAGTCGAGTTTCTGCGCATAGAGCGATTATTCCTAGAAAGTTCAAGTTCTGTAGATAAAGGGCTTAGACATTCAATTCGGGTTGGACTGCCCGCTTTTTGCTTCAATCGGATTAGCATGTCATCTTTTTCTCCTCGAAAGCTTTCAGACTTGAATTTTTCACGGAGCTGAGAACGTCTTTCTTCTTTATATTTTTCGATTCTTTGACGAGTGTTGGGGTCGTTCATGTCGACAAGGACTTTCGCGTCGATCAATCGGTCGTTTAGTTCAGTTAAAGACAAATTGTCACTATTTAAAAGATGTGATTCGTCATTAGGAGCACTTTTTGGTCTTACGATTTCATCGTTTGTGGCAGTTCCTTGTATTAGACTTATTCCCCCTTCAAGTGATTTTGTCTTGTTGTCCAGATCTTCAACCTCTTTTCCCCCCTCAAACTGGTTTAGTAAATCCTTGACACTAGCTTTTTTATCCGTCTTGCGTTCATATCGAGTAACAGGGGTTATCAATGCTGGTCTTGCACATACAATACCATCAACAAGTCTAGCGTCAATTTTTGGATTGATGTTCTCTTTCGATTCAGTTGCTGGGGGCACTTCATGCCTTCTCGTCACTATTTCATCTCTAAACTTTCGCGCGTGAATTAAATCCCTTCCTATTTCTGATTCAACACGTCGCTTTGATTCGTCTGTCTCCAAAAACGAAAGCCGACGAGCAGGAGACGTATGAGTATTTAGCTCTGATTCCGTTCTGCACCGATTCCTACTTTCAGACGTTGGTGGCTCCAGTACTAAGGAGAGAGAAGGGCGTTTAGGGGTGACTGGAGACTCAATTAGACTCATTCGTCCATGTACTTTTTCTAGACTGCTTGTAGAGTGGACAAGACCGCAAGATTTTTCTTCAGTACATTTTGGCGTCGGAAGTTTCTGTTCTGTTTCAGAAATCGCGCTAGCAAGTGTCGGACTTTTCATATTGATCTTAGATGGCGTTACCGTAGTACCCTTTATTACAGCAGTTTCAAACTTGGAAAGGTCAAGTTTCTTTGGTCTATCAGGGATTTCTTTTGTTTTTGGCGTGGAACATTGGCTAGGGTGATTTGAAACTTGGGAGACAACTTTTGGTTTTACATCTGTCTTAGATTTCTTAGCTCTCCAAGGTATTGGAAATTCAACAGTGACAGAAGTAGACCTATCTAGTGATTTGTTATCCTGAGGGGTTTTGACTGGCTCAATTGGTTCAGAAACTGCAGATTTTGGTGACTCCGTTGCGCATATTTTCGACGGAGTTTTAATTTTCTGTATAATCGAAGAAGCGTCCTTTATTGTACTTTTTTCGGTGGATGGCTCACGAATTATTTCATTAACTTCTTCAATGGATCTTTTTAACACTTTAACTTGCTGATAGACAACTTCTTCCGATTCAATTGTAGAAGGTGGCGAAGGCATAAGATGCAAATCTGAAACGGAGATATCTTCGTACAAGTTATTGTCAGTCACTGAAGATTTGATAATAGCCTTCAATTCAGACTCCTTTAAAATATTTTCGTATGAGATACCACTGTCTTCAACCTTGTCTTCCGGGGCATTCCCATTACAATTCTCATATGGAACATCTTTTGGAACTGAGTTTCTAGGAGCCGGCTCTGGCGGTAAGTTTTCATATGTTAAGTTAGGCTCAGTTCCAACATTTTCATATTCTAATTGATTAGCAGAATGATTAATGTTTTCATATGTACTTTGAACATTTTCGTATGTATCAGAAAGTTCAGTGCCAAAAGTCTCGTATGGTCTCTCTTCAGTGGAAGTAAGACATTCATACGGACGATTATCCAGCAACTGTTCATACGAGGTTTCATCTTCTCTTTGTAGCACTTCGTATCGAACTTCTTCTTTGACGAGTGGCTCATAGTTTTCATTTTCCTCGTTTTCCTTTTTTATCAGTTCGTATCCTGAAGTATCATAAGGACCGCTTGACTCCTGGCTTGAATACAAAATGTTTTCATAAAACTCATCATGTATAACAGCGTTATAGCTGGGCGGAGCTGAGTCAGCAACACTTTCATATGGCACGCTTATGTCAACAGAACTAAGTATGTTCTCATAGTCAATATTCACAGCAATTTGAGGTCGCGTCTGAAGGGCAAGACTTTGATCAACTGTCACTGGTAAGCTAATACTGCATTCTGAGATGGGTACTCCAGTTTCTTGCTCCGTTGTCTCATGAACAGAAATATTATCAAGAGAATCACTGCGATCTACTGTTTCACTTATAATATCCCCAACTTGAAACTCTGTATTTTCAGGTGTACTATCACCGCTTTTTTTGTCGGAGATTTCATAGACTGGATTAAAAGCGCATTGAAGACCCGTCACTGACACGGCCCGGTTCACAGCGCTAGCAACATGGGCACTTATTATCTCTTTCTCTACTTTAGTTCGTTTTGGATCACTGGCTACACACGATTCCTCCTGACTTTTATCCCTCATCATTTCTTCGCTACACATCATATTCATATCTGAATTATCTAAATTTAAGGTGCTATCTAATTGCATATCACTCAACACAAATGATTCATCCACTTCATTCAGCGGCTGATGATTGATTTCCCCTGGTTCAAAAAGGATATTAAAATATGAGTCATGAGATGCACTCCGGTTATGGGTTCTGATTTCCACTGGCTGAGAATCATCTTCTTGTGTTACCACGGAAGCCAATATGAGATCGCCGGCTTGTGGACTTGTAACTGCAGGGTTTTCAATACACTCTGAGTTTCTACTTGAGCATGTTGAGCACGACACCTTGAGGGATTCTGCACTCTTAACTGGTCCAAGTTTTCGCCGTCGGGGCAGGCTCCCTTGTCTTGTTATTGGCGTAGTAACTTGATCCTTTAAAAAAAATAAATATATGTATATTGCTTTGTTCTAAGTTAAACACTTTCAAACGCTTACACAGACTTATCCTAACTATTTTCTAGTGCAAAAAGTTTTCACTTTTTTCTTAACCTGACACAGAAAACAGAGAAATATATAGGAGTGTTTACTATCACCAAGGTCTACTCTGAACAATAATAAACAAAAAGGAATACATTTCTTAGAAAGTCCTCAAGAAATTTTTTCTCCTTCTGTTATTCTCATTAGCATTTTTTTTACTTTTCAAACTCAAAACACTTTTTCTCAAGAAGAAAGGGAGACAATAACAAGTAATCAAAAGTTTGACGAAAAATTACAGGATATCCCACAGCTATCCCCCTTTAGCTCAAAGCTAGCACTTTTCAAAAATCTACACTCAGCTCTTTACTTCATGAAAGCATTTTATTCTCAAGACAGGTAACAAGTAATTTGTATTAATGTAAGAACTGAAAAAAAACTTTAATCACAGACGAAAAAATGCACAGTTAAATTTATTATTTACGAACCCATTAAAGGATAGGGCCCCCTTATTAAATGATACCACTCAAGACCAAACGGAGTATCCGAAGATGTAGGAATATTGCCAAAGAGCAAGGGAGGTTTTTTAACTTTTCGTAGGGGCAGTGTATTTTGAACATTTGAACAAGAAAAATATATAAATAATACAGCTTTTAGCTGGATAATATGGCAGCAATATGGTATATAGTTAGTGTTGGGCGATATTGGATATCGATGTATAAGACTAAATATCGATGTCGAAAACGATATTATTTCGGCTTTTTCTTGTATCTAGGCTACCGCTGAAAGTCTAACAGAAAAGACCCAAAATAGAAAATTGTTTCGCAAATGGCCAAGAAGAAGAATATTGTATTCAGCCAATTGACTCTCATATACTGATACGCGACAAGGACAGCTGTATCCATAAGTTGACATAGCCAGTTCTCAAACTACGTTTCGTGAGGGTGGACTCTAAAATTTTGATGAGGACTTGCGAAAGGTTTGGCTAGATATAATACCTTCTAGGCCTATAGGCCCTGTTCAGATCACACTCGTAGCAATTGCCACATACTTCAGTCCGCGTTTCAATAAATTGTATATTACCCCTGACGATCTTCTCCAAACTGAGAGTAAAATATCAAGAGACATGGATTTGGCCTTACTGTAATCTGTATCAACAGATGCAAATGCCGTGATAGTTTCTGTGATTCAGCCACTAAAGAATCAAACCAGTTTGTGGGGATCACGTGAAGAAGTTTCAATAATCAATGCAAGGCAAGCTTCGTTAGCAGCTGCATCTGTCATGGCTCTCCAGATTTTCAGTAGGGAATCTCCATTTCCAAGAAAAACTGATCCACATAAGTCGTGGAAGTCTTGTAATAAGGGTCTCAGAAATACCTATACGATGTTATCATGAAATTAATGTCCATGCTCGCCAGCAATATCCTTTCTGGGAGTGGATTCCAAGTCTGATCAATTAATTAAATAGTTCGTGGTAACAAACTGTAGTTAAGGAGCAACTCAGCTAAATAGCAACGGAAACTTTAAAACAGTTTTAGCAATAGCAACGGAAACTCTTGAAACAGAGTTTCAATATCAATGGATACATCAAATGAATTGGCTTTTTAAGCCAACTTCAGACATATAAAATTCATGAAGTTTAATATACCCATCAAAAAGTAGGAGCCTGAGAAAATTTGTCTGATTTTCGAGAAAGGGTGGAAACGCAGGTAAAAAAAGTAAAAAAATCTTAATAGTAATTGGCATCATCAGATTAGGTATATCAGAGAGCCTTACTGTAAGAGTTTCTAGCGTCCATCAGCAAGAATAATTTTTGTCAGAAGACAGATTAGGGATGCGTGTTTATGTGTTCTGTTCCACAGGCTATAATTCACCTATTTTTTTCTTTTCGGGGTGATAATATCGAACCAATGGTCATATAAGATTAGGAGAGGGCTTTCTCAAACGGGAACCACACTTCTAGTTCCCCATTTCGTGACCAAAACGATTGGGGGAGGATAAATAGATTACACCCCCTCCCATGCCCCCTTTTCTGAAGTCATCTGATCAAAATTTTAAGATAACCATTTCTACCACCATAGCTGAAACGCCAAGTAATCATGTCTTTAAGGATCAAACGACCCAGCAAATCCCTTGGAAAAGGATTGTAAGTTGTGGGATTTGTCTAGTGTTTAAATATAGTATTTGTTATTGGGAAGTAAACAGACATCTTTTGGGGATAGTGAATTTTCTGCGGGGGGGATTTCCCAAGGGAAAAATTTTCTGTGGGGGAATTTCCTTAGGGGAGGGAAGTTTCCAAGGGTGAATTTTCAAAAGGAAACTATATACAGGAGAATTAACCAGCATTCTTATATATTTTTTTCTTTATTCGACTTACTTTCTCTTTGCCAGTCCAATTTTACACGGGGAGATATTCCTGGGAAATTCTCTGGAGTAAATTTTCAAAGGAACTGAATTTTTTGGGGGGATTTTCTGCAAGACTTGTCTAGAGTAAGGGGGATCTTACACGAAAGAAAGTTTCCAAAGAAGAATTTTCTTGGAGGGATTTTCCATGGAGAGAAAAGGCATATTTTTTGGAATTGTTTGAAAAACAATCGGAGATTAGATACAGAAACACATTTTTTTTCAACTAAAAGTAAGGAGCAGTATTGAAACTTAAAAAATACAAAATTTATGCCGTGTTCGAGAGGGATTCCCCGTTTCGATGCCTCACTCTTTACGCTAATTTTAAATTTTTGTACAAATTATTCAGAAACAACTCCTAAGACACAAGAGACGTTTAATTAGAGTAAATAAAATTCAAAATACATAAAGAAACTTCGACGTGAAGAGTGAGGTACTGAGCAGGGGTTATTCCTCTCGTATAAGGAATAATTTCTGTTCTTTTAGTTTAATGTTGCTTTTATTTAATTACTGAAAGCAGAGCCAATTCTCAGGGAGAAATATTGGCATGTTGTTGAATTTAAATAGCCAAAAATAGCTAGCTGCTTATTTTTCTTTGTGCTGAGCCCGAATAATTCCAAATAAGGGTTTTTGTGATATTCATTCATGTTATGGAAGTTTTTTGTATTTTATTCAAAACTTGGAAAAATCGTGCAAGATACGTTTTAATTATAATTTTGGTTATAGACTTTTGGCAAAACCAAAACCTAAAGTTAACTGAACAAAAAACTGATCAGAAATATCGAAATCGATATATCGTTTAATCAAATTATAGTCCAATACTATATATAGTATACGATATTGCACAGTATTCGTCAAGCTAAACGTACTTAAACATTTTGTCCTCTTCAAAGCAAGTTCTCCCACATTTTACTAGGTAAATACAACCCTAAAATGTACCCCACAGCATAGAAACTCGCTTCATAACTTCTACGAGAAAAATAACTCATTTTCAAGTGTCAGATTTGCCTAATGGTTTTGTGTAAGAAGAAATATTTTCCTTTAACTCTCAAACTCCTTAATCTACAGTCGTGTAAGATATTCCCGATGAGGTAAAGCCATATAGGTGCATCATAGTACTACAAGAGACAAAATATTAAATGCTAATATGAATGTTGTTTGATCTTAAATTCTAAGGTAGTATTTGTTGTATAAGCCCGTTAAAAAAAAATTCCTCATTGGACAAAATCTAGTGATAAAAAAACTTTCTTCGACTAGGGCACTCTTAATCATCAAAATTAGCAAAATACTCTGTATCACCTTTGGTAATAAAAAAAAAAACAAAAACAAAAAAAAAGCAAAAAAAAAACATGGAGAAAGAAAAAAAAGAGAGGAGATACACATAATTTTTATATGAGCAAGGGACTTAGATTTAGAACAACAAGGCCTATTTTCTGACAAAATAAATTGTAATTGTTTTTTTGGTTGGTGAGTGTCACCCCACAGTATGGACATGGTGTGTAGATGCTGCCCGGTAGCATTATTATTATTTTATATTTGCTTTTGGATGAATCAATATTGTTTTTTTTTATGTAAATTGTTGTTAAGGTTAAGTGGCTATATCATGTCATATCAAAGAGTCGTCGAGAACGAATTTCATTATCCGTGCAAGGTTACCTAAATTTACAAAATTCATCCAATTACCATGAAACTCTATAAGGGTAAATCCTTTAGGTGCCCTGGTACAGGCCTCCGTTAGGTACTAATTGAGGCACTGCATCAAGACGATTTTCTATTGAAGAATAAAGAAGATAATTGTAAATAACGTTAAGGATAAAAAAATCAAACTAATTAGTGAAAAAAGGAAATAAGAATTCGCCGGATCGTTCAAGCATAAGAGATGAATTATAATACAAGGCCTTTAATAAACAATGTTGGTCTAATAAAAACTTTATATCGTCGGGGAAAATCATACGTAAAAGAATGCAAACTCAAAGAGTAGAAAGGATAAAACTAGAAATAAAAGTTCAGAATGTCTCTACAATTAACCTGAATATTTTACTATAAACCATCTTCCTAAGAAATAGCACTGCGCTTTTTCTTCAGTTATATACTCACCTTGCGGCTAATATGAACAACGGGTCCGGCACTAACAGAAGACAATGTTCTTGAGTGACCTTTTGCAGATGAACTTGGTTCCTCTCTGGTAGCTGAGCTGCTTTGTCCTCTTGACTTTGAAAAGAAGGACTTCCAACCCGATGGCGATTTCTTTTGTTTAATACTTGAATTTCTTTTGTTCGGCAGTTGAATAACAGTGTGATATTTCGGCAATGTTGCTGGTCCACCGCCTGCAAATTTTATTGCATGAATAACTTGGCATGTTTCTCATAGACACGGTGAATATTCAACGAAGCACGAAAGCTTAGTCATCCTATCTACGTATTTTGACTTCTACTGTCATAAAAAAAAATGAACACAATAATTATTTGATTCAGAACCAGCAAGGTCTACGCACATACGACTAAGGCAAGGGGACTGTTAGCTGCCATTTTTGAGTCACAAGACAAGGTCTGAAAGAAACTCCAATACGCTAAGGAAACACCTGCTATCAACATGATTCTAACTGGTGATTTCAGCAAGACTAGACAGAAACTTGGCAAATTCAATTGGGTGATGCAGTATTAGACTTCACATCACGTTTCTGATAGCGGCTTCGGCCATTTACAAAAACACAATGGAAATAAGAAAAAGAAATCTCCCCAACGAAAACAGCGCTTGTGCTTATTCTATTTGCTACCAGGAGTGATCGTATTGAACTAGTAGTCCTTAAATACAGGGAGGGAAGTCATTCAAACGAATATTAAAGTTTTAATGTCCTTTTCATTAAAAAAAAAAAATAAAAAAAAAAAAAAAAAAAAAAAATGCCACAGCAAAGTTGTAGTTTCTGCGAGTGTATGAAACAAAATAACAATTTGGCCTTTATCAAGCCAAAATGCTATCGTAAATAAATTCGTGAATAGTTGCGTACCAACTATTAGACATATGCGGTTTAATGTATCTTTATGCGGATGGGGTGAGGGATATCCCCTATAAAAATATTTGATTATAGAAATTCCATAGAAAAGCTGGAAAACGAAAAAAACACAATGGAAATGGATATGGATATCCTATAATCACTTCTGATATTCTAAACTACCTCCAAACAATTTTTAAAAGGTGAGATTTTTCAGATATCATTATCTATTTCGAAGTTCTAGTTGTACGAATAATAAGCTTGAATGTAAAAAAAAAGATTAGTAGAGGAAGGAAGAACATGGCGGGGAACCACCCTTGTGTTTAAGAGAGTCCTGGTAAAATTTCATGTTAAAAAATCAAACAGTTCGTGCTAACTATAAATAAAGAGCGATCTTTGTCAACAGAGATTTGTCAACAGAGATCAAAACTCTAAATAAAAATTCAACTACAATATTTGCATCCACAATACTAATTTTAAAGCTGGTTCAAAACATATAAATTTCAATAATTTTAGAAAATCGATTAAACATCCCCGAGAGGATAAGCTTTTGATGAAAACGACGTAATGAATCCAACATGTCGACAACCCTAATGATACTACCGACAAAAATAATGAATTTTCGGAGAAGGATAGTCACATATGCATGTTTGTTTTCTTTTTCCCAGGAGCGATTGCATCAAAGCAATGGCCTTAGATTATCGAAAGAGGGATCAGTCAAACGAAAATTTAGAGATTAAGAAATAAGAGATCATCGACACTAGGGAGCAGGCTTCTGGCATTTTGCCCCGCAAAAGGACAATTACATAAAACCTCAAAAGTGCGATTTAAGCCTAGATTTTCAAACCCACCATGAGATGAGCTTCAAAAGAATATAATAAAGAAGAAGGATTTAATTCCAAGACCTATCATCTTTCAGAAAAAATAGATGAATATAGGATGAAGCGTGCAATATTGGTACAGAGTGGGTGAGCTTACGGTAAAAAACGCCAAAAAAAAACAATGTTTAACTGAAAAGTTATTTTTAGTATATCAAAGCATTGCGACAAAAGCTGAGCTTCACTGTAAAAAGTGAAATGATTTTGATTCCGTCTTATTTAGCAAATTTATACTTTATGCTAAAAAAAAAACAAAAAAAACTGTATGAGCCCTCCTTTTTCGAAGAATTATTACGCCAAATTTAACTTTAGTGTGAAGATTGGAGGTTGAGGGAATGGCAGTCCCTCCATGGTTAGGACAACCCTAAACATGGAAATAAACCAAAAAAGAATTTAATCTAGAAAAAACTAGTTTTTCAGACGAAAATAATTGTTGAATTAGAACTTAAGACGAGCAGAATCCATCCTGTATATGAAGGGAGCTCAATCCCCTACTCTGTCTGCTAAATTTTCGAATTCCCCCAGGGCTACAAGAACGAGTTCTCTAACACAGGGGTAACGGAATCAGTTTTTTCCCACGGTGTCTTAAAAATGGAAGGGATTATTGATACACGTTGGCTTTAAAAAATAAACTTTTCAGTGCAAATGTTTTGAAGGTAAATCGGTAAACATACCAATTCCAATTACTTGCTGATTATATTTGTTGCATTCCAAAGTGCTTTAACTAAATGTAAAATTACCGTTAAGAGTGAGAGCTCCCCTTCCCAATATGTAAGATAGAATGATGTTTTCTGTAAGTTTGATATCACTTTTCACTTTAACTTGATTCTTCTTTTTTTCATTAAATACTTGGCAGGAGGTCATGAAGAAGATCCAGGCGGTGGTTAACAAGAGCCCTTATTGCATGATACACGTCCCATATCTTGTTTAAAAGAAATCCCACATGCTTTTCAATCATTTGAAGGAAGGGGGGAGGAGGAGAAGGAAACCACAACTGTCGTTCTCTTCTATTTTGAAGCTTAGTGCCAGCAGCACGTCAATAGCCAACATCCACTAGCAGCAATACAACTTCAGTATATTTTCTGATTTCCGATTTTTCTACAAAAGTTCGAACTGTCAACTGCAAATCCGACACTATTTACTAACCACATATATTAATCCTGATATTTGTGTCAGATATTTACGTTTTTGCTTGGCTAAACAGTGAGTTTGACACAAAGAGATTAAAGGGTAATTACAATGAGCATAACAAAATCGAGACAGCCAACACTATAAATCTTCCTAAAAATCGAAGGTACTGATTATAGGATGAATAAGATATAAACATATGCTCAATGTAAAAGCTACGCTTGGTTAATTGAATATCACCATGATCAATAAAAATAGTTCCGTAAGCTTACTTTTTCAATTGGCAGACTGTTCTAGTTTTATCATAAATATTATACACTTTGCTAGATTTACGGGAGTAAATCTTTCTTTTATGCCTAAGGGGAACATGGAAATCAAAACCAGAATAAATGACTAAATTTGGAAACTGAGTTGGTAATGCAACCCTCTTTTTTCATTCTTTCTTCCTTTTTCCTGTTAATCAAAAAGCCATTTTCTCTCTTTCATACAGCTATGTTGTTCTCTTTATAAACGAGAATAAAATGAATCATATAGCTCTTAAAATAGTGATGGAGTCATGTCTATATAGAAACACAAAAAACTCAATCTTTACGCCATCACTTCAATTCTTCTAGGGAGGAGTGTCCGCATGTCACAAATTTGGGGGAAAAGGGGTCTATCCGCTTGAGAGTATAAAAACAATGGTTGGCTGAAATATGAAAGACAGATGTGAAATAAAGCCTCAGCGTAAAACCCTTCGTAATAAGCCTAAGGAGAGTACAGACGTATTTGTAATGAATTGCATAGAGATTGAATTGCAAGATATAATTCTAGGTGCTGCCAGGCATCGGTTTCAGATCCATTTGAAAGGGTTAACATCACACTTGCTGAGTGCTAAAGTACCTTGATCGTTTTTCGTCCTAAGTAACAATGATAACTTTCTCAGGCTAAGAAAAACAAAATCTTGATATATATATATCTCTGTCCTATTATCTGTAGATGGAAATGTGTTAGATAGAGTACATGAGAGTTTTTCTAGCGCTTCAGGTCAACTTGTGCCACACACTACTACCATCTGTCAATTCCTTAAAGCAGAGTTTCGTCACTATTTTTTTTTAGATTAGCGTTTTGTTTTAATAATGTCAGTATCCAGCAAAAAATAGAAAACTACCTTTTTACCCGGGTAACGACAAATGAGTTGACTTGCTTGATATCAATTCGCATCAACCTATTGAAACAATTTCTGTCAGAATTCTTTCATTAGAACAGAGGAAGTACTAAAACTAAAATCTTAGTTAATTGACCGACACTGTTTTCAACAATTAGACAGTAACAAAACAGCAATTGAGGCATCTTTCCCTTGTTTCCAAAATTATTGTTGAAATTAAAAGACCTAACAAAGATAGTGAGTTAACCAAAGCTGCGTTTTTAGAAGCTGCAGATTATTTAGCTATCTTGAAAATAATGGCGAGATAATGTCCGCTACTCAATGGGAACAACTATCTACAAATAATTATGAGAACTAGTATCAATGATTTTTGAAGTAGTTGCACAACTTGAAATCGAGTTACGCCGCTGCATTTATTTGTCCCAGCAACTTAACGAACGAACTGATTTGTCTTATCGATTGATATAGCTGTACCAGTCGATTCAGCTCAATTAGCCTTTTTTATGAGAATAATTTTCGATGATTTTCAATTCAAAGAAGGGCCATTTCAACGGTATGCTACGGGACGAGAATTTCATAGTCTTCAAAATGATCCTGTGCAAAAGTGGAAGGCTCTGGCAAGTGATGGAGCTCCTGTGATGGTAGGTGGTGAGAATACACCAATTGCCTTATGTGGTAAGGACGACAGCTTTTCAAAATTTACGTCTAACCATTGAATGGTGCACCTAGCAATCAGGATGTGATATTTTTTTTAAAATGAGGAATGTAAGGAAAACCGCAATGTAATAAAAAAGACAGAGCTCATATACTTTTCCAGAGACTTGCTCAAGACTGACGGAAGGGCTAGGATGCCAGAATGGAGATCTATTGCTTTATACAAAGATTTGTTGGATTAGCACAAATACAGTTTTGAGACGTTTCAGAGTTACTTCCTGCTTAGGTGAAATTTTTTGAAAGAATCAGATGAATCACTCCTAGATCCAAAAGATCTAGTTTAGCAGCGAGATTTTGTTTTTCATTTAGACATAATCAGCAAGCTAAATGTCCTCAATTTGTAGCTCCAAGATATTGACCAATTTCAGATGTAGTTCACTTACAAGAATTTGGATCTGTGGCGAAAAAATTCAATCCAGGGTGAATATAAACGCTTTGTATTTTGAAACTGATTCTTGAAAAGCAATGCAAGAAATAGCTCGATCCTTGAAACAGCCTTCTTACAAAACAAAGCATACTGCAATTCTTTTAGCTTTGAAGAATCAGTTCATTTTCAGGGCTTCAAAAACAGCTTAATTATGACGGAATTTGTCACATTTCCTTTTTTAGAGACTAACACTGAAGAATTTTATGCTTATGTCAGGCAGTATGTCGAAGAAGACAACGCTGCCATGGAGATGACACTTACTGATTTTCAATGTGACCTTTTATTAAAACCATATATCCATGGCTTTCATTAAAGCCATGGATATATATGGCCATTTGTTCCTAAACAAGACTGTTTAATTTTATTTAAAGTTGGTTTACAAGTGAAGCAGAATTCAGCTCATTTATCGGTACAAGGGTTTACTTTTCCAGTATGACATGCATTTAAAACAAGTACAGGAAGATTGACTGAAAAACATTTAGAAAACTGTATTCGAATGGTCGCTATACTACCATATATGAGTCTGACATTAAAAAAAAAATGTTAATGACGCAAAGTGTGCCGGCCCTCCCATTGAACTACGTTTTTTCTGTATGATGTCAGTCGGGTATCAAAAGGACGTGTCTTTATAATTGTAAATTTCCAGAAGATTCAAAAAAAAACCTCACAACTGATTGATATGTCTGCCTTGATATGTATTGATCTTGCATATCGATCCGTTTTTGTTTTACGGTTATCAGACGGGAAACAAAAAAGTTGTGAGGCTTTTTTCTGCTCTTCTAAAAATTTGCAATTATGGAGATACGTGCTTTTGATACCCGACTGACAAAATATTTTGTTAATTGGTTAATATAAATTAGAAATACATTTTTAAAGGTAATAAGAACTGTGACCTAAAAAACATGATTGTTTTCTTACTTTGTTGGGTAGCTCACAGGAAGTTTTGTGAGCTGTTAAGCTGCTCAATCGCTTAAGCTTGCAGACCAATGGTTTGGGCTAAGGTCAACGTTGTCTTAAATGGTATAAACAACTGCTGAAACACGGAAGAGGAATAACTTAAATTGCAGTTATTTAATTTGGAAAGCTTGCATTTTGGCATATTATTTTTTGGTTTAAACCAAGGACTGCGTTTGAAACTTGTTCTAAAAATGAGTACCACCAAGAAGGTTCTTATTGATTTCGACTCATCGCATTTTAGGAGGGTATTTTATAATCTCTATAGGAGGTACTTGTTCAAGCTTATGCTGGCATATGTACACCGTTACAGTTTTCATGGAACTTAGAGTCCCCTGGCTTCAACAACAAGGAAAATCACTTTTTTTCCATGTTTAGCACTGATATGTGCTCTATTTTTCGCTTTTTTTTTCTCCACTGCTAGGGGAGCATTGGACCATCATAGAGAGCTGCTTGAGTGCTCATTTTTAAGGAAATTGATGTATGTAGTGCCTTTAGTGATAAAAAAAACACAACGTTTAAAAAAAAATCAATTTTTGGCAAAAAATGCAGTGGAATAAAGCCCAAATAATGACTCACCAACTTCAATAAATTTTTGGTCTGTTTTTCCGGCGGCCAGTTGCGCTCTATTTCGCGCTTCTTCAAGCGATAAAAGTTTTCCAGGTGTAGATATTGCCAGAGATTTCGGTCTCAGTCTTTTAGGATCTAGAAAACAATTCTTGAAAATAAACAATACACACTTGACGGCTTTCTAGAAAAAGAAATGGGAAAATAAACATAAGACTGGCAATCTTCTATAGCGCTGAAAAGGTCTTTGATACAATCCAGTGTCAAGAAATTTCAACAGTTCAAATCCGAGTAGGAAACTATTAGACAAAAGAAAGGCATAACAAAAGGGTTGATAAATAATGAGGCACTTTTTACATTGAAAGATTCGCGAGGCCACATTTGCGAAAATTGAAACTTCCTTGAAAGGTATTTAAAGATGGGACGTTATTCGTGTGAATTTCTTTGAGATTATAAAATTTATGGGTTTCAAATTTCTTTGCACCATTTCAATAGATTGGAAGATTAGTACTTTACATTTCACTTATTTTGATATTTGTTTTATTTTAGCAAAATGAAAAAATAGAACAAAAGCTAGTTTTATTCTAGTAGCTTGACTTTATATAACAATAGTTGAGGGAAATCTTCAAAAGATAAATTTTTTTCAGTAAATAATTCAGTTTAAAAAAATATAACTTCCGCTATTTCCAAGGCCACTTTTTACTTTCATTTGAAGAAACTATTTGCTCAATACAATTTCTGAACGTGTTAATATTCTATAAAAATGTTCAGAAGGATGAAGTTGCCACAACTCTTTGCAGTACATTTTAACTTAAGTTTGATTCCAATTGGGAATAGTGCTCAATGGGGATAGAAACGAACTTTTTGAGACTACAGCCTCAGCAGTAAAAAATCCAGCCTTCCCCTTAAAGATGGTAGACCCCAAAGAAATGCTCTACAACCTTTCAATCAGGCTTATGGAAAATACATGCTACAGACGAATGTAACACCCTACGGCGGCAAGGCCCGTGAAAAGAGTCGGTACAAAATAGTTTTTCAACAGTTCTAAACTCACTAGCTGTCTCAGAAAGTTAACTAAATAGCAATTCCGCTCTATTCAGATCCATTCTTTTATTTTGTGATACAAAAGGTACCGTACTTTGCTGATATACACAATGCTGTATTCAGGGGGAGGGTTTTGAAGCTTGATCTCCCCCCCCCCACAAAAAAGAAAACTGTTTCCGACTCGTAAAACGTAACAAAATGCATAGAAACACAATTCTGCGGTATTTTTCAAGTTTTTTGGACCCCCCATTCCCACCCTCAAACAAAGATTCTGGATACGATTTTGACTGTGCCATCTCGTTTTTTTTTTTTTTTTTTACTAAAAATGTCTGTTAAATTATTATAAAAATTGCTCTAATCTTGATAAATGACAAGAATGATTTAAAACATAAGATATTTATACAGCATACGAAGTGCTTCGTCTTTTTGTGAATTTGTTATGCATTCCAAGTATTTCTATAGGCAGTAGAGGGTCAAGCAGGGGGGGGGGAGACTGATACAGAACAAATGTGAGGATTCTAACACTTGAATCATAACTCTTATAAGATCAGATAAAACGGAGAAAGTGGTAATCAAACCCGGTTTAAACACAATAGGTTTCAGGTTCGATTTCAGATGAACAAATTTTTATTTAGCTTTTGCAGCTTGAAAAGACAGGAAATATCGGGTAGTGGCCGACGAAAGAGACAAGAAGAGATTAGAAGGAGTTTGTTGGAGAGGAGTGAGGGATAGTTGGAGATTGCGATTTCAGGAAGCATTAAAAGTTAAAGAAATAATATATACCAAAATCAAATATATATATATATATATATATATATATATATATATATATATATATATATATATATATATATATATATATATATATATATATATATATCGGAGCCCAGAAAAATGAAACAGTTAAACACAGTTAAACGTAGAAGCAGTTAAACATATATCTAATATATGTAACGTAAACAAATAAACTGTTATAGGTCATTTCAATGGATTACCACGTTTAATTTAAGATATAAAATATAATCTGCTAGAGTAAAATTTTCAATGAACTAGCAAATTAGGATCAGCTAATCCAAATAAATAAATGAACTCACCTGATTCAATGAGATCATTTTCAATCAATAAGTCGCTGCTAAATATGACGTTTACATATCTGACTAGATATTCTGTAACCACTGCTTGAATCCCAACACCTTGCAACGCAGCAACACCTCCAGCTTCCAGGTCCTTGCATCGAAGGAGGTTTGGTGCCCAAACTATAGCGAGGTTTTTCGCTGTCATTCCTGTCAATGAGCTATTCTCGGCAACATGGAACAAATGCCGCATCAGGTACTCAAGGGTTCTGCAAGAAAATACCTCACGCTTAGCATGATGTAACGAAGATTGATACCCCCTTAAGGGTAACATATTTCACAAAACGGAGATTATGATTAGTAAGTTGAGAAAGACGAGCAAAGATATACAAAAAAATAACCAGGGCATTGAAAAAGTTAATAGTATAGAGAAACAGTTCAATTAATTTGCCACAAAAACTGAACTCACAAGAACCAAGAAATTTACCAAGAGCCGTACGCAACTAAATAAATATTGTAGAAGCTTTGGCCATGTGGCAACTAGTAGACTACAACAAATATATAGGAGTTCCTTCCAATATATTTTTTTTTAATTCTTTTTTTACGAGTCACCTGCGCTTAAAATAAAGCAATTTTTTTTTTGTTTCTATCATTGCGCAACACTGTCCTTTTAAAATAGCACTGTCCTTTTCCAATGATTGATTTTATTTAAGTTTAGATCAAATGTATTAATCTATGCTGTTATTATGCTAAAAAAAAATTGTGTAATTCAATACAACATTCTGAAGAACGTGTTTGTCTTTGACAACAACAAAGACAACTTGTTTTCCAATATTAGTTAAAAATCAGAAGGGTGAAATCCTGAAACTATCATAAATGATATTCCAAAATAAATGTAGACAGAAGCCCAAATCTTGGCATTATGCGCACATAATAGCGATGTGACATGACCAGAATCAAAATAATTTTGTTTATCTTTAAACATACTTTTGTTGAGTGTTCAACCTTTTGGGTTTCTTAAATGCAAAAGTGTTGACCATTAGATCCTAGAATAAAGAAGGAACTAAATTAGCACCAAAATCTATTATTTGCATTTGAAAGAATACTACAACAGTAATGCCTTTTCATGTCTCTTAATTGGGTTCAATGTAGCTGGACAGACAAGTTTGCTAAATAGCGTGAAGAAACGTTCATTATTTTTCTTAGCAATTGAAACTGGTATTTTTTTTATACATCCTGGACTTTTTCCAAGTCCTACCTACATGAACCATTGCATCTGCAATAACTATCTCCCGTGATAGTAGATATTTATTATAAAGCAAAGCAGTGAAGGTAGGGTCGATGAAAGCCAACAGAACAGGTTTTAATTTAAATAATAGCGCATCTGTTCACCTTTCAAGTGGTATGATTTTTTAAAGCTAGTCATGGCTTCATTAGCTTATGGAAATCTATTAAGAACATTTAGGTAGCTTACATAGAAAGTTGGAGGATACACAAAGAACACACTTTGAGGAGAAAAAGGCCTTTTCTAATATTACCATCAACACAATAATGTCACCAAAGTTGGAAAAAAAGGAGAAACAAGTAGAAAATAAATCATTCACATTTTGCTTTTTACAACGCCCATTTTTTAGTAGTAAGACATGATATTTATTAACACTAAAAGCCTTTATGGGCCATGGTTAGTACTAAAACACACAATAACAAACAAGAGCTAAGAGCCCATATGGCACTTGTGGCGAGGCCGGAAGAGCCAAGAGTCAAGAGCTCATATGTTATGAGCTCTAGCAACATTCCAAGAATCAACCGATTGATTTAAAAGGAGAATCAGAGGCTTAATGTCGGTAGGGATTTAAAATAAGTCACGGGGTCCTTCTAAATATCAAAACATTAAGATCCGATCACCCAATCGTAAGTTATAAATAAATCATTTTTTCTAATTTTTCCTCTCCCTGCACCCCCCCCACCCAGATGGTCGAATAGGGGAAAACGACTTTATCAAGTCAATTTGAGCAGCTCCCTGACACGCCTACCAATTTTCATCGTCCTAGCACGTCCAGAAACTCCAAACTCGCCAACGCACTAACCCTGCCCCGTAACTCCCCCAAAGAGAGTGGATTCAGCACGTTTACGTCAATCACGTATCTACGACATTTGCTCATTCTACCCACCAAGTTTCATCCCGATTTCTCCACTCTAAGCGTTTTCCAAGATTTTCGGTTTCCCCCTCCAACTCCCCTTAATGTCAACAGATCTGGTCGGGATTTGAAATAAGAGCTCTGAGACACGAGTTCCTTCTAAATATCAAATTTCATTAAGATCCGGTCAACTGTTCTTAAGTTAAAAATACCTCAATTTTTCTAGTTTTGCCAAATTAACACCTCCCAGCTCCTCTAAAGAGAACGGACCCGTTCCAGTTATGTAAATCACGTATCTATGACTTGTGCTTGTTCTTCCCATCACGTTTCATCCCGATCTCTCCATTATAAGAGTTTTCCAAGATTTATGTTTCCCCCCTCCAATCTCCTATGTCCCCATATCTGATTCGAATTGAAAATGGAGCATCTGAGACATAAGATCCTTCTATATATAAAGTTTCATTAAGATCCGATATCCCATTCGTAAGATAAAGATACCTCAATTTTCACGATTTCCAAGAATTCCGGTTTCCCCCTCCAACCTCCCCCAATGTCATCAGATCTGATCGGGATTTAAAACAAGAGCTCTAACGCACAACATCCTTCTACATATCAAATTTCGTAAAGATCTGATCACCCGTTCGTAAGTTACAAATACCTCATTTTTTCTAATTTTTCTGAATTACCCCCCCCCCTCCCCAACTCCACCAAAGAGAGCGGATCCGGTCTGGTCATCTCAGTCACATATCTTGGACTTGTTTTTGTTCTTCCCACCAAGTTTCATCCTGGTCTCTCCGCTTTAAGCGTTTTCCAAGATTTCCGGTTCCCCCTAACTCCCCCCCCCAATGACGGTATCTAGGACTTCTGCTTATTTTTTCCACCAAGTTTCATCCCGATCCCTCAACCCTAAGCGTTTTCCAAAATTTTAGGTCCCCCCAACTCCC
This sequence comes from Artemia franciscana, assembly GCF_032884065.1. Classification (NCBI taxonomy): domain Eukaryota; kingdom Metazoa; phylum Arthropoda; class Branchiopoda; order Anostraca; family Artemiidae; genus Artemia; species Artemia franciscana. Next base: position 30,399,936 of record NC_088867.1, on the reverse strand, counting down.
CCCAATGTCACCGGATCCGGTCGAGATTTAAAGTAAGAGCTCTGAGACACGATATCCTTCTAAATATCAAATTTCATTAAGATCCGATCACCCGTTCGTAAGTTAAAAATACCTCATTTTTTCTATTTTTTTCGATTTAACCGTCCCCCACTCCCCCCCCCCCCCAGATGGTCGAATCGACAAAACGACCATTTCTAATTTAATCTGGTCTGGTTCCTGATACGCCAGCCAAATTTCATCGTTCTGGCTTACCTTGAAGTGCCTAAACTAGCAAAACCGGAACCGACAGACCGACCGACATAATTTACGACACCAAGTGCCATAAAAATTTATAAGCAAGATCACATTTTTAAGTCCTAACTAATAAATAAATAAAAGTGTGTGCCACTGATGTACCCATCAACTTTCACAAATTCTTACTCCTCATAAAACTTCTATATCTTCTATAAAACTTCTATCTCTACATAAAATCCACCCATTCATTCCTTATATTTCCTTCCTCAGTCCATTCAATTCTTAATACAAACTCAAAAGATGATCTAAGTCATTCACTCCATATCAAAATGTTGGGTAAAAATAAGGATCTGACTTCAACCTCGCTCTTAACCCTTTCAGACCTGAACCAAGAAGGAGTTGCGTAAAAATTCTGAAAATAGCAGAGAGTGATCCTGGAGGTTCAACTAGAACAGGTTTATTTTTTTTAATTTTTATTTCATTCCATATCCAAAATGTGAATGGTTACCATATGGTCACGTCAGGTATATACAGATACTATTTTAGGTGAAAATTTGTGAAACAGTTGCGATCTGATTTCAAACACAGTCGAACTTTGCACTTCGAACACATGATTCGACTGGTTCCACCCCTAACGCACTTCTCATAGCGACACCTTCCCTTTTCAGTCGTATCCGGAAAATGCGAGGTCTGGTCAAACCTCACTGATTCCGAAGGCATCCCGTCTTGCGAGGTAGTCGTATTGCGCTTGGTCACTGATAAGAATGGTCTTCCAACTCGAGGACTTTGAGATACGCCAGTAAGAACCAACCCACGAGCAATGTCCATTTTGAAGTACAGCAGACATGTGCTGAACATTGATCTGCTTACACTGTCGGCGGTGTATCAGCCAGGCGTTGTTCACAGCCATGTCAAAGAAGTAGTACACAATCCTCATATACCATTTCTTAGAGCGAATGTCAGTCCTGTAAAGCTCCAGGAACATGTCAGCAAGATTTAGGCCCCCCATTGATTTGTTGTAGTCACGGACGATTCGGGGGCGATCAACTTCGACGTATTTCCATGTTGTGCCATCCCATCTCTGACACTTATCAATTGGGGTGACTGCACAGTATGAAGAAGCCAAATGGACTGGTTTGTTGTCATACCATTTTACTACCGATACTTCTGAATGTCTTTCAAAACGGAAGTCCACTGACCCTCGTCCTTTCTTCTTCATGTTGGCGTCGGTATCTAGAACAGCGCCCCTCATTCTGTTGCTGCGTATCATACCACATGACTCGATGCCATATTCAACCCGGAGCTTGTGAATGAGATCGATGCCAGTATAGAAGTTATCAAAGAACAACTTGAAGTTCATGAACCTTGGCAGATTTTCTACAAGCCGAAGGACAACGTCAGTACCTTGGCCAAGTTCAGAAATTTCAACAGCTCCTTTTCCTGTATATATCTCTATGTCATACACTATTCCGCTGATGCCGGCTCTCGTGAAAACCTTTACACCCCACGAGTGGGGCTTGTCCTTCAAGTACTGTCGAAATCCAATTCTTCCTTTGAATGGGATCATCTGTTCGTCAATACTTTGGATCTCTTCAGGGTCTATTTTTTTCAGATTCTCCCTGAATGCGTAGCATAGTCTTCTGATCTTGAACAGTTTATCATGACCAACCTCCCCTTTCAGTATCATTAAGGTGTCATCACAAATGTGGAAAAAAGACCTCAAGCTGATGAGCCTATCTCTGCTCATGGTATCAGCCACCGGGGAATATCGTATTCCATTCTCCCAGTACATTCTAATAGCCGGAAGTTTGAGAATGCTCATAAGCATTTGAACTCCAAGAAATCTGCGCAGCTCTTCAAGGGAAAGTTTCAGAGCAAGATTTTTCTTTCTCATGGCATTCAGATTCGTTTGGTCCACAATGTTTGAAAGAATGTCTTCTGTGATAAACATTCGGAAGAGATCAAGGGGCGTTTGTACCTCGTCATAGTGTGGCATAGAACCCTTCCATGTAATATTTCGAGGTTCGGGCTCCGTTTTTATCCACTTGTATTGCTTTACCTCCTTCGCTACCTTCTTTTTTGCTACTGGTTTTGCCGTGACCTAAGGAGCATCAGTTGGAGTTACTAGACCGGCCACTGCTTGGGAAGGAGCATTTTTTTGAGCTATTGTAAGGACAAAGGGTTCAGCAGGTGCAGTAACTGTTGCTGACTGTATTGCAGAAGAAGCTGACACTGGTGCTGATGATGTGCTTGAAGAACTGTTTGACGCTGTTGTATCATTCAAGCCCAGGAGAGGCAAATCGAATTGATCCGTGTCATTGCCATTGTCTAACTCGAACCTGCCAAGCATTGCTAAAGGGATGTCGTCTGTGTGGTCGATATCCTCTTCATCTCTTCCGTCTTCATTGCCATAACAGTTGAGAGAACGTAAAGGCTGAAATTCTTGACCTGGATTGTCTGGTGCCCAGTTTGGGTCGTCGTCGGAAGAGATATCGAGATCTGAATCACAATCAGGTATGAATAAAAGCCTTGCTGCTTCTTCTGCACTCATTTTCTTGGTAACTTTTCTACTTCTTTCCTTGATCAGTCTCTCTTCCAAGGGCTTGGGACCATGACCTCTCATGGATTCAGAGCTCGTGCTTGGATCAGCTGAAAAGAAATTCAAGGTAAGTGCATCACTTAATAATAACAATAATAATAGTATATTGCAATAAAATAGGCCATTGGCCTCAACACTTGCCTGAGGCATCCCACAAAATAGCTTTTTTACCCTTGTTTCAGTAAAAAGGAGGAACAGAAAGAAAATGTGCCTATTCCCGATCATAAAAAGGACTTGCTGCCTCGTTTGCTGTACAAATCTGCCTAGGTATGGTTTGGCACTGAATGCCTGACGTGACCATTTGGTAACCGATCGTTAGCAACCTTGTTTGCGGCTAAACTACAGCTCAGAATTAGACTAGTGATATCTCATTCGAAAGAACGTTCTTAGCTACAAAATAAGATCATAATCAGGCTCTGAACTTACCAGAAACGTCCAGGTCATCGAGGTCGAAATCTGCACCTTTCCTCTTTTTCGACATTTTATGTTTTGTCTAAACTTGGACGCTCGCTCGACCGCTCGGGTAAAGCCTTGAGGGACAATAAATTCAAACGCGACAGAGTCAAGCAAGCGCTATCTAGTGGAAAAGAAATCACGGTTGTGACTTCGTCGAGTCGAGAGAAAAAAAATAGGAGGCGAGCGGTATCCGTATGGTGACCACAGACATGAAAGGGTTAATGGACATAAAATATCATGAGAAAGCTGACAGGACGCTCATGGGTTTCTCCCAATCATTTAACAAGAATACAATTGTATCTATGGCCAAGAACTCTAAACTACTAGTTTACAACCCTCTTTTTCAAACCTCTCTGCGGCATTTATAGACTATTTATTGCTGCTGCAAGAGACCATCCCATTTTTACTCTTTTTTTGGGGGAGGGGGGAGTCAGTATTGTCTTTTCAGTAAAGCCCTTTGTCTTTTAGGTAATATTTACGGAATTCTAACAACCAGCACTATATTGTAAACACAGAATCAAACCCAAAATTAAAAAGTTCCTTGGAGCAGAAAATAATGATGAGTAGCCTGAAGAAACTAGAGAACTAATTTGCAAGCACCTAAATAGTCTATCGCCAGCCATGACATAAATACCTTCTAGTGTACAATTTTGATTCCCTAAAATACTCAAGCAAACGCAGTCTTCAGTAAAGCACTAGTTTTTGAAATTATAAAAATATATTAAAAATATTAGTTAGTTTATTTGAGCTTATTTGGTATATTTTGTGTAGTCTACAAAGCATCATTTTTGTTCGTTTCAAGTTTCAACTTAGTTCTTTACTTCCATAAGAAAAGCTTCTTTTTTTTCAAATTAATTTTCACTCAGATTCAACTGAACAACAATTTACAATTATATGTTGAAAATATTCAACTGAACAACAATTTACAATTATATGTTGAAATTATTTAGGATTTCGAGAAATAGTCTAAACCTCACAAAAGAGCCATCAAGTTCAAGTTTCATGTTCGTTGTTTGCTTTGACCAGAAACTTTAGTTTTCTTATCCCCAAGGAAGGAAAGCACTTGTGTCACCACCCTCTAGAATTTGAAAAATACTCTTTTCGGTATTTTTATTGAAAACATTTAAAAAACAACAAGTTTGCAACAAATATTTTGAAAAATACATTCTCCCATAAATACATAAATTAAATTAACTCATTGTTATGTCGACTTTCAAGTAAATCGTTCATTCTGCAATTCTCTCCCCTCCGAATCAAATTAGGAAAATTCAAGAGGTGATATGGTTTCAAGATAACCCAACTCCTGTAAATAGAATTAATTTCTATTCAAAAGTAATAAAAGCAATTATCCAACTCGTGACTCTCGTGATGAAGTGACTTTGCATCATTAGCTTTTAGAGTGAAAATTTATGAAAAAGAAATATACCAACTGAACTGCAAGAGTTTTTTTGAATCGAATGTTTTAAATATCAACAATATTTGATATACTGAAGAGGTTTGACACCCGGTTTAGTATATTTGAGTAAAAAAGGACATAGATAATATGTAAACTATGTTTTCTTATCTTTAATGCTAGTATTATCTTTTCCCCCTTATTTACCTCTTTTTAGTGTATTATGACTGTTTCTTATTTATTCTATTCCCTTGTGCTATTTGGTGTTTTCTTATAGTTTCAAGCTATATTCTGCAGATTAGAAAGTTTAATGATCTGTACGGGCAAAGTCACTGAATAAATCATCCGTTCGTTCATTCATCTTTTAAAGACAACTAAATTCTATTGAGGCACACTGCACTCGCAGATGCCAAAGTATAATTCTGAAAAGCAACGTACATCGAGCTGATTGGAATTAAAAGTCACAATGTCCGTTTCCAAGCAATCTCATATAAATCCATAGCAGTTTCGTTAAATTTCAACTCTCTTACGTGTCTGGCTCCCAGCTTCTCAATTTAAAGACTAAGTTGGGATTTTTTTTTTTTTTTTTTTTTTTTTTTTTTTTTATAGCAATATACGACAGTTTTTACTTCTTACCTTCATTAAACTTCCCAACAATTCAAGTGCGAATTTGTCAAATAGTTAAAGCGTCTTAGGGGATATTAAAATAAATCAATGGTATTTTATTCAGTTTTTTTCCGAAACACTTTTTTTAATTTTCACTTAAGTGGACTGGGAGAGGGGTTTGAAAAAGAGGATATTGTAAACTAGTAGTTTAGAGATCTTGACCACAGATACAATTGTATTCTTGTTAAATGATTCGGAGAAACACACGAGCGTTCTGTCAGCTTTCTCTTAACATTTTCTGTTAATTAAGGGCGAGGTTGAAGATAGGTCCTTATTTTTACCCAATATCATGAGATGGAGCGAATGATTATGATCATCTTTTGAGTGTATAAAGAACTGAATGAACTGAGGAAGAAAATTTCCCCAATGTGGTATATAAGGAATGAATGGGTGGATTTTATGTAGAGATAGAAGTGATAGAAGTTTTTTAGAAGATAAAAGTTTTATGAGGATTAATTATTTATGAAAGTTGGTGGGTACATGTAAACTTTTCGGAAAAGGCCGTTCTTTTCAAATGGGATAATTTTTCTTCAACTATCCGGCTAGATTTTGAGGACCAATAATAAAAGGTGAGTCTAATTCAGGATTAATTTAACACTGGAGAAGACTCACTAAACTGGAAAGAAACATTTGACAAGCGTGGGTCAAAGGACTCAGTGCAAACCTTGCAGCATTAAGACACTTATTCTTGCAACACGTCAAATCTCAAGCATCATCTCCAGTGAAGATACTAATAGCGATTTCAAAGGAAAAGAAACAGTTTTTCAAAGAGAAAGAAGATTTCACAAGAAAGAGAGTTTATCTGTTGGAGTTGTCACTGGTAAATGAGGCACGAAGTGAGGATGAGAGGGACAAAGAGAGAAGAATTTTGATATCTGTTGAATCTGATACGTCTATTGATGAAGTCACTCTAAGGAGTAAAGGAAGTATTGCTTCCCAGAATGGAATTCCAAAAAAAGCAAGCAAAGATCATCAAAAACCGTACTTCCGTTCACAAATATGCCTAAAAGATTTCGAAAGTAGAAAAAAAATACATTATCCATTTTGTATTAGTTAATTTCCCAGCTGTTGATATGCAGCCTCTATCAGCTGTCAAAAACTCCACGTTTCAGAAGCTGGTGGATCTTCTTTATCCAAAACATTCTCTACTAAGTCGAGTAAAAAATTACCACATCCTAGCTACCCACAAAGCATTAACGATAGAAGGCTCTTCTGATGAAATAGATGGATGCATATGGCACTCACAACATGCATTGGACTTATTGATTTGCAAAAATCACAGTTCGGTACGGTGACTCCGATACCATATTAAATGGAAAAGTAATTTGTACAAAAAATAGATGACAACCACACTTTTTTTTACATATACTCCATTTTTAAGAGTTTCCTTAAGAATGGAAGATCAAGACAAGCTCTTTACAATACTGGAACTGAAAATGGTACAAATATAGTGCGTGTAGTGGAAGAAATAGGCTTGAAAATAGGCTTGAAAATTAATGTTAAGAAGACTAAGTCACAAAGGTTAGGAATAAGTGAAGATGAACAGGTGGCCTTAGGTAACGAAAAGATTGATCAGGTTGGGAGCTTCAGTTACCTTGGTAGTATTATTAGTAAAGATGGTGGGAGCAGTGAAGATGTTAAAAGTAGAATAGCTAAAGCTCAGGGTGTTTTTTCACAGTTAAAAAAAGTTTGGAAGAATAGAAAGATAAGCCTACAAACCAAGATTAGAATATTGGAAGCTACAGTGATGACAGTGGTCAAATATGGCTCTGAAGCATGGACACTCCGAAAAGCAGATGAAAATTTACTAGATGTTTTCCAGAGAAATTGCCTACGGATTGTTCTGGGTACCCGGCTGACTGACCGTATTTCAAACAGTAGGTTGTACGAAAAGTGTGGTTCAATCCCGCTTTCTGGGGCTATAATGAAAGAAAGGTTGAGATGGCTAGGCCACGTTCTACGGATGAAGGATGACAGATTACCGAAGATTGTCCTTTTTGGCCAACCGTCTGGGGCTACACGGAAAGCAGGTCGTCCTTGTCTGGGTTGGGAGGATGTCATAAGTAGGGATTTAAAGGAAGTGGGAACTTCCTGGGAGGGTTTAAAGAGGGAGGCTTTAAATAGATTAGGTTGGAGGAGGAGCGTGCGTAGCTGTGTTGGCCTCAGGCGGCTTGGTGCTGCAGTGAGTTATTAGTAGTAGTAGTAGTAGTAGTAGTGGAAGAAGCATGCCTTCAAGTATCACGCATTGGCCGTACCCTTAGTCTAGTTGTAACAGGAGCAATTGAAAAAACAAGTGAACTGAAGGTACTTGTACACTGCAAGAGAAACTTTGTCGCACTCTAGAAGAAGTATCGTCGTTGCAGACAAGCTTAAACAAACTAAGTCCTAATTTCTGATAGAAACCCAACATAAGTGAAAAGTTATGTTTTGACACAGCGGAAATCTCTCTCGGCAGTGTTGAGAAGTTTGTCATGAACTAAAGAAAACATATTTCATTTATAATTGGAGTGCTAAGTCAGAGGGATTTACTTTTTGGCTACGATTAAGTGAACCTAGCTTTTGGTTATACGTTCTTACTTATATTACTGCTCTTATCCATCACTAATTTGCTGCAGTGTCCCTGTATCTTGTTAAAAAAAATGGTTTTCTGAAGAAAATCTTTTGCGGTAGCTCTATATCTCAATGAAATAAGTTACCACTTGCAGTAAGAGAACCTCAAGGAAGCAGGTTATGCTTTAAATAAAGGCTCCAGAGAAACAGCTACTCTGTAAAAATCTTTCGATACGACCAATTACTAGCAAGAACATGACAACAAGCAGTCCATTTTTTAACCCTTGCAAAATGAAAATGACCTAAAACTATTTAAAAGGTATCGATACAAGAATATTGATACTTTCGCCAAGTATAGCATCGATTCCGGATAAATTCTGGGCATCGCCCATCATTATCACTTACAGAGTATGTAATGAAGCGCTGTTATTACCTGATATTTCTTCATTTTTTATAGTTGTGCATTATTCATAACAATACCCTCAAGTGAAATGTATGCAACACAACAAAAGCACACAATTTTTGAGTCTGAGACATTGAAAACCAGCAAAGTGTGAAATGATTGTTTCACACGACTATTGGATTGTTTTTAAAACATTAGATATTCATATAATTTCGTGAAAAAAGCAATTTTTGAGCAAGTGTATGCTTTTAATTATTTAGTTTTTACATCTTAGGTCAAATTAGAATTTTGAAATTGCATGCTTTTTGTCTCAACAGGATGCGACATTAAAGATCCAACATACTTAAATAGATACACGACTTCAGACAGACGAAAAAAAAATACTGGCATAATATAATTAACTCTATTTATGAATTCTAAGGTTACATTATTAAAACTTTACAACTGACCCTAATAATCAAATGTAACCCACAGAGAAAACAACAATTTCACAATACAAGTAAAATCACAATACCCGGCCCTGATATACACACCACATATCCATGGCGCCCACATGTCCCCGAAAATCTGGGACGGTCCCAGATTTTAGCGTACATTTACGGTGTCCGGGGAACTTGTCTATATGTCTCAGATTTCCGTGACACAAACAACAAAATGTGAAACTGCTGTTATATTTAACGCTTGATATCTAAGAGTCGAGGCTTTGCTGCTTGGTATTCAATTCCAGATTAAAAACCGTATAAAAGCCGGAATGTTTATTTAATCTTATTTTTAGTAAACACATTTTTACTTAGTCTCACTTTTTTCAAACTGAAGCGTTTTTGTTCCATTTTATGCGAAGAATGGTTTTCATTTATAATTATGAAATTCGCTATCAATAATTGCTTTCCTTCATCTTCCTGTTTGTTCATCTATAGAACATTTAACTATCATTTAAGGAGAAAACACAGTAATTTTTGGGTAATAGCAATTTAACACTACAATTAGACAATTTTTATTTTTTCATTAGAATTAAAAAGTAGTGATACCTCAGTGCTTTTAACGGCATTCCTATTCTTTCAAATCCCGCCCCGAAACTTTTTTTTAAAACTTCTTCAAGACACAGGTGCATATTAAGCAATAGGGACTGTTTTCTACACGAAGCACGTGTTAATTACTTAATAGTTTCTTTGAGTGTAAAAAAATGAAATCAACATCTAGAAAAAGCAAAATCTTTTTAGTATTACGTAACAAACTTCGTATGAACTGTCCTTACGTAACACCCCACGTGTGCGCTCTCTTCAATTACAAGCGGGGATCCCCACGGGCCCCTGAAGTCTAGCATGTCACGCGAGATTGCGTCATCCTTAACATAAGTAAACATTTCCTTATTACATAACATCCAAAAAATCTTTAAATGTCTTGAAAAACGTCTTGACGGTGAAATTGGTTGCTAAGGAGCCCTTCCCCCAATGAAATTGTATACTAGGGGTGCCGTTGGATTGACTGTTGTGAGACCCCGTTGGAATTGCTTGCTCGGGCCCCAGTGAAATTGGATGCTAGGGTTCCGTTGAAATTGGATGCCAGGGGCTCCGTTGGAATTGGATGCTAGGGGTCCAATTGGAATTGACTTCTAGGGTCCCCGTTGGAATTGGTTGCTAGGGCCCTCCATTGAAATTACTTGCTAGGTTCCACCGGTGGAATTGGTTGCTAGGCCCCCATATAGAATTTGACGGTAAGGGCAACCTAAAAGGTTTCTAGGGGCTCGGTGCAATTGGATGCTACGGCCCAGGTTGAATTGGTTGCTAGAGGACCCTCCGATGGAAAAAGGTTGCTAGGGGTCCGGTGAAATTGCTCACGAGCGTCCGGCGTCTTGAAGGTCTCCCAATACCAAATCCTAAAGGTTTTCCTCTGGACCTCGAGGGTTTTTGAAGAAAAATCACCTCTCTAATACGTAACATCCGAAGCCTATTACACAACAACCAAGTAAATCCTGATTGGATGGGACCCCTGAAGGTTTTTTAAACACTCAAAGAAACTACTAAGGAATTAACACATGCTTCGTTCAGAAAACAGTCCTAATTTCCCTATTGCATAACTTGCACCTGTGTCTTGAAGATGTTTAAAAAAGTGTCAGGGCTGGTTGCTAGGGACCCCCCACCCCAAAGGAATTGGATGCTAGCCCCCCCCACATATATAATTTGATGGCAAGGGCAACCTAAAAGGTTTAGGGGCTCGGTGCAATTGGATGCTGCGGCCCAGGTTGAATTGGTTGCTAGAGGACCCTCCGATGGAAAAGCTTGCTAGGGGTTCGGTGGAATTGCTCGCTAGGGTCCAGCATCTTGAAGGTCTTCCAATAGCAAACCCTAAAGGTTTTTCATTGATCTCGAGGGTTTTTAAAGAAAAATCACCTCCATAATAGGTAACACCCGAAGCCTGTTACGTAACAACCAAAGAAATCCTGATTTGGTGGGACCCCTGAAGGTTTTTTAAAAACTCGAAGAAACTATTAAGTAATTAACACATGTTTCGTTTAGAAAACATTCCCTATTGCGTAGCCTGCGCATGTGCTTTGAAGATACTAAAAAAAGCGTCAGGACTTGATATTCGAAGGGATAGGGTCGCCGTTAAAAGCAGTGAGGCATCACTACAATTTAACAGCAATTATAAAGTAGTTGTAATTAGTAATTTTACACAGTAATTAAACATAGTAATCTTTATCAATGATGACAGAATACATAATAGGTAATGATCTTTCTCCTTATTTATCTGCCACAAAAGAAGTTTAAAAGAAAATTTTAGTTCCTTATTTTATCGCCTTTTCCGAAGATTCCCCCACCCCGAACTATGAAGATTTTTCCTAGTTTTTTCTAGAATTTTGAAAGGTTTTCATATGATTCACCTGTTAAACGGTTTTCTGGGTGTTGTTTTAGCGAGCCTTGTCTACCTCGAAACATATTACTTGCCAGCCACTGCCAGCAGTGACATACGTGTCAGTCATTGCATTGCAGGCACATTTTGCAGATATTGAAAGGTCGAAATTATCCTAGAACTAATATCTAGTGACCATTTTGTAAACAAATACTGGCAGTCAACTAATGTATATTCAATAGCAATCCGTGCATAACAATTAGACAGCCGAAAAATTGGCAATGTAAGCATCAACTATAATTACGCTCGTTATAGGAGGCATAGCCTTGTCTTATGCATCAGTATGGCTTAGCGCCAACCTAGGATCGGCTCCATTATGCCTCATTCATTGTACTTGGCACGCAATATTGTATGTAGAAGAATCTTGAATGACTTGCTGTCTTTTTAATTTGAGAACCTGAAATATTTTTTCCCAGAGACAGATTGGCTAATTAGGGTTAATTAGAGACTAAAAAAAGTATTCAAAAAATAGAAAAAAACGAGTTGTAAGCATTCTAGTAAATATTTTTTAAAATAAAATCCAGTACAACAGCGATCCGTGGATTTACTATTGATTAAAGGAAATTCCCACTGGGTACACCTAAACCAATGTCCACCACCATCCCAATTCATATTTGGAAGAGAGGGGAGGGGGACTTCTTTCTAATAAATGTCCGGGAATTTCCCGGTTTTTAAGAAAAACAGAAACATCAAAATGTCTATTTTACAGTTTAACACTTGAGAGTCGTTTATTCTTTAAGCCTTCTTCTCCAATTTTAGCAGCACAAAAGTACTACCAAACCAAGCCCTGTAAGGGACTCCATTTCATGAGCTGAGCATGATCATATCTACAAGCAGAGGAGAAACGGGCTTTCCCTTTAAGGGATGTACAATACCTGCTTACGATAGATAAAAAGGAACAGAAAACTGTGAAATGTTTTCATTATATTCTGGCATTGAATTTTACGTCGTTTTTTAAGCTAGCCCACGCCTATGAGTTAAAAGTCTTCACTCTTACGATTCCTTTTTCGAGATCAAATGGTTCTTCCTCCTTAAACTACCTCGTTCAGTAAAACATGATATTTTCATGTAAAATATCATATGGTAATGTAAACATTACCAAATTCATACCAAATTTACTCCTAGTACCCTTACCAGCACCAGAAAACTTGCCAAGAGGCGGAGGACAGAGGCTCGCAAAGTACTATCAGTAGTTCTGTTTTTCCTAAGATTTATATGGTAATCTTACCCATTTTTCTATCTTTCTTCATTTTTGAGTGTTTCCCTTGGATGTGGGGGGGGGATTGCCCAAATTGGCCAGTCCTTCCTACCGGCGTCCATGTCCAGCAACCGCTATCAGTGAATAATTTTCATTTTCAACTAACTTCAAAAATAACAAATTACCTTTAGACAGTTATTAACAGATTTCTTTTTTTGAAACATTATTTCGCCGAAATTGCACATCAATGATCCCAAAATTAAGCCAAATTAACTAAAGTCACATATTATTCCAACCAACCTGTAATGGGGAGGGGGTAGCTGCATGACAACACTGCGCATACACAGCAATCTAGACTCGTCATCTTCCTGCTGGACAGCTTCTACAAATTTATCATATAGTTGATAGGTACACAAGGGGTTTGGCAACTCACGAAAATACATTTTCAACAGCGAAGATACAGCATGAATGTCTAGCACTATTTGCTCATCGCTTTGGAAAACGGGTGTTTTATCTTCATCGAAGGCTACCCTGAAAATAGGAAATATAATCACTATTTAAATAAAAAACTTTTCTCTCTTAAAATGGCAAGCCTTGAGGAGGATACTGTTTGCAGTTGAAAGTAAGCAGGAAACCCAAGGTGGATTTAGAGCTTGCCCACTAGTAGGCTGTAACATAACGATTTCAGCCTTGATAAAAACATGCATAGTTTAAAACTAAAAATCTAAATTGGAAAAAGACAGGGAACTTGTTCAGTACAATGTCGGTTGATTTTATGAGTCAGATCCGTTTTCCTAGGTCCCCGTACTCACTTCACTATGTCACGCGTCACAATAATAGCAATAACTATAGGTTTTACTTCTGACCTCGCCCAAATTATCCCATGAAGGTATCCCAACCGGCCATTATAGGTAAACAAGAGCTAAGAGCTCATATGGCACTTGTGACGAGGCGAGAAGAGCCAAGAGATCATATGGTATGAGCTCTAACAAAATTCTATGAATCAATAGATTGATTTAAAAAGGAAAATAAGAGGCTTAATGCCGGTCAGGATTTAAAATAAGAGCTCTGAGTCACGATGTCCTTCTAAATATCAAAATTCATTAAGAACCGATCACCCACTCGTAAGTTATGAATACCTATTTTTTTCTAATTTTTCCTCTCCCTTTATCCCCCCAGATGGACGAATCTGAGAAGACGACCTTATCAAGTCAATTTGTGTAGCTCCCTGATACGCCTACCAATTTTCATCGTACTAACACGTCCAGAAGCACAAAACTCGTCAAATCACTGAACCCCTCCCTCCAACTCCCCCAAAGAGATCGAATCCAGTACGGTTACGTCAATCGCGTATCAAGGACATTTGCTTATTCTATTCACCAAGTTTCATCCCGATTTCTCCACTCCAAGCGTTTTCCAAGATTTCCGATTTCCCCCTCCAACTCCCCCCAATGTAAACAGATCTGGTTGGGACTTGAAATAATAGCTCTGAGAAATGAAATCCTTCTAAATTTCAAATTTCATTAAGATCCTGTCACCGGTTCTTAAGTTAAAAATACCTCAGTTTTTCTAACTTTTCCAAATTAACACCCCCCAGCTCCTCCAAAGAGAACGGATCCGTTCCAATTATGTAAATCACGTATCTCGAATTTGTGCTTATTCTTCCCATCAAGTTTTATCCCGATATCTTCACTCTAAGTGTTTTCCAAGATATCTGTTTCCCTCCTCCAACCCCCTATGTCCCCAGATCCAATTCGAGTCGAAAATGGAGCACCTGAGACATAAGATCCTTCTATATATATATATATATATATATATATATATATATATATATATATATATATATATATATATATATATATATATATATATATATATATATATATATATATATATATATATATATATATATATATATATATATATATATAAGTTTCATTCAGATCCGATCACCTATTCGTAAGATAAAAACACCCCAATTTTCACGTTTTCCAAGAATTCCGGTTTCCCCCTCCGACTCCCCCCAATGTCACAGGATCTGGTCAGAATTTAAAATTAGAGCTTAAAGCACAAGATCCTTCTAAATATCAAATTTCATTAAGATCTGGTCACCCGTTGGTAAGTTACAAATACCTCATTTTTCCGGATTACCCCCCCCCCAACTCCACCAAAGAGAGCAGATCCGGTCCGGTTATGTCAGTCACATATCTTAGTCAGGTTTTTATTCTTTTCATCCAGTTTCATCCTGATCTCTCCGCTTTACGTATTTTCTAAGATTTCCAGTCCCCCCAGTTGCCCCCCCCCAATGACACTGGATCCGGTTGAGATTTAAAATAAGAGATCTGAGTTACGAGGTCTTTCTAAACATGAAGTTTCATGAAGATCCGATCACTCCTCCGTAAGTTAAAAATACGTCATTTTTTCTTATTTTTCAGAATTAACCCCCCCCCCCCCAACAGAGCGGATCCGTTCCAATTATGTCAATCACGTATCTAAGACTTCTGCTTATTTTCCTCACCAAGTTTCATCCCGATCCCTCCAATCTAAGCGTTTTCCATGATTTAAGGTCCCCCCAAACTCCTCCCAATGTCAACAGATCCGGTCGGAATTTAAAATAAGAGCTTTGAGACACAATATCCTTCGAAATATCAAATTTCATTGATAAGTTAAAAATACCTCATTTTTTTCTAATTTTTAGAATGACCCCCCCCCAACTACCCTAAAGAGAGCGGATCCATTCCAGTTATGTCAATCATGTATCTAGGACTTGTGCTTATTTTTCCCACCAAGTTTCATCCCGATTCCTCCACTCTAAGTGTTTTCCAAGATTTTAGGATTCCCCCTGCCAACTCCACCCCCAATGTAATTAGATCCGGTCAGGATTTAAAATAACAGCTCTGAGACACGGTATCCTTCCAAACATCAAATTCCATTAAGATCTGATCAACCGGTCGTAACTTAAAAATGCTTCATTTTTTCTATTTCTTTCCGAATTAACCGGCCCCTCACTCCCCCGAGATGGTCAAATCGGGGAAACGACTATTTCCAATTTAATCTGGTCCAATCCCTGATAAGCTTGCCAAATTTCATCGTCCTAGCTTACCTGTAAGTGCCTAAAGTAGCAAAACTGGGACCGACAGACCGACAGACAGACAGACAAACAGACCGACAGAATTTGCGATTGCTATATGTCACTTGGTCAATACCAAGTGACTACAAAATTATGTAGAAATTATGGGTAAGAATTCCATAAGATAATTATGGCACTTGGTATTAACCAAGTGACATATAGCAATCGCAAATTCTGTCGGTCTGTCTGTTGGTCCCGGTTTTGCTACTTTAGGCACTTCCAGGTAAGCTAGGACGATGAAATTTGGCAGGCGTATCAGGGACCAGACCAGATTAAATTAGAAATAGTCGTTTTCCCGATTTGACCATCTGGGAGCGGGAGTGGGGGCCCGTTAATTCGAAAAAAATAGAAAAATAGAAGTATTTTTAACTTACGAACGGTTGATCAGATCTTAATGAAATTTGATGTTTGGAAGGATATCGTGTCTCAGAGCTGTTATTTTAAATCCAGACCGGATCTGGTGATATTGGGGGGGGGAGTTGGGAGAGGGAACCTAAAATCTCGGAAAACACTTAGAGTGGAGGGATCGGGATTAAACTTGGTTGACACAACCGAAACGGATCCGCTCTCTTTGGGGTAGTTGAGGGGGGGGGGGGGGGTAATTCTGAAAAATTAAAAAATGAGCTGTTTTTAACTTACGAACGGGTGATCGGATCTCAATGAAATTTGATATTTAGAAGGACCTCGTAACTCAGATCTCTTTTTTTAAATCTCAACCGGATCCAGCGTAATGGGGGGGGGGCAGTTGGGGGGAGCCGGAAATTTTAGAAAATACTTAAAGCGGTGAGATCAGGATGAAACTGGATGGGAAGAATAAAAACCTGTCTAAGATACATGACTGACATAACCGGACCGGATCTGCTCTCTGTTGGGTAGTTGGGAGGGGGGGGGGGTTAAATCTGGAAAACTAAAAAAATGAGGTATTTTTAACTTACGAACGGGTGATCGGATCTCAATGAAATTTGATATTTAGAAGGATATCGTGTCTCAGAGGTCTTATTTTAAATCCCGACCAGATCTGGTGACATTGGGGGGTGGGGGTGGGAGGGGGAAACTTAAAACTTGGAAAACACTTAGAGTGGAGGGATTGGGATGAAACTTGGTGGGAAAAATAAGCAAAAGTCCTAGATACATGATTGACATAACTGGAACGGGTCCGCTCTCTTTGAGGTAGTTGGGGAGGGATTAATTTTGAAAAATTGAAAAAAATGAGGTATTTTTAACTTACGAACGGGTGAGCAAATCTCAACGAAATTTGATATTTAGAAGGATATCGTGTCTCAGAGCTCTTATTTTAAATCCCGACCGGATCTGGTGACATTGGGGGGAGTTTGGGGTGGGGAAACCTAAAATGATGGAAAACGCTTAGATTGGAGGGATCGGGATGAAACTTGGTGGAAAAAATAAGCAGAAGTGTTAGAGACATGATTTACATAATTGAAACGGATCCGCTCTATCGGGGGGGGGGGGTTAATTCAGAAAAATTAGAAAAAATGACGTATTTTCAACTTACGAAGGAGTTATCGGATCTTTTTCGTATTTAGAAGGACCTCGTAACTCAGATCTCTTATTTTAAATCCCAACCGGATCCAGCGTAATTGGGGGGGGGGGCATTTGGGGGCACCGGAAATCTTTGAAAATACTTAAAGCGGTGGGATCAGGATGAAATTGGATGGGAAGAAGAAAAACCTGTCTAAGATACGTGACTGACATAACCGGACCGGATCTGCTCTCTTTGGTGAAGTTAGGGGGGGGGGTAATTTTGAAAATTGAGGTATTTGTAACTTACGAAAAGGTGACAAGATCTTAACGAAATTTGATATTTAGAAGGATCTTGTGCTTTAAACCTCTAATTTTAAATTCCGACCAGATCCTGTGACATTGGGGGATTGGAGGGGGAAACTGGAATTCTTGGAAAACGTGAAAATCGGGGTATTTTATCTGACGAATATGTGATCGAATCTTAATGAAATTTGATATTTAGAAGGAATTCATGTCTCAGAGCTCTATTTCAAATCCCGACCAGATATTTGACATTGGGGGGAGTTAGAAGGGGAAATCTTGGAAAACACTTTGAGTGGAGGAATCGGGATGAAGCTTGGTGGATAGAATAAGCAAATGTCCTTGATACGTGATTGACGGAACCGTACTGGATTCGCTCTCTTTGGGGGAGTTGGGGGGAGGGGTTCAGTGATTTGGCAAGTTTGGTGCTTCTGGACGTGCTAGGACAATGAAAATTTGTAGGCGTGTCAGGGAGCTTAACAAATTGACTTGATAAAGTCGTTTTCCCACATTCAACCTTCTGGGGGCTAAAGCGAGAGGAAAAATTAGAAAAAATTAGGTATTCATAACATACGAGTGGGTGATCGGATCTTAATGAATTTTGATATTTAGAAGGACATCGTGACTCAGAGCTCTTATTTTAAATCCTGACCGGCATTAAGCCTCTTATTTCCTTTTAAATCACTCTATTGATTCATAGAATTTTGTTAGAGCTCATACCATATGATTTCTTGGCTCTTAGCTCTTCATGCCTCGTCACAAGTGCCATACTTGTCACAATCCATGCATCACAAGTGCCGTATGAGCTCTTAGCTCTTGTTGGTATCACTGCTTCAAGTTACAAAAACTCAGATAATAACCTACTTTGATCTGATGAATATCTTAAAGATATGTTTTTTGCGAGATATCTTTGACTGAGTTAATTCGTTAGCTTTTGGTTACAAATCATTCTATAAAATTATTCTAAACTCCAGCACTTTCACTACAGCTTATGATTAAGATTAAACTGTCTTGAAAGATTATTCAAATTCCCTGAATACCAACATTTAAGATCTGAATTTCACGTTTTCCCTTTGGAAAAAAGTGAAGATGAAATGTTCAATTACCACTGACAATGGCAGTTTTTTTTTAAAAACTAAACAGCACTTAGTTACTTATATTCATTCTAAAACGGCTCCAAATTGGCAAAATTTTTAGAAAAAAAATTCGTTTCTGTACTTCAGGCTCATTCCAAATAAACAACACAGTTGAGCATGACATGTCAATCAATAAGCCGGTGAAGATATAATTTATTGAAGCATATCTCTACTTTCCGTTAGAAATGTTAACAGAATACATTTCTCAGTTAATCAAAGGACGTCATTTCCTGTAGAAATTTGCAAACAGTTTTAATCGAATTTGAATGAAGTTGAACACTCTCGAGACCAACACAGGAAGAAAAATTCAGTTTTGTATTCCAGCTCTAACGCTTTTACAGCTGTCACTTAAAGCAAAAGGGTGACAAAGATTACTAATTTAATTTCTAAATTACGAATAACATTTATCCTGAAATATGTGTATCAGGGACAAAGCTCTAGCTTTGCCTGTATTAAAGAACCATAAGAACTTAAGTATTATTTGTTTTTTTTCCCTAGAGCCGCATCATTTGAAAGGGGTGATCGTAGAAACATCGAAGAGGGGTTTTCAATTGAAAATTGGAAGTTATAGTGCCCTTTTCAAGAGTTAAAGGTGAAAGGAGGGAAACCAACCCCTCCCACACCCTTTCTAGATGCCTCCTCCCATTCACATCCCATAGAAATTTTAAGAGAGCCATTTCGTTCAAAAATGAATGAACTCTTTATTAGCTACTAAATTACAAAAAACTATTAATACACACAACCGCCCGGGAAAGGCTCAAACAGCCTGATGTTGGACGGCTGCAATCCTCTGATTCTCAACCTAATTAATTAAAAAAATAAAAATTAAAGAAGGACACAAACACTCTCACTCAATTAACCCTTAATACCAGAATATACATAAATAAAGGCTAACAATAATAATAATAATAAAAAAATCTCCCCACTCCCAATAAGTGTTTTTTTTTTAATTTACTTTAAACGACCCAATATGTTCAGCCTCCCTAAACAGTCTAATTGTCCAATTTTATAATCCTAATAAGGGGGTTAATGACAGATTTCCCTCTCAATCAATCAGACTATCTGTCTCAGCTTTTTCTACAATTAACCATGGCTTGATGCCTACAACTATTCGATTAATTTTAAACTTTCAGGACTAATATTACTGCTGCTGTGACTACTTCTGAATGCCACTACTTGTGGCTGCGACAATGACTACTGGCTTCCCACAATGTCATCATTTGACATTCTCGCAGACTCGTGGCTGCGACAATAACTTCCCACAATGTCAACAGATCCTGTCAGGATTTGAAAAAAAAGCTCTGATAAATGAGTTCCTTCTAAAGATCAAATTTCATTAAGATCCGGTCCCCCGTTCTTAAGTTAAAAACTCCTCAATTTTTTTATTTTTCCAAATCAACACCGCCCAGCTCCTCCAAAGTGAACAGATCCATTCCAATTTTGTCAATCACGTATCTAAAACATGTGATTATTCTTCCCATCAAGTTTCATCTTGATCTATCCACTCTAAGCGTTTTCCAAGATTTCTGTTTCCCCCCTGCAACCCCCTGTGTCCCCAGATCCGATTCGAATTGAGAATGGAACATCTGAGACATAAGATCCTTCAATATATCAAGTTGCATTAATATCCGATCACCCATTCGTAAGATAAAGATACCTCAATTTTTAGCCAAGAATTCCGGTTTCCCCCTCCAACTCCCACCAATGTCACTGGATATGGTCGGGATTTAAAATAAGAACTCTAAAGCACAAGATCCGTCTAAATATCAAATTTCATTAAGATCTAATCACCCGTTCGTAAGTTACAAATGCCTAATTTTCTCAAATTTTCCGAATTCCTTCCTCCCCCCCCCAACTCCACCAAAAAATTTCGGATCCAATACGGTTATGTCAGTCACGTATCTTGGAAATTTTTTTATTCCTCCCACCAAGTTTCATCCTAATCTCTCCACTTTAATGGTTTTCCAAGATTTCCGGTTCCCCCCCCCCCAATGACGATGGATCAGGTCGGGATTTAAAGTAAGAGATCTGAGCAACGAGGTCCTTTCAAATATGAAATTTCATTAAGATCCGATCACTCCTTCGTAAGTAAAAAATACCTCTTTTTTTCTAATTTTTCATAATTAACCCTCCCACCCCCAACTCCCCCAAACAGAGCTGATCCGTTCCGGTTATTTCAATCATGTATCTAGGACTTCTGCTTATTTGTCCCACCAAGTTTCATCCCGACCCCTCCACTCTAAGCGTTTTCCGAGATTTCAGGTTCCCCCCTCCAACTCCTCCAATGTCACCAGATCTGGTCAGGATTTAAAATAAGAACTCTGAGACACGATATCCTTCCAAACATCAAATTTCATCAAGATCCCATCACCCGTTCGTAAGTTAAAAATACATCATTTTTCTATTTTTCCGAATTAACCGGATGTGCCTTGGTTAACACCAAGTGCCATGAAAACCTTAGAAAAAGATGTTTTCAAAGAAAAATTAAGCGTCATATTAAAACTTAAGACGAGCAACAATGGAGTCCTATAATAATTCAAAGGTTAAAACGACCAGGAGTTATTATCAAAGAATAGATGAAGCTCAGAACAAACAAAAATTTAAATGAATAATCAAATCAAACTTAAAGATAACGGAAAAAAAACTTACTAAAAGAACATACTAGCAGGGGAGTGAGTAATATACTGAATGGATATGATTGTAATTTCGTCATTTTATCAATTACCAAAACGTATAGTAATATAAAACCGCCAGCTCAGGCACACGGACTCGCAGCCAGAATTCAGACGTTTGAATTTATATTTACACTTCATCTACCAGAAAAATTGTGCGTGCCACAAAACCTCTTCCTGAGCAGCTGCAGGCAGTAAACCTAGTATTTTTCTAGAGCTACCTGGTCTTATTCCAGCTACACGAGATAAAATATAAAGATACAAACTGAATAGGTTTTCGATGAAGTCTTCCTGTAAGAAAAATTTTGTGAGTGAAATCTCACTGAATACCTTCTGAGAATTTACAGAGTTCAATTCTTCATCTTCACAGCCAATCAAATAAAGAAAACTAGTTTTTTTTTTAACTGAAAGTAAGGAGCGATATTAAAACTTAAAACGAGCAGAAATTACTCCGTATATGAAATGGGTTGTCCCCTCCGCAATTCCTCGCTCTTTACGCTAAGTTTTTAATTGTTTTAAAAAGTAGAATCGTGGCAAAGAGTCAAACTTTAGCGTAAAGAGCAAGGGATTGCGGAGGGGACAACCCATTTCATATACGGAGTAATTTCTGCTCGTTTTAAGTTTTAATATCGCTCCTTACTTTCAGCTAAAAAAACTATTTTTTTTATTTAATTTCTGAACGTTTTTGAATTTATGCATTTTTGATTTTGGCTCTCCGGACATAAATCATTAAAATGAAATTTGCATATTAATTCTTTTTTTGGCTAAATGGCTTTCTCTTAGTTTTGATCAGACGACTTTGAGAAATAAGGGGTGGAGAAGGAGGCCTAGTTGCCCTCCAATTTTTCGGTTACTTAAAAAGACAACTAGAACTTTTAATTTTCAACGAATGTTTTTATTAGTAAAAAATATACGTAGCTTTAGAATTAACTTTCGTAACAAAATTTTATATTCTTATATTTTTCATTATGTATATGCGGGGGTTTGTCCCCTCGTTGATACCTCGCTCTTTACACTAAATCTTAAGATTTGTCCCAATTTTTTAAGAATGACCCCTGAATCAGAAAGACGTAGAATAAATAGTTGAAATTATATTCTTATATTTTTTATTATGTATATGCGGGGGTTTGTCCCCTCGTTGATACCTCGCTCTTTACACTAAATCTTAAGTTTTGTCCCAATTCTTTAAGAATGACCCCTGAATTACAAAGACCGTAGAATAAATAGTTGAAATTACTAAAAATACTTTAGCATAAAGAGCAAGGTATTTATCTCCTAAATACCTCACTCTTTGTGCTAAAGTATCTTTAGAACCCCTCATGTGCGTAATAATCTCTGTTCGTTTTAAGTTTTAATGCTACTCCTTACTTTCAGTTGAAAAAACTTTTTCATGTTTATTTTTTTATTGTTTTTTTTTATAATAATGCTAGAAAATCCCGCGCCCTTTTCATTGAATTTCTCTTCCCCCATGACATATTCCTCCAAGGAAAGATCCTCCCACATAGCCCCCTCCCCTCAACCCCATCCCCAAACCAAAAAATCCCCCTAAAAACGTCTGTACACTTCCCAATAACCATTACTGTATGTAAACACTGGACATAGTTTGTAACTTGCAGCCCCTCCCCCAGGGACTGTGGGGTAGTGAGTCATCCCAAAGACATAGTTATTATGGTTTTCGACTATGCGAAACAAAATGGTCCATTGACTTTGGGAAAAAACCAGCGTGGGAGGGGGATTAGGTGCCCTCCAACTTTTTTGGTCACTTAAAAAGGACACTAGAACTTTTCATTTCCGTTAGAATGAGCCCTCTTGCGACATTCTAGGACCACTTGGTCGATACGATGACCCCTGAAAAAAAATAAAAAAAAAATAAACACGCACCCGTGATATGTCTTCTGGCAAAAAACACGAAATTTCAAGTTTTTGTAGATAGAAGCTTGAAATTTTTGTTATAGGGTTCTCTGATACGCTGAATGCGATGGTGTGATTTTCATTAAGATTCTTTGACTTTTAGGGGATGTTTTCCCCTATTTTCCAAAATAAGACAAATTTTCTCAGGCTTGTAACTTTTGATGACAAACATTAAATTTGAATTTAAAATCAGCATGAAAATTCGATTCTTTTGATGTATCTTTTAGCATCAAAATTCCGTTTTTTAAGTTTTATTTACTATTGAGCCGGGTCGCTCCTTACTACATACAGTTCGTTACCACGAACTGTTTGAAATGTAAGCACCAAGTACCTTCCTGCTTTCGTGATTTTGTAACCATTTCGACTTTTGGCCAAGCCGATGTTGCAAGGGTGAGAGAATAAACTGAAACTGCTTTGCAATGGGGTTATTTTCAAACTCTTCGTGGTAACGAACTGTAACTAAGGAGCGACGCGGCTCAATCGTAACCGAAACACTAAAAAACGGAACTTTGATGTCAATAGAAACATCAAAAGAATTGGCTTATTATGTTGATTCTAAATATATGAGACTCGTCAAGATTAGTGTTACCCGTCAAAAGCTACGAGCCTGAGACAATTTGCCTGATTTTCGAAAAAGGGAGCAAACACCAAAGAGGTCAAGGAATCATAATGAATATCACACCATCAGATTCAACGTAGCAGAGAACCTTACTATGGAGTTTCAAACTCCTATACACAAAAATGTGGAATTTTTTGCCAGAATAAATATCACTGATGCGTCTTTTTTCAGGGGTGATCGTATCGAACCAGTGATCCTAGAAGATCGAAAGACGGTTCATTTGACCAGAAATGACAATTCTAGTACCCTTTTTAAGTGACAAAAAATATTGGAAGGTAACTGAAACAGCTCTTTTTTTCGCCAAAGTTGTACAAAAGGAATTTTTAGGTAGCCACTTCGTTCAGCATAGTCGATAAATCTAATAACTCTGTCTTTTGAGGATGACTTAACCACTGTACCCCGGGAAGGGCTAAAAGCTACGAACGATGCCCATGGTTTACATATAGTATCGGTTATTCGGGAGTATATGGAGAGACTTGTCAAAATTTATATACAAAGTATATTAGAGGACAGTTAGCCCATTTCCACATCCCCCTTTTCGCCGAAGTCGTCCGACAGAAATTTCAGGGCAGCCATTTTGTTCAGCATAGTCGAAAGATCTAATGACTATGTCTTTGAAGATGACTTGACAAACAAAACCCTGAAAAAGGGTGCAATCTATGAACTTTGCCCATGATTTATGTACAGTATTGGTTATCGGGATGTATAGCCTGCAGATATTTTTCCAAGAGGGATTTTCTGTAGGGGAGAGGTATTTTCTGTGCGGAGAATATTTCGTTGAATGAAAAATATTTCGAGGGAAGTTATCCCACTTTATGTGTGGAGATGTTCTGGGTGAATTTAAAGGGAGAGAGGGGGATGTATTTTACCTGGGAACTATCCACGGACGAGTTTCCCATGAGGGGAATGGTTTTTTCACGGAGGAGCCAGGTTTACCGGTACTATTTGAAAAACGACCAGAAATTAAATAAAAAAGCAAGTTTTTTTCAACTGAAAGTAAGGAGCAACGTCAAAACGCAAAATGAACAAAAATTCCAATTATGAACGAGTTACCCCGCCGCCTTCCCAATACCTTGCTCTTCAGGCTAAGTTCGACTGTTTGTTCCAATTTTTCAAGAACGACTCCTGAAACACAATGGCCGTTTAGTTAAAATAGAAAGTTTTTTTTAATGCTTAAAAACTTAAGCGTAAAGAGCAAAGTATTGGGAGGGGGGTAACCTCTTCTTATGTGGAATAATTTCTGTTCGTGTTGAGTTTTGATGATGCTCCTTACTTTCTGTTGAAAAAAAAAACTTATTTTTTTTTTAAATCTTGTGATACACCGATTGTGTTTCAAGTTTGAAAACCGCTCCACGAATGATTTTCTACTGTTAAAGTTAGATTCACCACTCTTTCTTGATTCTAGCAGATTAGAATGTGTAGCAGAGAATAAGGAAGCTTACATTGCCAAAACCCAGTTATAACTTACGAACAAATCTTGTAAGAAGATTCATTGACTTTTTGGCCATGAGCCCAAAAATCTTTTGAAGTTCTCTGGGGAGAAGTTCAAAAAGAAAACTATCCATAACGCATAAAAAAACATATATATAAAAAATATATATAAAAAAACATATATAAAAAATATATATAAAAAACATATATAAAAAAAACATATATCCATAACGCATATATATATACACACACACACACACATATATATATATATATATATATATATATATATATATATATATATATATATATATATATATATATATATATATATATATATATATATATATATATATATATATATATATATATATATATAACTATGTGTGTATATGTATACAAAATTCTTTATTGAATTTTCACCTCGTCAAGGATCATGCATCCTTGTCAATTAGAGTGACAAGTCAAAACAATGATTAACTGTCATGTTCTTAAAAGCCACCAGACAAATAAAGCTGAAATTAATTCCAAACATTAGCAGAGGCAATTATCTCAAACAAATTTGAAAGTATAATGAATAAGGTTTGTCGGAACGTTTGTGTCCTTTGGAAGATGTTACTTTTTTCTGCATAAAAATGACTTACAGAAGTGGTAACAGGTGGAGAATTCAGTTTTTTCACCTTTACAAACTTTTATGATGTATATGAAACATAACCATATTTAGAAAGTTCGGGTCTTGGCCGGTCTTAATAAAGCTGTCATTTATTGCTAACAGAGTATTCGGTTGGGTTTAAGAAACTTTAAGGATGCTGAAATGAATTCAAAGCACGATGGAGAAAACATGTGTGGTCACCAAAACAGATTATAATAATAACAGAGGGGCGACTAGAGAATTTTGAATTTACGACGCCTGACTGCCCAAAGCAAATATAGTATTTGCCCTTTTTTATAAATCAGGGTTTTACCATAAAAGGCACAATCCTCGGCTGCGAGTGCCTTTGACTCTTACAAACCGAATGAATTGTTGTAATTAGAAAACGGGTGATCGAAACAAAATTTATTAGTCGAAAAAATTTAGATGCAATGATTATATAATTTTAGTCAACATAGCTTTGACTGTGTAAAAAAACAAATTACTTTTTTGTTTGATATAGGGTTTTCTGTAAGTTCAACTATCGTTAGCAGTATCATAAACCCTCCCTCCCCTTACAATAGATCAAAATAAAGTCGATCACTTTATAATAAATATAATTGGTTGCAAATTATTGGTTTTATCTACTACTACTACTACTACTACTATTACTACTACTACTACTACTACTACTAGCCTACTACTAGCAACTCACTGACGCACCAAGCAACCCGAGACAAACACAGCTATGCACACCCCTCTTAAATCTTAATTTATTCATAGCCTCCCTCTTTACATCCCCCAGTAAGTTCCTATTCCCTCAAATCTTTCCTTTACGACATCATCCCATTCCAACAGGGGACGACCTACTTTTCATTTGGCCTTAGACGGTTGGCCGACAAGGACAATTTTTGGCAATCTGTCATCCTTCATCCTCAGAACGCACCCTAGCTATCTCAACCTTCTCTCATCATATCCCTTCAAAGTGGGATTGAACCACACTTCTCGAATAATCTACTATTTGAGATACGGTCAGTCAGTCGGGGTACCCAAACAATTCTCTGGAAAAAATCAAGCAAATTTTTCTCCGTTTCTCGGAGCGTCTACGCTACGGAACAATACTTGGCCACTGTCAACACCGTAGCTTCCAATATACTAATCTTGGTTCACAGACTTTTTTCAACTGTGAAAAAATACCCTGGGCCTTGGCGGTTTTACTTTTAACATTGTCACTGCAACAACCATCTTCACTAATTATACTACCTAGACAAGTGAATCTGTCCTCTTGATCGATCTTCTCATTACCCAACATCACCTTTCCACCTCAACTTTTCCGAGTCTTAGCGACTCAGTCTTCTAGAAATTAATTTTAAAAACCTATTCTTCCACCCTGAACCCGCAAAACTTCTAAAAATTAATTCATTTTGCTAACACTTACATCTAGGATGCTTAAATCATCCGCATAATATAAGCTCAGGAGAGTTTTAGTCCCATTTGATTCCGTGTTCTCACAGTGCCTTTGTTATGCTTCTTAAGACAAAATAAATCAAAATGATCCAGCTAAGTGGGAATAGAACACATCCCTGCTTAAATCCTTATTTAGTACGACACCAGTAACTAACCTCATTTCCTACCTTAACCGTAGCAATGTAATTTTCGTACACAGCACTAATTACTTTTTTTCTGGTATACCATACAATCGTAGAACAAACACAAAGTAGAAACAATAGGGAAAATCTTTTCAAGACAGTGGAAATCAATTCAGTGGATATTTTGGCCCTATGTCCAAGGGTCGTCTTCAGCACAATACGAGAAAGAATATATATATATATATATATATATATATATATATATATATATATATATATATATATATATATATATATATATATATATATATATATAGACTTACGTTAAAATGTGAGAATTAAAACTAATAATATTTTTTTAAAAACTTAAAAAAAAGTTTTTTAAAGGTTGCATAGAACCTTCACTAAAGCTCTTCTATCAGCTGAATCAAACGCCTGCTCATAATCTATAAAACTGAGAACTAAAGGTGTCTGATGATTCAGGCACTTTTCAATTATTATTCTAGGAGAGAAAATTTGGTCGACACATCCTCTACCCTTCCTAAAACCACACTGTTCTTCTCTTAAAACTTTATCTACAGCCTCTCTAATTCTAAAAGTATGATCATACTAAATAATTTGTTACCAACCAGAAACCAGGCAAATGCCAATATAATGAACACACTCATTCTTACCACCTTTCTTATAGAAGAGTTTAATTAGAGCATTTTTAAATTGCTAGGTACTACTCCTTTAGCAAGAATTATATTCATAGTCTTCAATAACTTATTTCTAACCTCATAAACCCCATATTTAGAAACTCATTTACCACACAATTAGTGCCTTATCGTTTTTCAATCCCTTCAGTATTGCCACTAATTCTTCCTCATAAATTAAATCTTCCTGCACATCCAAAGTGTCATAAACTTTTCACTTCTTTTCAATATTGTTTCCTATAACCCTATCACGGTTTTGCATATTCTCAAAATGTTCTACCAATTTATTATCACTAACTGTGGCCCCGTTCCCATCTTTAACTGACACAAGTCCAGATGGACTATTCCCTCTCAATTTATTAACATGCCAATATAATATTTTACTGTTATATCATTTGACTGCGTCTTCCCGATCTTCGCCATTTTCATCCATGGCCTCTACATCACACCTCCGTAATGCTTTCTACATTTTCTTTATATTCCTTTTACTTTCATGATCTATCGCTCAGTTAATTTTTGTACAAATGCGTGAAAATGATCGTACTGTACTGGATCGTACTCGTACCGTACAAATGATCGTACTGTACTGGTCACAAGTAGATTGCGATACCTACAAAATTACAGCAGTCTGTAACCATTACTGTTTTCTTTTCCCACACCAAAATTTACCTAGGCTAAGATACCATCTATCTTTTTTTTTGTGGGGGGGGGGCATTGAAAATTTCTAAAGAACAATCCCAAAGATTATTACAAGGAAATTGCAGGCGTTAGAAACAGAAATCTGATTTACGATGTGAACATTATAAAGAGTTATTAAATGAACTTTCCTAGCCAGTTTAGCTTTGTTTTATTTTCTGTACATAAATAATTTGGGTGATTTCATCGATGAGAATTTTACAGTGCAGAAGGTCCCGAAAGGAGATCCTAAATAACACTAGAACGACCCACTCTATTTCTCAGATACTTTTAAGGAAATTTCTTAGTCATCCTTTTTAATTTCCCCACACGAAGTTCCAAGTAAATCCGGGTACATATCCCATCAATTTTAATATTCACTAGGGGCTTTGCTACAAATTGCAGTTGGATGTTATTAACCTATTCATCAATAAAGGAAGACTTTTTAACAACACCACGCTAGATTATTCCCATAGGAACCAGAAATTAAACAGACTAGAACAAGTACACTGTCGACAAGGAAACTACAGCAAATTACTATCAACGAATATCACAATCAGGAAGCAAGGTATAATGCCACAGCTACCAACGTTTTAAAAACAAATAATTAATGAAACGACTTTCACGGAGATTTTTGCAGGACATTATAAACAATTCTTCCTTTGTCTAGGCACTGGTTGATGATATATGGTGATGATATATATATATATATATATATATATATATATATATATATATATATATATATATATATATATATATATATATATATATATATATATATATATATATATATATGTAACTAATAATGTATATAAAAGATTTTCTGGACACAAGACAACAGTTAATGAAGAAAAAACTAATAACTATCTAGTTCAACATTGTAATAATAGTATGTCTTCCATGTCAGATATAACTGTCAAAATTTTAGAAAATTTAGAGTTTAGAAAATTTAAATAAAGAAGAGAAGAATAATAGACTACGTAAACAGGAGGATTTCTGGATCCATACCCTTGGTACAGCTTATCCTTTTGGGCGAAATGATCGTGTACTAGTACTTGTACTTGGGTCACGCTCGAGCCTTGTCCAGGCCCATCGTGGCATCCAGAATTTGTCGACATGCGTCTCTCCATTGCTCTCTTTCAAGTGCGATTGGCTCGATCAACTTGATCCATTGTCTATTCCATCGGTGCCCGTACTTCTTGAAACCTCCCATTGGCTCGAGGTCGGCTCTGACTGTTGATAACCATGTCTTTTTTTGTCCTCCAGGCTTCTTCTTCCAGTGCGCGAGGGGTTGGCATTTCAAGCACTGTTTGCTGAACGAGTCATCCGGTCGGCGCAGTGTATGCCCGAAACATCGTAGACGTCTCGCTTTGACAACATCAGAGACAAGTGGTATATCACCACATCTTCTTCGGATGACATCGTTACGGACGCGGTCAGAGAGACGCAGGCCAAGAATACAGCGAAGACACTTGTGGTGGAAGATATTCAGGTTATTAGCTTCCCCAACTCTGAGGGGCCACGTTTCGCAACCATAAAGAAGCACAGAGAGGACCAGAGCGTTATATATCCGGAGCTTTGTTCGAAGGGAGATTTCATTTCGTAGCCAGAGGCACTTCCGAAGCTGGATGAATGCTGCCCAGGCTGCGGAGATGCGGCTTTGTATTTCGCTTAGAGCTTCGCCCTTGGGATTTATTAGGGAGCCTAGATATTTGAAATTCTGGACGTCCTCGATTGGGATGCCATTCAATGTGATTGGAGTTTCATCTAGCCCAGAGGTGCGCATCGATTTTGTTTTCGATTGGCTGATCTTTAGTCCAGTAGCAAGGGATCTAGCAGCAATGTCGTCTATCATGAGCTGTGCTTCTATTATCGACTCAGCCAAGATATCCACATCATCAGCGTAATCAAGGTCTGTTATTGATAGTGCTGGACTGATTGTCACACCTTTGTATTTGTCAAGAGTCTTCATGATCTGGTCAATGACAAAGTTAAATAAAATAGGCGATAAGGCACAACCCTGTCGCACTCCTTTGTCAATTGATATTTCTTTTGAGATTTCTCCGTCAGCTCTTATAAATGCCCTCGTTTCCACGTAATACGCCTTAATTAAACGGACTATCTTTTCGGGCACTCCATCATCCCTCATTGCATCCCAGATGGGAATTCTCTTTACCGAGTCAAAAGCCGTTACAAAGTCGATAAAGACTTGTATTGTTTCCTGCTGGTGTATAAGGCGGTGTTCCAGGATCTGTCTCAGGCTAAAAATATGATCGCAGCATCCTATACCAGGTCTGAATCCTGCTTGATTTGGCCTCGTCCGATCATTTCTAATATTTCTGAACCTATTTAATGCTATTATTGTGAAAACTTTTGCAGAAATGGGTATCAGGGAAATTCCTCTATAATTTTTACAATCGGTTCGATCCCTTTTCTTAAATACAGGAATTATTATAGAGGTCCTCCACTCTTCAGGAATGCATTCGTTGACCCAGACATCCGTGAGTAAGTTGTGGAGCTCGTCGATAGCCGCTTCTGGATGGGCCTTGAGAAGTTCAGCTGGTAATTCGTCAATGCCAGGGCTTTTATTATTTTTTAATAGTTTTACGACATGAATAATTTCTTCTCCGCTTGGAGGGGCGATATTGCAATCCTCATACACGAATGGTGACTCAGAACTGCTGTGGGCTAGAATGGGTTGGCTGTGGTCATTTTCTGATGGGTGAAGAAGCTCCTGGAAGTGAGTACGCCATCGTCTGATGCGATCTTCTTTGCTCGTGAGAAGCTTGTTGTCCTTACTAAGTAGCGTGGGGGTAGATCTTTGCTTCTTTTTCCCGGTTGATTCTCCTAGGAGCTGGTAGAGTTTCCATGAATCATTGCGTGCAGCAGCTTTTTCCATTTCACAGGCTACATTAGACCAATATGCTTGTTTGTCTGCCTTAGCAGATTTGTGACATTCTTGGCGGAGTGCTTTAAAAGAAGCAGAGTGTTTATCAGTCATTTGTTTCTTCCTTAAAGAGAGTTCTATTGTCTTCTGAGAAATCCATCTTTTGGGTTTTTTGTCCCTTACTCCGAGAATTTCTGTAGCTGCCTCTTTCACTTGATTTCGGAACTTGATCCAGCGCTTTTCTATATTTAGTGATGGGTTAAAATTTTCTTGCTCGGTCATGGCACTTGTCTCGGTCTCAGAAATTGCTTGATTGGTCTTAAATTCTCGGTCATTATCTTGCAACGCCGTGAAACGGTTTGTAAGTTCGAGCATAAAGGTCTCTTTGATTTCAGGGAGTTTGAGTTTCGTTGTGTCTAGGATGCGTCTAGGTTCAGATACTTTTTTGGAGCTGAGTCTGAATCTAACTTTTGATTTTAGCAATAAATGGTTGGATCCACTTTTTGATCCAGTGTCCGCTCCTCTGTATACTCTCGAGTCTTTAATCATTGACTTCCAGCGACGAGAAACGAGTAAATAGTCAACTTGGGCGCGGGTTCTACCATCTCGGGATCTCCAAGTGTAAGTGTGGCAAGGTTTGTGTTTAAACCATGTATTAGCCACACTGAGATTATTCAGCATAGCAAACATGAGAAGTCTAACTCCATTAATGCACCGGTCGCCCAAACCGTGGTTGCCAATGGCCCATTCAGAATCGTTTAGTCTCGTGCCAATCCTGGCATTGAAGTCACCACCGATCACGAGGATGTCCTTACGAGGAATTTTATTCATAGTCAGTTGGAGGTCAGCATAGAACTTGTCTTTCAAGTGGTCAGGGGCGTCACGAAAAGGGGCATATACAGATAGTATTGTCAGGTTATTGCTCTGATCTTTTAAACGGGCCATCACAATTCTGTCAGACACTGCTTCATAGTCAAGGAGTCCCGATGCGATCTTGGGTGCCATGATTATTCCCACTCCTGCGAGGCCGGATCCATCCATTGGGCCAGAATTGAATAGTATGGCCTTTTTACCCGAAGGGGCTATTAGGTCAAGTGTCGTTTGTCCATTTAATCTTGTCTCTGAAACACAGAGTATGTCCAGGTTATATAAATAAAATGCTTCAGCTACGAAGGCTTGCGTTAGTGAACATTTGATGGAACAGAGGTTCCAGCAGCCGATATTCAGGCCATGTCTCCTTGATAGTATGGTAGCTAGCTCACTTTTCGACGAGGTCGCCAGCCTCGACGCATCGCTTAATGCCGGGAATGCCGTAGCCAAATTCGCTCTCATATTAGACATATTCAACATAATTCTGGATGTTTCTTGGGTATGATTAACCGCAGGGGCCCCAGTCCTACGGGTCACCCGGAGCACGTTGGCCGTCACTTCGCTTGGCGTGAAGCTAGGTGACGTTTACACCCTCTCACCGCTATGAGGTGTGCTGGCGGGTTTGCTCTACTGCCTAGGGACGGAAGGGGGGAGCATCCTTGCTTGTAACGCCACACGCCACATGTCATGCAGACATGTCTCATGTTGTTGTTAAATGTATTGATGGTTTTATGGACCATCCTTCTTTTACTTGTCCTACTAAACGTAAAAAACGATCGAGAGGACATAGGAAAAATAATAGAAAAAATGAATTAGATTTACATATGTTTTCTATAGATCTATGCCAGCTACTTGAATCTAAGGGTATGACTTCTGTAATAAAATGTCTAAATAAATTATCCAAGAGGAATTTAATCAAACTTTTCTGGATTGTTAAGAATAATACAGCTCTTGAATATAATTTTAAAGTAATATGCGATACAATTTGCATTCTAACTAAAACGAAATTTATTTAAAAAAAGAATAAGTTTGATAAGATTGGTAATAAGGACACCAGATTATATTTACTTATTAATTTTACTTATAAGCAGATTGAAGATATTAATTTACCAGAAATGTTAAATCGGCGGGATGTGAAACAGGCCCTTCCTAGTAATTTGAATTATAATGATAGTCCAGTTTTAACTTATAAATTTTCTAAAACTATTGGGCAAATGATTTCTAATTATAATTTAATACTTAAAAGATTGGATAGTGATATAAATTGGAAACCTGTTTGTAACTGTAAGCAACTTGGCCCATTTGTAAATCCCACTTACCAACATGTTATAACAGGGGACTTGTCAATAATAAAACAAGATGATCTTCAAATTATAATGAATAAAGGGGCTAATTTCCGTCTTTCTCATCATTTGAAACCATCGAGTATTCTTGATAACTTGGAAGGTGATTTCGATTTATTTATTGATAAATGGTGTAAGAAAGAGAATAAAAATAAAGAGAGTTTTCAAAGTTGGAAGAATTTCATTATTAGTAGAATACGGAATAAAATATATTCTAACTTAAAAAATAGTAATACTAAATCATTATTTTATAATGCTAAGATTAAACAAGCAATTGCTAATCTACAGAATGAATTTGTAATTGTGCTGGTGGATAAAGCTAATAACAATTTTGCCATAATTTGTCAGAAGCTGTATTGTGATGTCTTAACAAGGGAGTTATGCACGACTAATGTTTACAAAAAGGTGAATTTAGGGGATGAGAATTTAATTGAAAAAACTGAAGAAATACTTTTAAAAAAATTTAATATTAAAATTAATGACAATGATAAAAAGTTCCCTTTCCTATATAGGATTGTAAAATTTCATAAGAATCCCCCTAAACCACGGTTTATTGCTTGAGCTGCTAAATGTCCAACCCGCATTGCTGCAACTGACCTCTCTTTAATTTTAAAGGAAATTATAAATAAACTTAAAACCTATTGTTCTGGTAATAAAAATATTTCGAATTTTAATCCATATTGGAGTGTTAATAATTCACTGCAGGTGATAGACTTTTTAACAATGGTTTCAGCTAAAAGAATTGAGTCTTTCGATTTTGCGACAATGTATCAATTAACGTAGTGTTAGATAATTTAAAAACGGTTATCAAGAAATCTTTCCTCTTATCTAGTAAGAGGTTCTTAAAAATAGACACTTATCGTGGGAATTCCCATGGGGGGGGGGAATGCCAGCCCATTTATAGCTGACTTGTTTTTAAGTCAACTCGAATATAAATATATGATGGATAAGAATAATCCAAATAATTTAAAACATGTTTTGTCAAATAATAAAAGATATTTAGATAATATTTTGGTTTTAAATTGTAAAGAATTCATTGATATTTCTAAAAATATATATCCATCTCTTGAACCTAGTCATGGTACTGGTCTAGAAGATCATTTCTTAGATTTGAATATTAATATTTCTGATAATAATAAATTAAGTTTTAAAATATATAATAAAACGGATGATTTCGATTTTGAAGTGATTAATTTCCCGTTTCCTGAAAGTAATATACATTCAAATATGATATATTCGGCATTTTTCTCACAGTTGCTTAGATATGCAAGGATTTGTAGTAATTATATTGGTTTTAAAAATAGATGTAAAATTTTAAGCCAAAAATTGATTTTAAGAGGTTTTTCTGCAAATAAATTAACTTGGCAAATTAAAAAATTTAGTTTTCATTATAACGAACTTTTAAATAAATACCAAAAGAATTATCTTGAAATACTTAGCGAAGTCTTTGGTTAATTTTGATTTTCCTTGTTACTGAGTTTTGGCGTGTCCCTAATTTTTGACAGTGGATTTCCGGAGGATCTTGCATATATTGTCGTTTCAAATGGTCTTATTTTACATTCATTTCCTTGATTTTTATCTAGGTCACATTTACATTAATAGAGAATTTTTGACATAGTGAAAAATACATGAGAGCCAGAACTAAGGTAGGAAAAACTTGTTTTGGTGCTACTTGGTTGTTTTGCATTTGCTTGTTTTTTCATAGGCATATGTTTTGGGGGTGATACCTAACACGGGGATACCATGGGGAATTTATGGTAGGCACGCCACTTGCCTGGGTAGAGAATTTAAAGTGCCGAAACCCTATAGACAAGTGTGTATTCTCCTAATGAGCCCTTGTGTTGGGTTGTTGCCCCTGAATTATTTGTCTTTTTTTCTTTATGTTTGGTAAATGACGACTTATACTTACTGACGACACGACTGCCTGTCCATGGATTATTCTTTATGGTTGATTGTGTATGGCTATGCTGTTTGACCTATGTGATTGTATGGATGAGTAGGGTTAAGGCCTCATTCAAGTGCTGATCTATATTAATCACTAATGTAGGAAAACAGTCTTCCTTTTCTCCTTCTTTTTTTTTTTTATGTGTTTGTGCTGTTGCACTGGTGATTTCTCTTCTCATTATATATATAATTAGACATATATTCTAAATTATTTTCATCAATAAATCATTAATACGCTTCCTAGTAGCAGTCTTACGTCATATAGACAAGATATAATGCAAGGGAAAACATAATTCTTGACTATCAAATAATAATATCTCGTTTTTTGTTTTTTTTTCAAAGTAACATTTCATGGCATTTTAATTGAAGCATCCTTGGGAAAGAAAACCAGACCCAGGAAGAATATCCTGAAATACTTTTTAGCATCAGCTTACGAAATTACAATCAAAATTATTCTTGTATTGTTTTGTTAAAATGTGTTTTGCTTATTATTAAAAACAAAAACTACTTGGGAACCGAAGAAGTTGACAGTCCTCTTTCATGGTTTCTATCTGCATTTCCTCAGAGGTATAAAATACGGTATGGTTAAAGGAGGTGGGGAGTGGAAACCTCTTCTTTTATTCAGGATATTGAGTACATGAAGCTAAGCGCGTAAGCAAATACTTTTTTATTTTTTAGGGGGGAGGTAATAAAAAAAAGGTGAGGAGGGGACAAGAATAATAAAAAACAAATTTTAGTTGATTTTTAATAAAAACTCCCGGAATTTCAAGCATCCCCCCCCAATCATCCCTGCATACAGCTATTGGTTGGACATTTGATAGCAGTAGAGCTTGCCAATTTCTGACTGGATGGTAAATTCAAAGTTGGAATTAATTAATTATCTGTAAGATAGCAGGCAAACAGACAAAAACTTTCCCAGGGGGGGGGGGGTAAATTTCAGGACGGTCCGAACGGAAAAAATAGCAAAAATAGGTGGTTAACGTCGTACAATCTTTAGATTTAAATGAGTGAAACTATCTCCTACTATCTACTCGTGAAACTAATCTCGTTTAGGGTAGCTAAGCATCATATATAGTTACTAATTATGAATATCGAATGCCATCGATTTTATTTTTCGAGCCGTATTATATTTCAGGTAATCTGTCAAAATCGCTACTAACGACAAGGTATATACTCGTTGGAGAGGAAATTCGACATTTCCCCGAAAACATCAAAACAAAAATTAATTATTTTTGATTTGTGCGTGTGTGTAAAATTCGCTACTATCATTAAAATTTTGACCTCTTAAGATACAGAAGAGCACAGTTGTTTGTTGTCACCACAAATATAGCAATACTCCAAATTCAAAATTGATTTTCTCCAAATTACAGTGACGGATACTACCAATTCGGTTCTCAGAAGATTTTTCTACGCATGCAACGATACAATGGGATGCTCATTCATTATATTATTTGTGGATCAGTTAACAATGAAAGACGCATGGTGTTTTATCCCAACAATTATATCGGAAATACCTTGGTCTTGTAAGAAATTATTTGTCCGTTATCTTCATCTATTACTTTTCCCTCTATTTCGCGTTAATGAAAAAAGAGATTAGAAAAGAGAAAAACCAAAATTAAAGATGGCACCCAAAGTGGGTCTTTCCTTTAAATGTAAGATATTCCCTATTAGTTGTACAAAACGGATTTACCTGAGTTTCTGTATGTTGGAGGAAACGCCGGAAAGCCTGTAAATGCCATCTACAATGCCATGAGATTCTATATAATCAGCACACACACGAAGAACAAGAGGAACTAAAAAGAAAAGAAATGAATTATTTATCAAACAAATCAACAGATTAACAGTACCAAGATCCGATTCTGCAAAATGTAGCCAAAAAGTCCGACCATCTCTTACCAGCCACTCAGTTTCGACAGTAAATCCCACTCGGACACGGTTCCGTATAATTCTATAAAATATATTCCCATGATACTACACGATCGGCCAGGGAATTGCAAAGATTCTGCTCAACGTAGAGTTATGCTCATAGTGTTGGCAAACATAAGCATCTAATGGAATAACACGATAAAGATCCTAAAGGAAACGATTGAATAACTTTTTATGCGCTTTTACCGCTATGCTTTAAATAAATAATAAATAAATATATTGGAAAAACCCGTCACAATTGAACAAAAGACGGATAAAAAACAAAAGAGAAGAAAACGCACATACAAAACACAACGAAACTTCTTGAAATGAAAATAATCACGAAGGAACTATAATACAACTATGTAAGAATGGCGGTCCACTGGTGGTTACTCGCTTCTACTCTATCACGGTACTTTTCAAGACACGCTTCCACCGCAGTAAATGGGTCAGGTACTGAATACCGCCTCGTTAGGTAAGAATTACTTGTTCTTAATGGCATCTCAAGTAGGAACTTGAGGTACCTGAAGAATATTCTTCTTATAGTTACTTTATTCGAATTTGTAAGTAACTTCCAGAACGGCGAAACGTAAAGAACATGGGGTAAGGCAACAGCAACAAATATTTGTGCACGCAGCGACCTATTTAGATTACGCTTGGAGGAAACCGAAGCTCCATAAGCTGACCTGATCTTCTTCTCAATGTGCTTTACAAGCAGTGCTCGTGTATGCTGAAGAGTTTCACCGATCGGCAGACCCAGGTATACAATTGACTTAGAGGGCATGACCACCTGTGACCCTAGTTGGATTTCGGGTTGAGAGGCATTCCAGTTAAATAACAGTACTTCACATTTTGTCACATTAAAACTCAACCCAATTTCATCATACTCCATCTCCAAAATTTTAAAGTTAGATTCCAAAGAAGACAAAATTCTTGAAAAGTTTAGAAGGTCATCTGCAAACCCAACTAGGGACACGTCAATGCCTTTAAAAATACAGCAAGGGGCCACTTTTGACTGGGCCGTCGATATGCTGTTGTTGAACAGATCAGGTGATGATACGGCTCCCTGTTTTATACCTTTCTTCACCACAGCAAACCTACGACTTAATTTACCTGACAGTTTAATACGGACCTTGAGCCTACTATACATGTCGTTCAAGGGTTTGACAATAGCACGGTCAACTCCGGACTTTCTCAGCTCAACCATATTCTGAGAATGGATACCCGAATCAAAAGCCCGCTGTACATCATATTCACCTATAGCTAGGCTTTCTTTCGAAATGTGGGCATCCAGTAGAACATTTGCAGCTACATGCAAGGCATGGGCACATCCTAAGCCAGCTTGGAATCCAAACTGGTGGGGAGGCACTTTACAACTAGCTTTAATGTCCGAAATTATGAGCTTTTCAAATAGCTTGCAAAACACAGATGATACAGTAATGGGTCTGTATGACGATGGTTCATGAGCAGGTTTACCCTTTTTCAAAACTGGAGTGATCACACCTAAACAGAAAATGTCCGGTACAATACCATGTGTTAGTATAATTTGGTAAGCTATTGCTAAATGCTCCGATAGAACTGGACCACCATTCAGTAGGTGTAGAGCACAGATTTGGTCGGCACCGGCGGATAATTTCTTCTTTAATTTTTGACAAAGGTGGGTTATTTTCGCACTAGAAATCACGAGGTAATTATGCTCTTTCGTCATAAGCTGATCGAGCTCTTCGCTAAACTTTTTATTTTTCACTTCATCTGGTGGGGAGAATTCAGCAGCAAAATAATCTACCCATATTTCCTCATCTATATCACTAGCATTTTGTCCCGTACTTTCTACAGGCCTGGCACGGAGCTTCCAGACCAAATTAGGGTTTTCAATGATTTTTGAAACTGTTTCCCGTTTGAGGCTACTATCCTAGGACTTAGGCTTAATCCTAGGACTTACCGGTAAAACCTGGGGCTCGCCAACCTTCAGAATTCTACAATAAAACGTACATCCAACAAGGGATAGTGCGTTTCTATATTCAGCTGTTCGCAGATGTATTCCACCTACAAATAATTTTTGGTATTATTTTTGGTTATACTTACGTCTTTCGGAGAGTTTGATTGTGGGGCAATATGATTTTCTGATAGAAAATTTTACCCGTCGAAATTATTTGCAATAAAAGTCGAAACGGGGACCATATTTTTGGTACCGTATATTTTTAAAGTTATTTCTCTTTTGCTAACCTCTGAATGCTCGAACAGTTGTTGCTGTAAATTATTTCTTCATTTAGGATTTCGGGTTTACTAGCCTTTTAACGTCTTGACCAATAAACACCTGTTTCAAAAATTGATTAGGGCCATAAATCGAAAATTTTGTCATTTCGTGTGAGCTTTTCTTTCATGTGTTCTATCACCCATTTGGAGCCGTAGAAGAGGCAGGAATCAACAAACTGACTTGATGTTTGCTGTGAATTGATTCTCTTTTCTTCAATACAATGGGTAGTACAACCAAATATTTTTAGCTGGAGACTATGATTACGGGTTTGGACGCAGAATGGAACATATGGAAACCGTGGGCTTCTTCCTATGATTTAGTTTAATCACTACCCTATGGTCAAACCTGGGGGTCACATTGCGTTTTTATGGCAGAAGTTGCTGCTAGTATACAGGGCTCATCATCTTCCTTTTATTTCACTCGCTTCAAATTAAAACTAAAAAAAAGATATGGCTTAAAAGTAAACGTTATCTTTAGAGGAGATTTGTGTACCACCTTTTCATGTTTTACTTCCTTCCTGGTTCAAGTCAAGAGTCCTTAAAGAATTAAGTAAGCGTCATTTTGAATGCAAAATAATAGTTTTCGCTAAATTTTATGGATTTTCAAAAAGTAGCATTTTTTATAACTAAATGTGGAGTATATTTAGCCCTAGACAACTAATACACAACATATAAATTTTTCCAATAACCTCCAATAAATCCAATAGCCTAACCCGAGTAGAAATTTTAATTCGCCCAAGACGTGTTCATCGCTAATATAGGATAACTAAAAATACTTGCACCAAGAGCTTTCACCAAGGTTATAAAAAAAAAAAAAAAAAAAAAAAAAAAAAAAAATCTAAGTACCATTCATAACTTGGATTCGCCACTAATTTCAGCACAATATTAATTACTTTCTAAATGTAAGACAAGGTTAAATATGATTTTAAAGGCCTTGAGAGAGAATATCTTCTGGGACATTATTTGGTAGGGTGTCTGATCGCATGAAGAAGCTTTTTGATAAAATATCCTGTCCATAACGTTCCTGCCGATGGTGTGCTCAATGGAAAGAATGTTTGGTATAAGAAATCATTTATCTCAAGGTTATCAGTGCGAGCATCCGGAATTTTGGCTTGTTATGACACCCTTCCGACAGCAATGCTTCATCCTTTTCTATTTCTAACATTTTCATCCATGCATTTATGCATCCCATCGAATTTTCTATATATTTCGGCACTTTCGCTCAATAGTTTCTTTTTCAATGGGGAATAGCCAGTTTTCTCAAAATCTCCATCACGGGCATGGTTTTCGAAAGTGACACTTTTCTATGGCACATGACAGTTGTGCTATCACCACCAATTTACAAAAGAATATTGGATTCTCCATTCGATTTTGTGAGCACCAATTCGTCTCTCTTCGACCTTTAAGAAGGTATCAAGTCTTGGTTCAATATAGCACCAACTCATCTGACGCTTAATCTATGGATTCAATCGATTTTACACCTTTATTAAATAAAAAGAAGCAGGATATTTCAACTGAAAGCAAGAAGCAAATCAAAACTTAAAAAAAAATTTATTACGTATATGGGGAGGGGGGCCTTCTTAATACCTTGCTCTTCATGCCAAAGTTTTTTAATAGCCCACTTTTGAAAAAGATTCTTCTTGTTCCAATTAAACAAACCTTATGTTTCAGAAATCGTTCTTAAAGAATTGGGACAAAAAGTCAAACTTTAGCACAAAGGACGAGGTATCAAGAAGTGCGATTTAATGTTGCTCTTTTTTTCGGTTGAAAAAATTTGCTTTTTTGTTGTTCTTTTTTAATTTTTGATCGTTTTTTTTATAAAGCCAGAAAATTTTCCCCCCATCCCCTCCACGGAAAGATCTTCTCTACAATTCAATCCCGATGAAAATTTACCCCAGACAATTACCATTAACATCTCCAAATCTAAATTCACTCTGCAGAGATAAAGTAAGACGAATAAAAAGAATTTTGTGCAGGAATTCTGGCAAATTCCCCTAGCATAGAATATCCTCTGAAAAGTTTGCCTTCCAGAAACTTTCTTTCCCGTGGAAAATCCCCCAAGCCAACTAAACATGCGAACTTGATCTTTCTTTAAAAGAAGGCAAAATTTCACATTTTTAATGACAGGAGCTTGAAATCCCTACAGCAGGGTTCTCTGATATGCTGAATCTGACAGTGTGATTTTCATTAAGATTCTTTGACTTTAGGGGGTGTTCCCCACTTTTTCGAACAATCAAGGTCGTAGCTTTTGCTGGATAACATTAAACTTAATGAATTCTATATGCTTGGAATCAGCATAAAATCTAATTCTTTTTATGTACCATTCGTTATTAAAATACCATTTTTTAGAGTTCTGGTTTATATTGAAACGAGTCGCTCCTTATTTACAGTTCTTTACCACAAACTGTTTGCTAACAACTAAAAAACATCTTTATTAGAACATCTGTTGAACCTGGTACTTACTGCAATCAATTTAATGGTTTGTCAGGTACAAACTTGACTTACCCATAGAGCTACTCAGAATCTTTCGTATTCTTTAAAGCAAGTTTACAATGAAATCCCTTTTTTTGCAGGCAGATCTACTGACATAATTTGTATTCAAAGCATAAAGCAAGATGGCAAATGAAAATTTTAGTATGCCTATGTAGGGAAAGTGGAAGTTTTTCTTTTCCTAATCTGGTGACAGTAATCATTCATCACTTAAATTGCATTGAACACAAAAAGGAAAAAAATATAGGAACAGAGTAGAAAGTTGTAGCGGGTCAGGATTCTGTTCAAATTTCACCCAGAGCCAGGGGTTAGCTAGTTTGGATCAAGCCAGTCAGTCCCTGGGGCTTAGTCCGTTTTCCCCTGGAGTCAGGTTTATCTCCGTTTGGCAACGAGTTAGAAATTGGCTTATATTCGCAGTGAGCCACGGCATAGCCCATTTCTGCAAAGTTAGTCTGGAGCTTTCACTTAGGTCATTTAGCGCTGAGCTTGACAATCTTTGCACGATTCAGATTTAAAAAGCTGCTACATGCCTACGTTTCTGCTAAAAAGTTGACAGTAGAGGGGGTGTGGGTGTTTTAACGCCACCGCGGTTTTCCGCCACCCAGGAAATCTTGCATCATCAAGAGGATTTGTTGGGTCAGAATAGATAGGTCAGGTTAGTCTATGTCTATGTCTGTTCTTATGTCTATGTTTATGTCTATATCTATGTCTATTCTGACCAACCTAAATTAAAAGGTGGCGGGAAACATATGGTGGCAGAAAACTGCGGTGGCGTTAAAACACTGCTACGGTAGAGGGGGGTAGGCTTGGAGGGGTCACATACCAAACATAAGATTCAAATTATAATGATTTAAATTGTTTCCTTTTTTCGTGTTTACCAACGTGTAAAATAACTTGGGACCCTTGCCCCGAGGGCTAAATGGATCTAGTTCCATCCCCATGAGGTGCATTTTTTAGCCTTTTGATTACTCCAAGTTAGATTACTACTTTAAAGCTGCTATGTACAGATACAGAGAGTTACGGGGTGCCCAAGAACCAAACAGGTCATTGAGGAAGGGAATAGAGTTGGTTGCCCTTGAATCTTTTCGGCTACTCCTACTATTAAAGCTTTCAGTCTGACCAAATGAACCCGTTCCTAAGCTTGTAAGATTCAGATTCATTTATTCAAAATTTCATATTAAGATCATTATTATCACTAAGATCATTCCTTCTATACGAAGTGACTGAAAAAATTACATAGCAGATACGTCCCCCTTTACTTACTCCGAGCTACTGTTTCGGCTCTGATTTACTACATAAGTCCCATAGCGCATTTTGGTGATAGCTGAATCAATAACCCAAGATAAAGAACGTCCCAGGAAATCCAAAGTTACTGGATTTACTAAAAAAAAAAAAAAAAATCTATTGACAATACAAATTGAACAATGGAATGAATTACATCGCGAGGATTGGATCCCACAGGTTTGTATAATATAAAAAAAGTTTTGTTAGAATTG
The DNA here is from genome assembly GCF_032884065.1 of Artemia franciscana. Lineage (NCBI taxonomy): Eukaryota > Metazoa > Arthropoda > Branchiopoda > Anostraca > Artemiidae > Artemia > Artemia franciscana. The sequence continues at coordinate 30,356,062 of NC_088867.1, read as the reverse complement.
TTTGGTCGTAACCACCAGAATTTTTTACTTTATTCCCGTTATTAGATTGAACCGTTCCGTCCCACTGGAAGACCCAAACGTGTTAAATCCGTGAAAAATCGGTAGAAACATGCTAAATTTCTGACGAAAAAGAGTAGACTTTAACCACATAAGAAATCCTTTCGGTGTTCACACGATAAAATATAGTTTTGCTAAATTCAAGGAAAGAAGTTTATTTACACATTCAACCTTTTCCCCACTATGCTCCGACATTAAAACTAATAATTTTCAATAAAAACATCGATTCTGCATTAAAAGTCGACCTGTAGCCTCCCTCAATACTCCTACTGCAGACCTAGTAAGAATCCAAAGTAAGGGAGGTAGCGCATGTACCGATCCAGAGTCAAGTTTTTTTTTTTTGTGGGGGAAGGTGCTCAAAAGGGACGAAGAAGCATCATATTTTTAATGTAGCTAAATATTCTTGGAATATAAGCACAAGATCCAACGAGCTTTAGACAAGTTTACCTATAATAAGAATCATAAAACACGACTATGGGTAAAACGGGTCGATGTAAGGTTTAAACAAAAAAAAAAAAAAATCCCATGAAAGTAAGGAGGGATATTAAAGCCTATAACGAACAGAAATTATTCCGTATATGAGGAGGCTACCTCCTCCTCGAAAGACCGCTCTTTAGCCTACACCAAAGTTTTAAAGTGCATTAAAAACAACTTCTATTCCAATTCAACGGCTCTGTAAAATAGTAGCAGTTCTATAAGTATAAAGATGAAAAATTAAACTTTAGTGTATATACCGAAGTTGAGGAAGGGGACAGTTCCCTTCATCGATGGAACAATGTCTGCTCCTTTTCAGCTTTAATATCCCTCTTCACTTCCACTTAAAAATATTTTTATTTGATTTCTGTTCTTTTTTAATGGCATGCCAAGTTACTCCTAATTTGAGGAGGGCAACCACCGCCCCAAACCCAAATGTTAACAACTTCAGTGTATATACCGAAGTTGAGGGAGGGGACAGTTCCCTTCATCTATGGAACAATTTCTGCTCCTTTTCAGCTTTAATATCCCTCTTCACTTCCACTTAAAAATATTTTTATTTGATTTCTGTTTCGTTTTTAATGGCATGCCTAGTTACTCCTAATTTGGGGAGGGCAACCACCGCCCCAAACCCAAATTTTAACTTTTCTACAGCATTGCTAAAAAAAACTCATTTGGTGTATGGACTTTTAGAAACAAATGCTAATTATCCAAAAAAAAACTAATATATCCTCAATATTGAAGTTAATACTGCGTTTTTTAGAGTCCCGGTTTCTGTTGACAAGGGTCGCTCTTTACTTATAGTCTGTTACTGTAAGTAGCTATTTAAATAAGGGCTCTCTTAGATGTGAAGGAGGGCTTCCACTCCCTCCTTTAACCCCCGTTTTCAATATTCAAGTTAATTATTAGCAATACCCCGAGGATGACAACCATCCCTAAAAAATGTATCCCTCCAAATAAGGAAGAGAGGTCAGGATAATCTGTATTAAGTGTAGTAATGAACTACACGGTTTTCAAGGCAAATTTTTTGAACATGATTTTTTTTTATAGGGGTGTTCACGGTAGACATCAGGGGGGAGGGGATAAATGCCCCCGAGGAAACTAGAAAATATTACTAGACGTAATAAATGATAAAAAATGTAACTGCGTGGCAAAATCTTTTCTGCTGCCTAAAGAGTTCAGTAGAGCCTTTATTTTCTTTTTTAATGAACCTTCTCCTGATATTATCGGACCACTGTTTCGACACGATCCCCCTTGGAAAAAAACAACTAACAGACAAACTAACAAACACACAAATATTCACCATCACCCTCTCGGAGACAACATTTTCTATTCTTGAAGTTGGAATTGAAATCTCTACAATGAAGTGCGCTGATATGGTGAATTCAATGGTGTATATTTTATCAAAAGCAATCGTCCTTTATCGAAAGCGAAGCAAATTTTCTCAGACTCTTCAGTTTTGGTGGGTAATGTTAAACTTAATGAATTTTGTATATTTGTAAACACCATAAAAATCAATTAATTTAGTTCGTGTATTGTTATCGAAATTCCTTTTTAGAATTTTGGTTACTATTAGTACTAGTCACTCCTTACTTACAGTTCGTGGTAACAAACAGTTAAATATACAAAAACATAAAAGACAATGTTTCCATTTAGAAGTCGACAAAAATAAAGTCCAGATAACCCTTACCCCTCCCCCTCCCAGAAAATTTCTGAACGACATTCAAATGTCCCTTCAAATCTCAATCTTTTGCGCTGGTAAGCATATGAATGTAGCCTTTATGTTGCAAAAATACCTTTTTGTCAATAAGAAGACAGATAGGCCTATCCATAGAGGGCCAAATCAGGGGAGACTAGATTTAATATGTCCCCCCTCCCAATACCTTCTACTATATTCATGTGAAGGCTCGCAGAGAATTAGAAAATTTGGGCATAAATGTATCTCAAAAGTACACTTTTTGAGACATCAGGCGCACACGCCCCCCGTCTATACAATAACCTATCGAACCTCCTTCGCAATAAGTAATGCACAACTATATATTACTGAACATAATTTTATTAAAATCGAGAGAATCAAATCAGTTAAATGAAGCTTTTAAATAGATGCCTATATAAACCGTTTATTTTATAGGGACTAGTTGAACCTTTAGAAACGAATGCATCACCGCGCGGCATTACTACCTCTGAAAATAGGAAGGTCAAAATACAGTTTTTCGATAATTTTTAACAGATTGACTATCTCACAATTTTCAATCGATAGCATTATTCAATACTCCTTTTCTTAGAGCTTTGATTACTATTAAACCAGTCGCTCCTTGCCTATACTGCATTACCGTGAACTATTTGAAAGGCTTATGAAAACAACGTGCTGATAAAAAACGGATATTAAAATTAACAATCAAGTTCAGCTTAAAATGAACAGAAATTATCACGCATAAAACCGAACAGTGTGTGTAAATAAAAACCCAATCAAGATGCTATTAAAGGTTTATAAACAAGAGATTTGACATGGACGAGTTGGGATATATATATATATATATATATATATATATATATATATATATATATATATATATATATATATATATATATATATATATATATATATATATATATGTATATTATCAAACAGTTCGTGGTAACGAACTGTAGTAAGGAGCGACCCGGCTCAAAAGTAACCGAAACTCTAAACAAGAGCTAAGAGCTCATATGGCACTTGTGACGAGGCAAGAAGAGCCAAGAGCTCATATGGTATGAGCTCTAACAAAATTCGAAGAACCAATAGATTGATTTAAAAGGAAAATCAGAGGATTCATGCAGGTCGGGATTTAAAATAAGAGCTCTGAGTCATGATGTCCTTCTAAATATCAAAATTCACTAAGATCCGATCACCCACTCGTAAGTTATAAATACCTCATTTTTTAAAATGTTTCCTCTCCTTTTAGTCCCCAAGATGGTCGAATCTGGGAAAACAACTTTATCAAGTCAATTTGTGCAGCTCCCTGACACGCCTACCAATTTCCATCGTATTAGCACGTCCAAAAGCACCTAACTCGCCAAAGCACTGAACCCCTCCCCTCAAACTCCCCCAAAGAGAGTGAATCCAGTACGGTTACGGCAATCACGTATCTACGATAAGGTCGAAATTTAAAATAAAAGCTTTGAGACACGATATCCTTCTAAATATCAAATTTCATTGGGAAATTTCTCAGAAATTTCTATTTTTTCCGAATTGACCGGCCCCCCACTCCCCCCAGATGGTCAAATCGGGAAAACGACTATTTCTAATTTAATCTGACCCAGTCCCTGATACACCTGCCAAATTTCATTGTCCTAGCTTACCTGGAAGTGCCTAAAGTAGCAAAACCGGGACCGACAGACAGACAGAATTTGCGATATGTCACTTGGTTAATACAAAGTGCCATAAAAGGTCACAAAAGGGACTTTATACCAGGAAAACCAAAGTCGGCTCAAGTTCTTCGAAGATTTGGATCTCTTTATCAGCATTGGAAAAAAAATCTACCCTATTTAGATAAAAAAAAAAGGTACCTTCAGGATATAAAAAAAAAATCGATGCGTCATGACAGCGGTGGAAACCATTTCTAAGCGAACGAAGCAATTTAGTTTACAAGAAAGATCATGTCATCTTGCATACTTTCAGAGAACTATTCGTTAAAAATACAAGAAGCACCAAATCCAAAATTTCGGAAAACAACCAAAGAAATTCAATTTGGCATTAGAAATCAATTTATACAGAATTATTTCCAATGAATCTAGAATAGACACAAATTTTTATCCTCCGGTTCTCAGAGAGATAATTCAATGTTCTGTCAGATTATGAGATAAAAATTGCTTCAAAAAAGTTCACTTTCCCAGCTAGGATAGTTTTGCTTTGACATCATAAACAACATGAAGAAAACAACAGTTTTGACCTTTTTTTTCCTGAAGAACTACTGGAAACTTTACAAATTTGTTGACCTCATTTCATGATCAAAATGCCCAGGAAAAAATTTAGTTTGCATCTCTTACCACTTCGGAGCTATACACTGCTGACCACGAAAACTTCGAACAAAAATATTGCGTATATGAGGGGGGTTGCCCCTCCTCAATAGCTCGCTCTTGCACTATGTTTTTTAACTTTTAAAAGAGGTTATTACTCTAATTTAACATCCTCTGTATTTCAGGAGTCATTCTTAAATAACTGGAACAAAAATCAAACTTAGGTTATTGTAAGGTTTATTATTAGTTAAAAAAGGTAAAATTAATATGCAAATTTTGTTTTAATTATTCATGCACGGTGAGCAATCTTCAAAACCTGCATTAATTCAAAAACGTTCAGAAATAAATAAGAAGAACAACAAGTTTTTTGTAGCCTAAGGTAAGGGGCGACATTAAAACTTAAAACGAACAAAAATTATTCCGTATATGAAAGAGACTTTAATTGTTGTAAAAAGTAAAGTTGTGAGAAAGAGTCAAAGTTTAGCGTAAAAGAGCGGGGCGTTAAGGAGGGGACAGCCTCTTTCATATACAGAATCATTTCTGTTCGTTTTAAGTTTTAATTTCGCTCCTTACTGTCAGTTAAAAAATTGTTATTTTTTGTTTTATTTCTGAACGTTTTTGAGTTAAGTCAGGTTTTGGAGATTACTCACCGTATACGAAGAATTAAAACAAAATTTACACATAATTTCACATTTTTTAAAACTAATAATAACCTTTTTGTTCATGTTATTTAAGAAGGACTCTTGAATCATAAAAGCTGTTTAATTAGAATAATAACCTCTTTTAGAAGTAGAAAAACTTTAGCGCAAGAGCGAGCAATTAAGGAAAGGTATCCCCATCATATACGTAATATCTTCTGTTCATTTTAAGTTTTATGTTGTTACTTAGTTTCAGTTGAAAAAACTTGTTTTTTTTATTTTAATTTCTGATAGTCTTTTAAATAATGCTGGATAATCCGGCGCCCCTTCATGGCAAATTCCCTATCCCAATTAAAATTCCTCCATGAAAAGATCCTCACACGTAACCTTTTCCCTCAAACCCCCCACCAGAAAAAATCCCCCTGAAAACGTCTGGATACTTCCTACAACCAATATTATATGTGAACAATGGACTATGTTCACAACTTGCAGCCCTTCCCCCAGGGACTGAGGGGGGATAATTAATCTTCAAATACACAGTTATTAGATTTTTCGACTAAGTTGAACAAAATGGCTATATCCAAATTTCGATCGGATGACTTTGGGAAAAAGTGAGCGAGGGAGGGGGCTTAGTTGCCCCCCAATTTTTTTGGTCACTTAAAAGGGAACTAGAACTGTTTATTTCCGTTCGAGTGATCCCTCTCGCGATATTCTAGGACCACTGGGTCAATACAATAACCCCTGGGAAAAATAAAAGAAAACAAGTAAAAAACGCATCCGTGATCTTTCTTCTGAGAAAAAATTTCAAAATTCCACATTTTTGCAGATAGGAGATTGAAACCCCCACAATATGGCTCTCTGATACGCTGAACCTGATGGTGTGAGTTTCATTAAGATTCTATTACTTTCATGGGTAGTTCCCCCTTTTTTTCGAAAATAAGACAAATATTCTCAGTCTCTTAGTTTTTGATGGGTAAGATTCAAATTGATGAAACTGAAATCACCATAAAATTCCGATTCTTTTGATATATGTATGGGTATTAAAATCCCGCTTTTTAGAGTTCCGGTTATTATTGATCCGGGTCGCTCCTTACTTACAGCTCGGTACGACGAGCTGTTTAAAGACCAAAAACTGTCATAAAAGCAGTGCTGTTGCTCCAGAGCATAGTGAACAAGAAACAGGCATCTCGACTCACTTTCTACACGAACAAGAGAAAGCGACAATATTGCTTCCTGAGATGAAATATGCTGTGTAGCCTACAATCTTGCAGTGTTCAGCATTGTAAACAGTGAAAAGGGCATTAAACGGAGTATAACCCCAACCCCTTGCTAACATAAATATTTTAGCTTTAATTGTCACATATTTGAATTATACTCACTGTCATGTGCGGAGTTGAGAAGGTGTTCCCCTAAATCGCAACCAAAGACTCTCTCCTTCAGAATGCCAGACTGTTTTAGCTTCCTTCGAGCTGGTCGCGAGAGAATGAAACTCCTGTAAAATGGAATTTAATTGAACCAGAAAAGAAATTAGCTTTTATTGAAATACAAAAGAAAAGCAATATAAGGGAAATCTTCTCAAGATACCTCTGAATTGAAGCACATCATACAAACAGGAAATCAGAAAATGTTTTCTTATAGACTGTTTACAGCTAAAACAAGCTATAAAGACGAAAAAAAGAGAGACAAGAACCATGAAATATCTGGCAGGAGATATTTTTTAAATGGCAGTGTAATGACTTTTTGCCAATAGCTTAGCATTTAGCGTTACTAAGGACGTATATTATGAAAAAAGCAATCCCTAATGCCCTCATTTAGCGCTTTGTACCAATTGATATGGAACGCATACTGACCGGTGTACTCATAAATGAAGAAAATTCAAATCATCTAAGCCCGTGAACACTTCAAATAGGATAATAATATAGTCACCATCTTTCTATTCAACATTCACACAATCAATTTAATGTTATAATCGTATGAATTCCTTACATACCATTAACTAGCTTTAGATTTTCCTAATAATTTATTCCAGAAAAAGCCCGTGGGCCATAGGAAATTTACATAACAAAAAACAAACAACAGATTAACTAAATTAAATTAATACTATTTAAAGAAAACGCTCCCGATGTTCCGCTGCAATCCTTGCAAATCTTGATATCCTTTTAATACTCAGGAAATTTGTCTCTTTCATTCTATCTACCATCCATATCTCATTCAATTTTTCTTTACCATACATCTCTCGCCTCATCTCATTCAATTCGACACATTCACACAAAAAATGTATTAAACTTTCATCATGAGATCCACACATAGGACAAGCAATAGATTCTACCTTCTAGCCTTTTCTCCCTTGATCCTTTCTTTTCTCCCCAATCAAAAATCCATTTCCCCTCCAATCCAAATAAGCCTTCAAATCCTCTCTACTTAACCCAGCCTTTCAAAATACCTCCTCCTCCAACTACCCTTTATTTGTCTATACAATTTTAGCGACCCTGAACGATCCAAACTTTCCCACCATATCTGTATTTCTTGGTTCTTCAACCTCTCTTGTACCTCCCATATTACTATTTCCTCCATACCCATAATCCCCTCTTCTTCATTCCACCATTCCCCTAATCCACACTTATCTAAGATATCCTTAATCTCCGCCGGCCACCCTGTTTTACTATTCTGTCTCAACGCCTCTAAGTATGCTGCCTTTGCTACCGTAAATCTCTACATACCCATTATCCTAACCCAATATCTCACCATGGTCACTAGCCTCATAGACCGCAGCGATACTAGCCCTAAATCCCCATGGATTACCAAATTACTAAACGAATCAAATAGTCCTAACATCCTCTTATAATATCTCATCATAACCACCTCAAGTTTTGGACCTTTCCGATAGCCTCAGATCTCTGCTCCATAATGCATCGCCGGTACTATCTTACTTGTCCAAATCCTTTTATGTACTCTAATGTCTCTCACCCGTCTAAGACTACTCCTCGCTATTTCACCGCTAATATACCCCCCTCTTGCATTTGCTAGATCCAGTAAACTCAGTTTGGCAGGGTGATGAAGTAGCAAGTAGACCTCTCCCTAGCCCTAATCCAAACCTGACATAAAAAAAGAAAGAAAATAAAAAAGCTTTTATAACTGTGAACTGTAAGATGAATCAGATTCAATGTGATGATTAGAGGATTTAAGGGCTAATTGCCTCTCTTAACATGCATATATTCTATCTTATCTGCTTTAGCAAACGTAATTTCATACAAGGGTGCATCCAGGGGATGGGAAATCCCGATCTTGACCCCCCCAACAACAAAGCGTCTGTTCCACTCGTAAAAACCTTGCAAAAATGTATAAAAATTTTGGGGTACTGGTATGATATATGGTTGAAAGCTATATAATACAAGTTTCCATGTTAAGAAAATAATTATTACTTCAGAATAGGCAGAATCATCATAGTTGACACGTTTTGCATGCAGCCCCGCTATACTTCCCCCAAACCCTCCTGATGTGCTAATACATATTTCCTTTCTATTCTCCCAATGCGTCTCAGTTGTTAGTAGTATAGCGTTAACAGGTCCGGGAAATATATTATTTGCATATACCCTACCCTAAACCTTATTTGTATAAACATTAAATCCCATTTGCACATTCCTGTCAGGACATGATTAGCATATATTGAACCTTCACTGAATAAGAGGAATGATCAGTTAAGTTAACCGGTTAATCATTCTGTAAGCCCATGACAATTTTCTATGAATAAATTTTTATTTGGATTGAATGAAACCGGTTACAGTATCATAAGTTTCCTTGTCTGAACAAGTGTAAGGCGGGATTTTAAATGTGTTAGATTAAAAGACAGCAAAAATAGAATTTTAATATCATTTAATTAAAAAATTAAAAAACAAGTCCAAAAAATGTCACTATAAATATTGTTCTTCTAAAATGAAAAATCGCGACTATTATATTAGAAATGATCATGTATTAATATATTTGAATGTGTACTTTTGTTATTGACTGTGGAACTTAAAGAAGTTGACTGTTATCACTAAAAAGTGAATTATAATATGTTTGGGTAGGATAAAAGCTTGCAGAGTACTAAATTACACCATGTGAATTTTTTATACGCAAATCTGTAGTACTGCAGGTACCACTATTTAAATAAGAATACTTCATTGAATTACTTTCTTATATTTCCAATATTTATGCGGTCACCCCGTTGGTACTCTATGATTGGTCATTGGCAGTAGTTGGTTTAACAGACAAACAGCCGCTAGACACACATATACAGAGAGAATAAAGCAAATACAAACACACAGATTCGGACACACAAAGACAGACACAGAAATATGAGAATTTCATAATATTTGGGTCAAATGCTTTAAAGAAAAAGAATCCTTCATACTTAGGCTGATTTTAGTTTGTTTTAAATTTTCAAGCTACGTTTTTACAAGTCACTTTCATGCAACAATGTGAGCTTAGTTTTAGTTTAGTTGTGTTTCCGTCTTTCTGTGTGCCTGTGTGTGTGACTGTCTGTTTGCATGTCTCTGTTCTGCCTCTGTGTGCGTTTCCGTCTCTCTCTCTTTCTGTGGGTGTATGAGCGGCTGTTTGCTTGTCTCTGTGTATTTGTGTGCCTGACTCCATTTGTATGTGTTTTCTCTCTCCCTATGCCTCAGACATAGGTCTGACATAGCCGCTCAGACATAGGTCTCGGCGACTGTTTGCCTGTCTCTTTATCTGCCTCTTTATCTGCCTCTCTCTCTCTCTCTCTCTCTCTCTGTGTCTGAGCGGCTCTTTATATGTCTCTGTGTTTGTGTGTCTGACTCTGTGTATTAGTATTTGTTTTTCTCTTACCCTCTATGCCTGTGTGTCCGAGCGATTGTTTCTGGTCTCTGTGTCTGTCTTTGCATGTTTGTGTGTGTGACTGTGTGTTAGTATGTTTTTTCACTCTCTCTCTGCCTGTGTGTCTGAGAGGTTGTTAACTCGTCTCTTTGTCTATCTTGTGTCTGTGATTGTCTTTGCGCGTCTGTGTGTCTGAATGTGTGTTTGTCTCTCTTTATGCATGTGCCCGGCTGTTTGCATCTCTCTGTACCTGTCTTTGTGCGTGTGTGTGTCTGATACAGTGTGTTTGTATGTGTTTTTTGTCTCTGTGTCTGTCTTTAAGTGTGTTTTTGGGTCTGACTCACTGTTTGTTTGTTTGTGTTTTCTCTCCATATCTCTCTCTGCACCTGTGCGTCTGATTGCCTATCTTTGTGTGTGTGTGTTTCTGTCTCTCTTTGCAACTGTGCGTCTGACTGTCTGTTTGCCTGTCTTTATGTGTTTGAGTGTGTGCTGTTGTCTCTCTCTGTGCAAGTTTGTCAGACCGTCTGCTTGCCTGTCTTTATGTATGTCTCTGTTTGTTTTTATTCGTGTTAATGCGTCTCTCTGCCTGTGTCTCATGTGCCTGACTGTCTATCTATTTGCATATCCCTGTGTTTGAGCGTGTGTGTGAGTGTGTTTCTGTCTCTGTCTCCCTGTGCCTGTGTGTCTGGCTGTTTGTCTGTCTATTTATGTCTGTATCTCTCTTTCTCTCTGTCTGTTTGTCTGACCGTCTGTTGGCCTGTCTCCATGTCTGTTTCTGTGTGTTTGTGCGTGTGTTTCTGTCTGTTTGTCTGTCTATGTCTCTGAACTCTTTCTGTGTGCAAGTGCATCTGACCATCTGTTTGCATATGTCTCTCTCTTCGTGCCTGAATGTCTACCGTCTGTTTGCCTGCTTTGTGAGTTTCTGTTTCTCTGCTTGTGTCCCGGTGTGTCTTACCGTCTATTTGCTTATCTCAGTCTCTGTCTGTGTGTCTGAATGTGTTTCTGTCTCTCTGTCTCTCTCTTTCTCTCTATCTGTCTGTGTGTCTGACCGTCTGTTGATCCGTCTCTCTCTGTCTCTCCCTCTCTTCGTCTCTCTCTCTCCAAATTAATATTGACCAAAAACATGTAATAAACCAACTACTGTCAATGAATGATCATAGAATACCACGGGGGAGACCGCATAAATATAGAAAACATAACAAAGTAGATCAATTAAATATTCTTATTGAAATAATGGCACATACAATGCAACGTGTTTACATATAAAAAATTCATGTGACGTAATTCAGTACTACACAAGCTTTTATCATACTCAATTGTAATTCACTTTACAGTGATAATAGTCAATTTCTTCATGATCCACAGTCAATAACAAAAGTACACATTCAAATATTGCCAAATGACAATTTTTTCAAGGCAATAGCAAAACAAATTCACTTGTGATACTTTTGAAATGCCAAATGAAAATGGGATATATATGATAATCGATATTATTCGTTTTATAAAAACAATATTTGCAGTGACATTATTTTGGACTTTTGCTTTTTTTCAAAGAAAATCATGACTAACCGGTTTCATTCAACCTAAATAAAAATTTATTCATAAAATTGACATTGGTTTACAGAAAGTTCAGTACTCATGTAAGAATGCAAATGATTCATCTGTTATGATATAGCTGATTCTACCAGACTATTTGAATTCAAATAAACCGGTTTATTTAACTGGGCATTATTGTTATTCAGTGAAGGTTAAATATATGTTAATCATGTCCTTAAAGGAATACACAAATTAGGTTCCGGATAGTATATTCAAATGATGTATCTCCCAGACCTGTTAACACCATACTACTGTTTTTTCACCTGTGTATCTGTAAATTGAATCAACTGTGACGAAAAAAACAGAAAAAACACGTTACGGTGGCAGAATGCATTGAAAACAAAATTTGGGCTATGTATTTGCACATTAGTGGGGGAGGGGTAAAGTACAGCGAGGCTGCATGCACATAAAATAACGTGATTATTTTGCATATTATGAAGTAAGAACTGTTTTCTTAACATGGAAACTTGCTGTCATGCAAGTACCAGTGTATCATACAAGTACCAATTTTTGACGCGTTTTTCAAGTTTTTTGTGTACCCCCTACCGAAGAATATTCCCGCCCCCAAAATATCCTGGATAGGCCTTGGTTTTACATATCAGATACAATAAAGTAATATTTCAAGAGCATTTTGCAGTTCATCCACCCAGTACCATCTCAATCTTGTTTTTACTTGGAAAAACTTGCCTAAATTGTAAGGCCATCCTTAATAGCACAATACCATTCTTTACCACAGTGGTTCCCGACCGGTGGTACGCGTACCCCAGGGGGTACGCGAAACCCTCGCAGGGGGTACGCGAAGGTCCCAAAATTAATTTAGTCTACATCTTTAAAACTTGTTTCTGACTCAGTTCCAACATTTCCCTCAAAATCAGATAACATAACCCATTGTACGTAATTTCAGACTCATTTTCAAAACTTTCGCTTTCAGTAACCCGCTAATTTTTCTCCATAGCCGTAAGGTCTCGATGCTAATTTTTCTCCATAGCCGTAAGGTCTCGATTTAAACTCAGCAAGTTCAGTATCTTGTCATCTGTTGAAACACGAAGTTCGTGAATTGTGGTTGCAAACAAAGATGGATAGATTCCTGATCAGGAATAACAAGAAGCCGAATGATGGTACCCAAAACTCTGAACCTGCACCTAAGAAGAAGAAATATGACGAATCATCGGTCAAAGTGCGTCGATATTTGTCAGAATACCTAGGGCTCGGATTTAGTACGACAAAGTCTGATCCAGTGAATGCACAGTGCGTTCTTTGTGGTCAAGTCTTGGCCAACAGTTCCATGAAACCTGCGCATATGAACCGGCATCTCAGTACTGTGCACCCTTCTCATGTCGGTAAGCCCATAGAGTTTGTCAAGCGTAAACAAGAAGCATTCGCTAGTAACTGTTTGGAAATTGCAAAAGTGGCATCAGTTTCTTCAAAGGCTCTCCGGGCTTCGTATGCTGTTTCATATTTAGTTGCGAAACAGAAAAAACCGCACACCATCGCCGAATGTCTGATATTACCAGCACTAGTGAAAGTCAGTGAAATAATGTTTGACACGAAAACTGCTACTGCCCTTCAGTCTATACCTTTGTCGAACAATACCATTTCAAGAAGGATAGAAGACATTGCAAGCGATATTGTCATGCAGGTTATTGAGCAAATAAAGTTGACGAAGATGTTTGCGTTACAGCTTGACGAAAGCACGGATGTGTCAGGTGAAGCCCAGGTGATCGTCTTTGTTCGATATCAAGATTGTTCTGACATAAGAGAAAATATTCTGTTTTGTCAAAACCTACAGTCAAGAACAACAGGAGAAGAACTATTCAAGGTGATTGACAAATTCTTCACAGAAGGGGGCATCTTGTGGGACTGGGGCACTGCATCATTCACAGGCAAGCTCTTGCATCGAAAAGGATGAACGCACATCTGCACGAGACCCTCAACGAGGCTGTAAAAGTGATCAACTTCATCAAAGCCCGACCACTGAACTCAAGAATGTTCAAGTTGCTGTGCCAAAAGATGGGTTCAGAACATCAACATTTACTTCTGCACACAGAAGTTCGCTGGTTGTCTCGTGGGAAGATTTTAAACAGACTTTTCGAGCTTCGATAAGAAGTTCATATGTTTCTTCTGGAGCAAAAATCTGCATTCAGTTCACTTTTTGAAAACCAGGACTGGGTCTGCAGGCTGGCCTATCTTGCGGATATTTTCGACAAACTGAATGACTTGAATCTGTCAATGCAAGGTTTCCGGACGGACGAACTCTCCCTGAATTCGAAGATGTGTGCTTTCATCAAGAAATTGGAGTTCTGGCTTAAAAAGGTTCAAAGAAACAGCGTTAGTGTCTTCCCGACCCTTGACAAGTTTGCGGACGATAGTGAAATTGATAACCTCAACACAATCTGTGATTGTATTCGGGAGCATCTGACAAAGTTGCGAGATGAACTTGTGTCATATTTCCCATCGATTATGAACCAAGATAGAACGCAGGATTGGATCCAAAATCCATTTGTTGAAGACGTGACCTCAAGCTCCGGTCTTAGTGACAAGCTTACAGAGAATCTGATCGAACTTGCCAGTGATCGCGCCTTAGAACTGAAATTCCAAAATGTAACTGTTTCTCAGTTTTAGCTGGAGGTGAAAGGAGAATACAAGGAACTAAGTGAAATCGCCATGTCTGCTTTGTTACCATTCGGATCCACTTACCTTTGTGAAGTGTCATTTTCGGCAATGTCATTGATCAAAACCAAACACAGAAACAGACTGAGTGTACAAAATGACCTTATAATTGCCGTTAGTGACATCGAGCCAAGATTTGATAATATTTTAGCAAAAAAGCAGCCTCAAGTTTCTCATTGATTTTGTACGTACATTTAAGCACCGTCATATTGGACAATAAATCTCGTGTTTTTGAAAATCTGATTTTAGTTAAGAAAAAAGTAAAACAACGATTCTCAAGAAAGGGGTACGCAAACTTTTTGGGCCTTGACTAGGGGTACGAGGACCGAAAAAGGTTGGGAACCACTGCTTTACCATATACACAAGGTAACAGATAAAGTCTAATGCAAAGATACCCCCCTCCCAATAAGCAGCTTCTCTACAATTTCATATTTGTTCATAAAACTTACACTTTCATGCACCGTAGAAAAAGACTCAGGAAAAATGTGCTACCGTGTTAAGTCGAAAATCCCAGACTTCGCGAAACATCGTATCTCTTACCACCTAGAAAAACCCTCTAGTCTGAACAAGGTTCTGTGTTCCCACATCTATGGCTTATGTTACATTCAAGGGAGCTCTCTGGGGGAAGAAGAAATTTCAGACCTCTCAGAAAACCGAAAACACAAAAATAAAATAAACTCTGTAGCCTAATAATCAAAAAAATATGGTACTTTGCGCCATCAGTTTTTCTTAAAACGCCTTAATTTATGATAGAACCGTTTAAAAATCAATTTGCACTTAGTCATATAACTTCATCTTGGCAACACAAACAATTTCCCATCTGCTTTTTTCTCAAATTGAAAACCCATAAAAATTCATTGGGAATTGCAAATAGAACATAAGTCAAAGTAAAGCATTGTGACAGAAAGTGCTTAATTGACAGGCAAGAATCTAAGTCTTAAAGCTTTTAATCTTCAACTCAATCTGCAGTGGCAATTTACGGCACTTTTTTGTCACCAATTCAATATAACATTTGGCAAAGGGGATTTTGGTTAAATTGACCAAAGAGCAAGCAAAATATTACTCTTCAAACCAAATAAAATTAAGTAGAATTTCCAAAAAAACTCATAAAACACTTATTTTCAATTCTGAAAGCTTTAAAATCCTTAATAGCAGGACTTACGAAAATTTGATATGGTTAAATAAGTTAATAATAATAAGTCAATACAAGTTAATAATAATAAGACGAACGGCAATTTGAACTTTGCAGGCGAAAGAACAGTATTTTTGAATAAATACCCAAATTACTCATTCAGAATTTCAGAAATAGAAAAGCTCATTTTAAAATTATATAATGTAAAAAAAAAATAGTAGCTTTTTCTCTTGAAGGTAAAAGAAATATCTGGAAATGAATAAAGGAAACTCAAGTTACATAAAACCTAAAACAAATAATCAAGTTACGCTTAAAAAAGAACGAAAATTACTACGTTTTCTTCGTTTGAACACATTCCTTTCAAACCTAGGTGACAGAAAAACAAATGACCGATCATTTACTGATTACCCAATCTATAAAATTGTTTTAGAAAACAAAACAGATAGCTTGAAAATGTTAATTAACATTTCTAAGTTAAGTTAAGTTCTAAGTTATTTAGGCGTCAACTTTTAAGAGAGATTAAATAAAAAAGAACAAGATTTTTAAATGAAAGTAAGGATCAACATTAAAACTTAAACGAACAGAAATTACTCCGTATATGAAAGGGGCTTTTCCTCCTCAACGCCTCGCTCTTTACGCTAAAGTTTGACTCTTTCTCTTAACTCTACTTTTTAAAACAGTAAGAAACTTTGGCGTAAAGAGCGGGGCGTTGAGGAGGAAAAGCCAGATTCATATACAGACTAATTTCTATTCGTTTTAAGTTTTAATGTTGCTCCTTACTTTCATTTAAAAAACTTGTTTTTTTTTTATTTAATTTCTGGACGTTTTTGAATTAAAGCATGTTTTGATCTTGGCTCTCGGTACATAAATAATTAAAACGAAATTTGCATATTAATTAATTGTAATTAATCGGAAGATTTTGAGAAAAAGGAGCGAGGGAGGAGGCCTAGTTGCCCTCCATTTTTTTGATTACTTAAAAAGGCAACTAGAACTTTTTATTTTTTACAAACGTTTTCATTGGTAAAAAATATACGTAACTTACGAATTAACTTGCGTAAAGAACTTCTATATTGGTATGTTTTTATTGCGTATATGAGGGGGTTCAACCCTCGTCGATACCTCGCTCTTTACACTAAAGCTTAAATTTTGTCTCAATTCCTTAAGAATGACCTATGAATCACAAAGGCCGTAGAATAAATAGTTGAAATTTCTAAGAATACTTTAGCGTAAAGAGTGAGGTACAACGAGGAGGTAAACCCCTCATATGCGTAATATTTTTTTCGTTTTAAGTTTTAATGCTGCTCCTTACTTTCAGTAGAAAAAACTTTTCATATTTATTTTTTCATTGTTTTTTCAAATAATGCTAGAAAATCCTGCGCCCCTTCATTGAAATTATCTCCCCCCATGAGAAGTTCCTCCATGGAAATATCCTCCCACGTAACCCTCCCCCCATGACTCTCCCCTCTAAACCAAAAAAATCCCCCTAAAAACGTCTGTACACTTCCCAGTAACCATGTGAACACAGGTCAAAGTTTGTAAATTGCAGTTCCTCCCACGGGGACTGCGGGGGAATAAGTTGTCCCTAAAGACATGGTTACTAGGTTTTTCGACTATGATGAATAAAATGGCTATCTCAGAATTTTGATCCGGTGGCTTTTTGAAAAAATGAGCGAAGGAGGGGGCCTAGGTGCCCTCCAATTTTTTTGGTCACTTAAACAGGGCGCTAGAACTTTTAATTTCCGTTAGAATGAGCCCTCTCGCGATATTCTAGGACCACTCAGTCAATACAATCACCCCTGGGGAAAAAAACAAACAAAAAAAAACAACAAATAAATACGCATCCGTGATCTGTCTTCTGGCAAAAAAAAAAATGCGAAATTCCACATTTTTGTAGATAGGAGCATGGAACTTCTACAATAAGGTTCTCTAATACGGTTAATCAAATGGTGTTATTTATGTTAAGATTTTATGACTTTTAGGGGGTGTTTCCCCTATTTTCTAAAATGAGGCAAATTTTCTCAGGCTCGTAACTTTTGATGGGTATAACTGATCTTGATGAAACATTATTTAAAATGCCATTCCTTTGATGTAACTATTGGTATCAAAATTCCATTTTTATGGCACTTGGTATTAACCAAGTGACATATAGCGGTCGCCAATTCTGTCGGCCTGTCTGTCTGTCTGTCGGTCCCGGTTTTGCTACTTTAGGCACTTCCAGGTAAGCTAGGACGATGAAATTTGGCAAGCGTATCAGGGACCGGACCAGATTAAATTAGAAATAGTCGTTTCCCCGATTTGACCATCTGGGGGGGGAGTGGGGGCCCGGTTAATTCTCAAAAAATAGAAAAAATGACGTATTTTTAACTTATCAGCGGGTGATTGGATCTTAATGAAATTTGATGTTTGGAATGATATTGTGTCTCATAGCTCTTATTTTAAATCCCGACCGGATCTGATGACATTGGGGGGAGTTGGAGGGGGAAAACCTAAAGTCCCGGTTTTGCTACTTTAGGAACTTCCAGGTAAGCTAGGACGATGAAATTTGGCATGCGTATCAGGGACCGGACCAGATTAAATTAGAAATAGTCGTTTTCCCGATTTGACCATCTGGGGGGGAGTGGGGGCCGGTTAATTCGGAAAAAATAGAAAAAATGAAGTATTTTTAACTTATGAGCGGGTGATTGGATCTTAATGAAATTTGATGTTTGGAATGATATTGTATCTCAGAGCTCTTATTTTAAATCCCGACTGGGTCTGATGACATTGGGGGGAGTTGGAGGGGGGGAAACCTAAAATCTTGGAAAACACTTAGAGTGGAGGGATCGGGATGAAATTTGATGGGAAAAATAAGCGCCAGTCCCAGATACATGATTGACATAATCGGAACTGATTTGCTCTCTTTGGGGTAGTTGGGGGGGGGGAGCAATTCTTAAAAATTAGAAAAATGAGGTATTTTCAACTTACGAACGGGTGATCGGATCTCAATGAAATTTGATGTTTAGAAGGATATCGTGTCTTAGAGCTCTTATTTTAAATCCCGACCGGATCTGGTGATGGGGGCGGGGAGTTGGGAGGGGGAAACCTAAAACTTGGAAAACACTTAGAGTGGAGGGATCGGGATGAAACATGGTGGGAAAAATAGACACAAGTCCTAGATAGATGATTGACATAAACGGAAGAGATCCGCTCTCTTTTGGGTAGTTGGGGGGGGGGGGTATTTCTGAAAAATAAAAAAAAATGAGGTATTTTTAACTTACGAACGGGTGATCGGATCTCAATGAAATTTGATATTTAGAAGGATATCGTGGCTCAGAGCTCTTATTTTAAAGCCGACCGGATCTGGTGACATTGGGGGGGGGGGAGTTGGGAGGGAGAAACCTAAAAATTGGAAAACACTTAGAGTGGAGGGATCGGGATGAAACTTGGTGAAAAAAAACACGAGTCCAAGATACATGATTGACATAACCAGAACGGATGCGCTCTTTTTGGGGTAGTTAATTCTGAAAAATTAGAAAAAATGAGGTATTTTTAACTTACGAACGGGTGATTGGATCTCCATGAAATTTGATTTTTAGAAGGATATCGTGTCTCAAAGCTCTTATTTTAAATCCTGACCGGATCTGGTGACATTGGGGGAAGTTTGGGGTGGGGAAACCTAAAATGATGGGAAACGCTTAGATTGGAGGGATTGGGATGAAACTTGGTTGGAAAAATAAGCAGAAGTCTTGCATACGTGATTTACCTAATTGGAACGGATCCGCTCAATTGCGGAGGGGGGGGGTAATTCTGAAAAATAAGAAAAATGACGTATTTTTAACTTACGAAGGAGTGATCGGATCTTCATGAAACTTCATATTTAGAAGGACCTCGTAACTCCAATATCTTATTTTAAATCTCAACCGGATCAAGCGTAATTGGGGGGGGGCAGTTGGGGGGACGGAAATCTTAGAAAATACTTAAAGCGGTGAGATCAGGATGAAACTGGATGGGAAGAATAGAAACCTGTCTAAGATACGTGACTGACATAACTGGGCCGGATCTGCTCTCTTTGGTGGAATTGGGGGGGGGGTAATTTTGAAAATTGAGGTATTTGTAACTTACGAAAGGGTGACCAGATCTTAATGAAATTTGATATTTAGAAGGATCTTGTGCTATAAAGTTCTAATTTCAAATTCCGACCAGATCCTGTGACATTCGGGGGAGTTGGAGGGGGGAACCGTAATTCTTGGAAAACATGAAAATTGGAGTATTTATATCTTACGAATAGATGATCGGATCGTAATGAAATTTGATTTTTAGAAGGAATTCATGTCTCAGAGCTCTTATTTCAAATCCCGACCAGATCTTTTGACATTGTGGGGATTTGGAGGGGGAAATCTTGGAAAAACACTTGGAGTGTAGGAATCGGGATGAAGCTTGGTGGATAGAATAAACAAATGTCCTTGATACGTGATTGACAGAATCGTACTGGATTCGCTCTCTTTGGGGGAGTTGGGGGGAGGGGTTCAGTGATTTGGCGAGTTCGGTGCTTCTGGACGTGCTAGGGCGATGAAAATTGGTAGGCGTGTCAGGGAGCTGCACAATTTGACTTGATAAAGTCGTTTTCCCAGATTCGACCATCTGGGGGGCAAAAGGGAGAGGAAAAATTAGAAAAAATTAGGTATTTATAACTTACGAGTGGGTGATGGGATCTTGATGAATTTTGATATTTAGAAGGACTTTGTGACTCAGAGCTCTTATTTTAAATCTTGACCGGCATTAAGCCTCTTATTTTCCTTTTTAAATCAATCTATTGATTCATAGAATTTTGTTAGAGCTCATACCATATGATCTCTTGGCTCTTCTCGCCTCGTCACAAGTGCCATATGAGCTCTTAGCTCTTGTTTAGAGTTTCGGTTACAATTGAGCCGGGTCGCTCCTTACTACAGTTCGTTACCACGAACTGTTTGAAACTAGACTAGAAGTCGCAAATACATCAAGAAACCTTATCCGTTTCATTTCTGAGACCCTGATTGGTGCTCCTAATCTCTTTTACATTGCAAGTAAAAATACAATATCCGACAAGGGCGTATCCGGGACTATTGTTCATTGGGGAGGGTACAAAAATGTCCTTACAAAATGCGTCAAACAGTTGTTTATATGCATTTTAAAAAACTTTTTTTGGGAGGGGGGGGGGGGGTTCAAACCCTGTAGCTCCCTGGACATGGCCTTTATGTCCAAATATTTTTCGTTTTCAGCGCAAATGGCGTTCTAACTATTAGAGAAGTTTAGGGAAGAGTTCCCCTACTCTAATTTGTGGTGATTTCCCACCATTTTAAGTTTACTGAATTTAACTATGTTATTTTATGTTCTGCTAATTTTATCTTAGTGATTTCTGTTCGTTGTAATCTGATTAGCTAATATTTTAGCTAACTTGACTAATTGGACATCGAAAAACATTTCGATCTTACACGATTAACACTCGCACAACTTTCCAGACAACTTTCCATCAAGAAACCTGGGTAAATAACGGATCATGTGTGTCTTCATATAGTGCTCTTTGTTATAGGTTTACAAAGACGCAATATTGAGTCACATCAATTACATAGAAGCAAGTAGATTCCGCAGAACAAGGTCACTTATTTGAATGTCAAAATGCTTTTGACACAAACAAAAGGACAGTTGATGGAATATCTTACGTCAGCCACAATAACAAAATTTGCGGTAAACTTTAACTGCCATAAATTACAGCAAATAATAGTGAATTAACATTTAGCTAACCGCGGCTCTTCAACATTTCACCGGAAAGCATTTACGTGACTGACCTGTTCTTCTTTCATGATGACAAGTGTTCTCACAGCCATTTAAAACTCGAATTATTTATTTGTCCTTATATTGACTTGCTCACTCTTTTTTCCAATTCTTTCAAAAGCTTGTCAAAATAATAGAAAATACCTTACATATAGGTCTATGTAATTCAGGGTAGCCTATATATTTTCATATAAGGGGAGGGGAGAGATAAAGTTAATTTCCGATGCAAATGACTGTTACATTTGGATTCAGGATAAAATTCTGATTCTATAGATATGTCTCGGCTATTTCTTAGCTATCCATTACTGAGTTAATCGGAAAATTACCAAATGAATCCTCTCCTCTGGTGATCCCAGATACTACTCTAGGCTATGCACAAAACTAAAAGAAAACACTGACATAATAAAACTCTTACGTCATAATGTACTACATGTTTCTATTTATCCGATTAGGTTATTATATTTTCTTCAATTTTATCCACATTTAATTCATATTTAAATAATTTTGTTAACCCAAAATTCTACCTGAAAGTTTCATTTTCCTAACTCTACCCCTTTCCGAGATAGCAAGAAGTCACTAAACTAGAATTTTACCATACCGTTTCCTCCTAGGCTATTCTAGATATGGCTGAGTTTACAAAGAAGAAACACGACGTATCAAGAGATGGAGAACAACGAAGAAATGTTTTATTTAGGGCTATACCAGGGCGGGGAAGTGATCATCAAGGGCGGAGAAGTGAATTAGGCCAATCAGAAAAGTGACTGTGAGATTCAATATTTTAAAGGCTAACTCAAAGAAAAGTAGGTCAATGTTGGTATTACCTGAACAATTGTTTTGGGTCATGAAACTATTGTTAATAGATACATTTTGACTTTTTGAACACCTTTTCTCTCTTGCAAAACTACCACAAACTCACCGTTATGGAGTTATTATATATTTGCACATTAGGGGGGGGGGGCGAAAGCATATAATATATTAAATACACCAATGGTTAGTTTACGTATTTAATATATGCTATGCTTTACCCCCACCCCCCTAATGTGCAAATATATAGCCCAAATTTGTTTCTAAACTATTACAGATTCGCGATTACTAATATCCGATCAACGAAAACGGAAATGATTGCAATTCTATATGTGTAAATACAAGAATATCTGGGCCGGAATAACTCCATAACGGTGAGTTTGCGGTAGTTTTGCAAGAGAGAAAAGAGGTAAAGTTCTAGTTAATTGACTTCTTGCTATCTCAGAAAGGTTTTAGGTTAGGAAAACGAAACTTTCAGGGATAAATCTACTGACTAAAGTATGTTCCGGGACGGTATTTTGAAGCAACTACCACCACTCCTTCTCCCTCTAGAGGTCCCTGACCTTTGATGGCCTTTAAAAATGTGTGTTACACAAATTGAAACCTTGCAAAATAGATCTTCTGCTTAATTGAAGGGTAAAATTCTATTTAATTGACTTCTTGCTATCTCAGAAAAGGTTTAGGTTAGAAAAATGAAACTTTCAGGCATGAATCTAAAGACTAAAGTATGTCCCGGGAAGGTATTTTGAAGCAACTACCTCCACTCCTTCTCCCTCTAGATGGCCCTGACCTTTGATGACCTTTAAAATATATGTGTTATAAAAGTGAAACCTTGCAAAATAGATCTTCTGCTTAATTGAAGTACAACAAAATTGTTTTCAGCTTCATAACTTTGCTCAATTCCATTTTATAAGGTTTTAAAGATATGCAAATATATTTCCTAAATTTTGAAAAAAAAACATTGATATGGCTCAAAATTCTACTCAAATAACAGGAATTGAATTTACAGAACTAAAGGAAGAGAAAAAGCAACTAGTAACTGAAAATTAAGGTAAAATGTTGTTTTGTCAAAATTTCAATAGGTGTAGACCTGTCATGTAGGCACATTTCAGGGCCCTCTAGAGGGAGAACAAGTGGAGGTGGGTACTTTAAAATACCTTCCCAGGACATACTTTAGCCTGTAGACCCATCCCTGGAAGTTTCATTTTCCTAACCTAAACCCTTTCCAAGATAGCAAGAAGTCAATTAACTAGAATTTTACCCTTAGTGTTTTATTCATCGAATTCAACTAGACTGTCCTACTTTTCAGGACAGTAGTAACAATTCCCCGTCATATAGAATTTTACCATTTATAGTCTCGATGGCTAAGACAATAGTTTAAATCCTTTCAGAGGCAACGGCTTAAATTTATTGGAATGGTGGAGAAACCTTACCATTTATTCGAAAGATGGGCTAACTTACCTATGGTTTTCATCTTTACCCCCCTTCGTCATTTCCCTGTTCTATTTTGAAGTCACAGTCGCCCAAACATCTTTAAAGCTACGCATTTACATAACTTTGCCAAAAGTAATAATCCGTATTATGCACTTATTTGGTTTTTTTCTAAAAATCCTCTCAAAATCAACACACAGATTTGAATCTTACAGCTAAACTGAAAATAGACAGCTGTTCGACGAGTCTCAGCTCTCGAGCTCAGAAATTTTGCTGGAAGGCAAACTCCAGAAACCGGAACCTCATTTTGCGTGAATCCACAGCCCGAAGAGAGTAGTAGACATTAGTCCTCTCTGCAATGGGATGATTCAGAAACACTAGTTCTCCCTGTCACTACTTAGAAACAGGAGAAAAATATTGCTTTGATTGTGCTCGCCAAGAATTGAAACAAATGTAGTCTCCGTTTGGATTGCTTTATTGACAAACTCATAAGCATCAAAGTCTTTTTTCATTTGATCTCTACAAGGCAACCTTCTGCCGGGGTTAAAGACACAGTGTAGAAAATTGTGAAGGCTTATCTAATAATCCCGAAATCCTTTGAATCTTTTATGTTACACAAGTGCCTCTATGTAATATATATTTATATATTTCTTGTTGTTTACGGATTTAAGCTGAAACAAAACAATGACGCATGGCAAAATGCACGGGAAATATATAATTTGGACTTTATATTTGAAAATTGAAGGAGTTGGGGGCAAAGTAAAGTGAAGCGAATTTAGGAATGATGTAAGTATTTTAGAATTACTTAGATAATTCCTAAACGCGCTTCAACTTACTTTACCCCCAAAACCCCCCTCCTAATATGCAAAAATATAACCCAAATTATATATTTCCCATGCATTTTGCCCTACATCACTGTTTTATTCCGACTTAATACCCATAAATTAAAGCAACTTAATCCACGAATAAATAGGTATAACAGAAACGACCCCTCCTATTTCGTAATTTCAGATATAAAATTGATTCATATTACTTTTTCTCACTAGTTTTTAAACGATAAAAATTTTGTTTGGTGAACTATTGGATCGAAAATCCAATAGTCAAATTCGTAAAATCGACGTAATTCCCCCGCCCTGAATAAAATGATCGATTTCATTTGTTAAACTGTAAAAAAATAACAAGTATAAAAAAATATGGATAGGCTACATTTTTTTTTATTATACTAGAATATGTGGAGTTTTCCACTAGTATAAGTTTAATTGCATGTTCTGAAACAAGCATAGCACAAACACAAACATAGTTGTACAAGATGAACAAAAATGGACATTATGCGTAACTGAAAGATTTGTCGAAGTATTTTTTTTTTTTTTAATTAGCTTTCCAAATTAGCTTTCACTTCCACAATTTCAAAGCAAACTTACCATTGCCAATGGGACAAAACAGTCAGAAATGAACAAGTGACTAAAAACTGTTCCAGACTTCCGAGATTGATAGCCAACTTTATTTCTTACAGCAAAGTTGGCATTAGGTTTAAGTGGGAAAATTTCACACAGATTTTCTTGGTAAAATGCATCTTGACAAAGCAGTAATGTTTCACATTACTGCTTTGCTATTAGCAGCGACAAACCTCTAAAACCCAGTGTCAGTATATTTATTCCTCACAAGATTCAGTTTTAAAAGAAATACCTTTCAGAAAATTACTTAGAAATCACAGAAAATTTTATTTCGGCAGTAATTCCTATGTAATAATAACAAAATATCACAAAAGACTGCATTAATCTAACCTTAACATATATGAACACTTTTAACCCTTAATTAAAAAGATGAGTAAACTATTAAACTTATTCTTTACTTATTGCAACCTTTTAGTTCTGTTAATTTGAAAAAAAAACGTTTTCGGTGGAGAGTAATAGAGCATGGAACTTTAAATCAGTAATAGTATGAATTAAAAGATGCAACTTGAAGCGAACAACAATAAAATGAGCAATTAACCCAGACTTGACACAAATAGGAAATAACACATAAAATAGTATTATCGTAACCCTTCAATCCCCTAAAAGACCAGTGTCCTTTGCCCTTTCCTAAAAACTAAATATACTGCTTAGACTGAAATTAATGTTTAGCCATTTATTTTGCCTGTGCAAATGACAAGAAGAAATCTCTTCTAACAACCCAGCAGTTCGTGGTAATAAAATGCTTTGGGGATCAGTAGCAATTGATCCTTCAAAAGAATTGGCTTTTAATGCTGATTTCAGATATTAGAAATTCCTCAAATGTTACCTATCAAAATTACGAAACTGACAACACTCGCTTGATTTTTGAAAAAAAGGAGGGAAACATCCCAAAAGTCAAACGATAAATCACACCATCAGATTCAGCATATCAGAGAACCTTGCTGTTAAGGTTTCGAGCCCCTATCTACAAAATTGTAGAATTCTGTATTTTTCCCAGACGAAAGCATTCTGGCATTTTTGCCAGAATGCTTGTTATTTCTTCGTTTGTTGTTGTTTTTTTCCATTCGTCACCACATCGAACCAGTGGTCTTAGGAGTTCGCGACAGGGTTATTTTGAACGGAAATTAGAAGTTCTAGCGCCTTTCTTAAGCAACCAACAAGATTGGAGGGCAACTAGCCGCTCATGGCCCTTTTTCTGTAAAGATATACGGCCACAATTTTGATATAGCCATTTGGAAGCATCATTGAAAGGTCCAATAACTATGCCTTTGGGAATGTCATAATTCCCATTGCCCCTGGGGAAAGGGCTGTAATTTATGCAAAACTTTCGGGAAAATTTGAAACGGAAGGGGGAAGAGGGATTTTCCGGCATGATTTAGAAAACGGTCAGAGACCCTATTTAAAAAACGAGTTTTTTCAGGTGAAAGTAAAGAGCAACGTTAAAATTTAAAACAGATTGGGTTTCGGGAGTGAAATTACCAGTATTATTTACGGTAATATATGCTCTTCTCGAGATTAACTTTAAGTTATATCTCTATGAGCCAACAGGGAAAAAGAACGACCCAGACAAGAAAATGAAATAAAAACCACTTTCAAACCCGAATGAGCTTCAACCAAGTTTCCTATTTTTCAGTCTTTCTGTTTTCTTTTTTTTTTCTGAGAAAAAAAAGGAAAATAACAGAAAAGAAAAACCAACAATAGAACCAGAAAAGCAACATACGACGTCTTCGGTGTTTTTATTTTCTTTTTCTTTTAAAGAAAAACAGAGACGGTTATGAGACTTGTTCATTAAATGTCCTACAGACAATTCTGACGAAATTGAAATTAATAAAAGAGTGAAAGTTTCTCTAAGAGATTCTGAAGTTTGACAATCATGTAATTTATGCTTTTAATTAAGTAACATGTTGACAATAGAAGATTCAATTTAAACTTCACAGTGCTATCTGTAATTTGTAAATTGATTAAGTTAAAATGGTCAAATCTTATGCTTAGCTTCCTACGGCATAATGGTAATATAAAATAGTAAAAATAATGGAAACCCTAAAGATATTTGCAAATGGCTTTGTTAGACTGACCCACTTTGTCAAGTCACGATTTGAAGTTCTATAAATAAAAAAAACTTAATCTATTGTGTTCAATTCCACTTAGCTATTAAGGAAAATAAGCGAAACGAGTAAAAAAAGAACAACAACAAAAAACAATTGTATTCAAATAAGAATTTGGTCTGCTTTAGTAAGAAAAAGTCATACCATTGTTCAATGGCTCAGATAAGAATATTCTCTAAGCAAATCACGACAGAAACACGAGATTTATTTATTGACTAAATTTACTAATGATATCGAATATTATAGTACAAACTTAGGCATCAGTGTTTCTTTCTGAGAAAGCACACAAAGCAATTGGCCCTTTTTTTATACTTTTTTTTATGGTGACGAGAAAATCAAAGAGAAAATATATGAATATACAATAGCAGTTTAATTTCCAGGATTTTGATTGGTAACATTTGAGTAGTATAGCATTAATTACTACAGAAGGAGCGCCTGGACCTCTAAAGATTATGTCCTAAACCCCATTGAATATACCATGAACCTGATCAGTCATCAGTACATTACAGAGGACACATCATTAGCATAAACATGATTAACATGTATTCAACCTTCAGTGAATAAGAGGAATGACCAGTTAATTAAACCGGTTTATTTCAATTCAAATTGAATAGTAGAATCGGCGTAATCAGAGGAGTGACCAATTAAGTAAACCGTTTTATTTGATTTCAAATTGAACTAGTAGAATTTATCATATAGCATTGAGCTTGACAGCAAATATTAACATAGGTATAAATTTTGAACTTATAATTTTTCAGATTTATTTTTTTGGACTCAGATATTCTTTCAACTATCTTTTCATGTCTCAAAATTTCAGTAAATATACTCATAACAAATGAAATTCACTTGTGATATTTACGAAATACGAAATGAAGATGATAAATGTTGGTCGTAATTTTTCCTATTAGAGAACTAATGTTCGTAGTGAAATTTTTTTCACTTTTTTAGAGGACATAGAATTTTTCATCTTTTTTTACATGTTTCAAAATTACATTAAATATACTTATAAAAAATAGAAATTCAATTGTGATATTTTCGAAACAAGAAACATGATGTAGATATATTAGCTGTGATTTTTTTTGGAACAAAATTTTTTCGAATTTTTTAGGGACTTAGAAATTTTGTCTTCAACTTATATAAGACCCCAAAATGAAATGAGTGTCGTGTCAAAAGAAAACATAATGAAGTGTTTTAAGTAATGGATTCAAAGCATTTGTTTTAAATTTTTATGATGATATTCTACATGCCGTTATTTCAATAAAAATATTTCATTGCAAAATTTTGTTATTTTTTCTATATTTTATGCGGCCATCCCCGTGGTACTCCATGGCTGGTCATCGACAGTAGTTGGTTCACTGTGTTTTAGATCAATAAAAATTGTGCACTGGAAGGATAAACACTTACATCACATATTAAAGAAATTGAAGATGAAACACTCCAATAAAGTGTGCGCACATGACAAAGTTATCGTTGCGTTGAATGCTGACAAAGACAAATATTTGAACTACGAAAAAAGTACTAGTGGTGACAATATTTTGAAACGTATATGTGCTTTTCATGATGATTAGAGATTCAATTTCTTTAGAATATAGAAAAACTTCAACATTAATGATAGTGGATATGCGAGAGTAACATTTCCAGAGATGATAGCATTGAAACAGAATGCAAACATTAAACTAATAGTTGATTACGAGGGAAAGCTTCTTGCACATGGTTCTGGTAAAACGTTACCTGTTGATAAATGCTATCACCATCTTTCAGGCATTAGCATGCAACAGAAGGTAAAAAAGAAGACAGGCGTATTGCTGCACCAATATCATAAACCATATATTGTCTCCATGTCGAAACTACTACCTATGTATAAATAATGGGGCAATCGACAATGAAATCACAAGTAAATTAAAAAGGACATTGGAAGATAATATCACAAAGGAATATAAAGAGGAATCGATGAAAAACAATACGCATATGAACACTGATCGAACATAATATGAACATTGAGTACCATTGATCGTATACCAAGAGATACTATGGCACAGACATGTATGATCAGACACACAAACACACAAAGACAGACACAGAGACAAACAGACAGCCACTCAGACGCACAGGCACAGAGGAACAAAACACATTGAAACACACAGTCAGACACACAAACACACAAAGACACACACAGAGACATTCAGACACACAAGAATAGAGAGAGACAGAGAGAAACACATACAAAGACATAGAGTCAGACACAAAAAGAGATAAAGACAGGCATAGAGACAAGCCAATCATCACTCAGACACGCCTACATAAAGATAAAAAGAAAAAACAAATAAAACACAGATTGAAACCCAAATAGACAGACACAGAGACAAGCGAACAGCCACTCAGAAACACATTCATACAAAGAGAATCTCTCTCTCTCTCTCTCTCTCGTCTGTCTGTCTGTCTGTAGCTCTCTCTACCTGTGTGTGTGAGCGGGTGTTTGCTGGTCTCTGTGTTTGTCCTTGTGTGTTTGTGCGTCTGACTCTGTGTGTGTTTGTTTCTCTCTCTCTCTCTCTCTCTTTGCCTGTGTGTCCGAGCGGATGTTTTTCTTGCCCCCGTGTCACTCTTTGCATGTTTATGTGTCTGAATTAGTGTGTTTGTATGTGTTTTTGTTTGTCTCTCCCTGTGTCTGTGTCTGCGCGGCTGTTTTCTTGTCTCTCTCTCTCTCTGTGCCTATGCGGCTGAGCGGGTGTTTGCTTGTCATTGTGACTGTCTCTGTGTATTTGTGGTCTAACTCTGTGTGTTTGTATGTCTCTCTCTCTCTCTCTCTACCTGTGGGTCTGAGCAGTTCTTTGCTTGTTTCTCTCTCTCTATGCCTGTGTGTCTGAGCGGGTGTTTGCTGGTCTCTGTGTCTGCCCTTGTATGTATGTGCGTCTAACTTTGTGTGTGTTTCTCTCTCTCTCTCTCTCTCTGTACCTGTGTGTCAGAGCGGATATTTTACTTGTCCCCATGTCTTTCTTTGTATGTTTGTGTGTCTGAATATGTGTGTTTGTATAAATTTTTGTCTCTATCTCCGTGTCTGTGTGTCTGAGTAGCTACTTGCTTGTCTCTGTGTGTTTGTGCATTGATTATGATAATAGTAGAACAATGCAACTGATAATGCAGTTTTTGATAATGCAATCGAGAATTCCCGTTATATCAAGGCAAGATTTTTATAATGTAGTGCAAGATGTGTGATTATATCAGACAATATTTTAGCACACGAGATTTGGAACACTTGGCTGAAAAGTTTATCAGTATCACAACCTATTTCCACAAGGCAACCTTCAAAAAATATTCACTTGATGAAACCAGTTTACTGTTTACTGTTAATTTTAATTTTGATCCCTAGTATATATTTGTATGTATGTATATATTTCCTAGATTTTTATCTAGGTCACATTTACATTACTAGAGAAATTATGACAGTGAAAATTTTTGAATAATTGTTTAGTTTTAATATTGATTATGAATTGGTAACTTAAATACACGAGAGCCAGAACTAAAGTAGGATAAGCTTGCTTTGGTATTACATGGTTGCTCTACATTTGTTTTTTCATAGGCATATATTTTGGGGGTGATACCTAACACGGGGATACCATAGGGAATTTATGGTAGGCAAGCCACTTGCCTGGGTAGGGAATTTAAAGTGCCGAAACCCTATAGGCAAGTGTGTATTCTCCTGAGGAGCCCTTGTGTTGGGTTGTTGCCTCTGATTTTTTTTTTCATATTTGGTAGATGACGACTTATACTTACTTGCGACATGACTGCCTGTCCCTGGATTATTCTTTATGATTGATTGTGTATGGCATCATAAATTCTATTAGTCCAATTTGAAATCAAATAAAACGATTTACTTAAGTGGTCACTCCTCTGATTACGCCAATTCTACCATCCCACTTGAATTTATATAAACCGGTTTACTTAACCCGTCATTCCTCTTATTCAGTGAAAATTAAATATATGTTAATCATGTCCTGACATGTATATAAAATAACATCATTCCTCTTATTAAAGGAAGATTTAATATATGTTAATCATGTCTTGACAGGTATATTATGTAACTGGTTATTCTTGTTATTCATTGAAGGTTGAATATATGTTAATCATGTCCTGACGGGTTTATGCTAATGATATATCCTCTGTAAAATACTAATGAGGTTTATTGTATATACAATGAGGTTTGTATATACAATGAGGACCCTCTGGTGCCCCTTCTGTAGTAATTAATGATATATTACTCGTTTCACTTAGGAGAGGTAGCTCACTCTCACCTAAACTGTTTTTTATATTTATTATTAATTTAGTAGGTTTCCCAAAGTAGGCATGGTATAACAGTGAAAATAGGGAATACGGCGCTTCCAATGCCTTTGTTTGGAGATGTGGCTAAATCAGAAGAAACATGCAGAAATTTGTAGATCTTACTGCGGATTAAATAGTAATAAAAAAAGTTTTTTTTTCAAACAGAATTAGGAACGACATTAAGTCTTAAATGTAATAACAATTATTCATCATATGAGGGGGGTTGTCAAATCATCAACCATCCCCCCACTCTCTACTCTAAAGTTTGACCGTTTGTCCTAAATCTATAGAAACCACTGCTCCAACACGATGGCCGTTGAACTGGAATAAAAGCTATTTTTATAGCACTGTAGAACTTTAGGTTAAAGAGCAGGGGCTCGAGAAGGGGTTAGCCCCCTAATCTCTGTTACTTTAAAGTTTTTAAGCGTTCCTTACTTTTATTTAAAAAAAATAATTTCTCGTCGTCTTTCAAATCATGCCTAAGGCTGTCCAATATATAAAAGGGGCTACTTACCCTTATAAACCACCCAGTGCTTGCTTTTAAATTGTATATATCGATACCTGTTAATTGATTGGTAGCGTCCAAGACCGATAGAATAGAAATGTGCCTGAGGATTAACAAAATTTCTCTGGTATTAATTTCTTTGATGTAATAACAAGGGACTGCAGCGATTAAATGTATTAAAAAAAAAGAAAAAATTGAATGACAGAATATTAACTACAGGGCTGCCACAGGTTTAGTGGCAAGAAAATAGGGACTTAGTTTGGAACCAAAAAAGGGACTTTTAGGGACCTACGATTGTTACTACCAGACCTATAATACAGATGTACTGTATGCCCTTTGATAGCTAGGATCGGAGGCCAGGGATGCTAGAAAATAGATCACATGCAATTTCATCACATCCCAGAAGGGTTATAGAGCAGATTTGTCCTTCCACAACACCTTTCAATCTTTCTTTCCAATTTTAATTTTGACCTTGTATTTTTATTTTAGATATATTACCTAGTATATATTTGAATATATGTATATATTTCCTAGATTTTTATCTAGGTCACATTTACATTAATAGAGAAATTTTAACAGTGAAAATTTTTGAATAATTGTTAGGTTTTAATATTGATTGTGAATTGGTAACTTAAATACACGAGAGCCAGAACTAAAGTAGGATAAGCTTGCTTTGGTGTTACATGGTTGTTCTACATTTGTTTTTTCATAGGCATATATTTTGGGGGTGATACAGAACACGGGGATACCATAGGGAATTTATGGTAGGCACGCCACTTTCCTGGATAGGGAATTTAAAGTGTCGAAACCCTATAGACAAGTGTGTATTCTCCTGATGAGCCCTTGTGTTGTGTTGTTGCCTCTGATTTATTTATTTTTTGTTTTTTTTTCATATTTGGTAGATGACGACTTATACTTATTTGCGACATGACTGCCTGTCCATGGATTATTCTTTATGGTTGATTGTGTGTGGCTATGCTGTTTGGCCTATGTGATTGTATGGATGAGTAGGGTTAAGGCCTCATTCAAGTACTGATCTATATTAATTACTAATGTAGGAAAACAGTCTTCCTTTTCTCCTTCTGTCTTCTTTTTTTTGTGCTGTTGTATTGGTGATTTCTTTTTTCATTATATATCATTTTCGTTTTGTTTTTCGAAAATATCACAGCTGAATTTCTTTTGTTATAAGTATACTTATGGTCATTTTAAGAAATGTAAAAAAACTAAAAATTTCCAAGTCTCCCCCCCCCAAAAAAAAGGAAGTAAAAAATGCTGCTAAAAACATTGATTTCTTAATAAGAAAAATCACTACTAACATATCTATGGCATCTTCATTTCGTATTTCGAAAATATTACAAGATAATTTCTTTTGTTATAAGCATATTTAACGTCATTTTAAGACACGAAAAAATTCTAAGTTCAAACAAAATTCTAAGTTCAGGAGGTGGGAAAGGTAGGGGGGCATTGGGGAGCTTGGAAGTGGGACATGGCTCACCATAAGTTCACTCTAAAAGTGTTTACAGGAGCACTCATTCCCATGAATATGATGATACAAGCGGTTACACTACGCCTATGTTAATACATGCTGTCACTTAAGTTCAATACTACATGATAAATTCTATTCGTCCAATTTGAAATCAAATAAAACGGTTTATTTAAGTGGTCACTCCTCTGATTACGCCAATTCAGATGTATACAGATGTACCCGTAATCTATAATACAGATGTACTGTATGCCCTTTGATAGCTAGGATCGGAGGCCAGGGATGCTAGAAAATAGATCACATGCAATTTCATCACATCCCAGAAGGGTTATAGAGCAGATTTGTCCTTCCACAACACCTTTCAATCTTTCTTTCAAATTTTAATTTTGATCCTGTATTTTTATTTTAGATATATACGTAAAAAAATATAAAGTACAAAAAAAAATGAAACTGGATGAAGCACACTTCTCACTTTTCTGACTGTTTGAAAAGACTAGTTATGAGCAGCTGCTTCTTCTTCTGGATTGCCGTCTGCGTGCATTCAAGATCTGCGGAATTTTTATTGTTCATCGCGGAGTGCTAATGATCCACCTAGCATTACCTGAGCAAGCTGGATTTTTACCATACAGTTCTTCTGAATTTCTTTTTTCAGTCAATTCCTTTCTTCTTGAAGCATCTAATCAGTTGCTTTTTCCTTAATCCCGAATGCTTCCTTTTTGTTCTTTCAAAGTCTTTTCAAGAGTCTTTATCATTTCTTTGCTCGACGACATTTCAGGGATTAGCTGCTGATTTTGCTGTTCTTCTTTTTCCAACTTGTGCCGTTCTTCATTTTTTTTTCTCAACTCTTTCTC
Source organism: Artemia franciscana (assembly GCF_032884065.1). Classification (NCBI taxonomy): domain Eukaryota; kingdom Metazoa; phylum Arthropoda; class Branchiopoda; order Anostraca; family Artemiidae; genus Artemia; species Artemia franciscana. The sequence continues at coordinate 30,321,926 of NC_088867.1, read as the reverse complement.
CCATACCAGATAGTTTCGATAGCTCTTCCGCGCTGACTTGGCAAGCTTTATCAAATCTTCAGTAACACAAACCTTTTCAGAACTCCCACTAGCTCGACGCAACCTGTAAGCTACAAAAAGCTTGAAATTGAATGTATGCTCATTCAAGGATGCTCTCTGCTCACTGAGGATTCTCCCAGACAGTGAAAACCGCGCTCAACACTGGCCGAACCATGAGAAATAATCAATGTATTCTTCACCATGACAGCCAAATTTGGATACTTCCCATCTTCAATGAGTATATTCCATTGTTAATCTATCATTGCCTGCACAGATAGGAACTCATTCATCTGAACTAGCTTAAACTCGTCTAGAAGCAAATAAGTTTTTACTGGGATGGGCAGTTTTCGGGCGACATACAACAAACCCTGAACAGAATTTGACTTCGAAAACTGGCTTGGCTTCGAAAACTGGCACAAGAAAGACAAGCTTTTCGGGAACAAGAAAGATTCTCCGTTCAAAGCTTGCTTTAAGATGCACTTTGCAGCCAAAGCGTAGTGCTTCTGTACACTCAGCAAAAACACACGTTTTGAAAGTTCGTCAGTAGCTCTGAGACAGGTCTCAACTTCGTCACTTAGAGAGGCAGCAACTTCCAACATTTTTCTCATCTTCAAATGATCTTGGACTCAAGTCTTTTAACAATTTCTAAGCTGCTTCGGCTTTCAAGATACGCCCAGCAAGCGTCCAAACAAGAAGCTCCAGTTCCATAAAAATTTTCATGTACCAATAGTTCTTCGCACTGGAACTTCAAAGTAAACCGTGTAAAAATACTAGAACTGTCAACAATGAACTGAAACTGTGCTTTCAAAGTGGACTGCTTCAGGAGTTTTGCAATCTCTTTATATGCGTTCACTTCATCAAAATATCATTTTTCTTCGGAATGAAGACGGTAAAATCCTCGAAAATAGCTGGCCACTGCTCAATCATCCCAACAGCAGCAGTACACATCGATAGCCATCGGGATGGTAAATGTTTGAAGAAGTTCGACTTGGGAACGCCAGTTTCCTGCTGGATTTTTGAATAGTCTTCCAGTCGTGCAGGCCACCGACGAAAAAAGTAATACACCTTCATAATGAGATAAGAGCAATTCCCCCCCAGCTCTTCTAGGCTTTTGCGAAAGGCGTTGTGTACAATGTGGATTCTACAGGTGCCAATGTCTAAAAGTCCGTCATCATTTGTTACCTAACGTTTCTCACTGGCCATCAGTCTGAACAGTTTTTATTCAGATTCAGGCCATCACTACTCAAAGTATGCAGCTTAGAGAGGGACAAACTGCTACCATCAATTGCGTTCAGAATTTCCGATTTTATGAAAATGTAGGGTAGGGATGGCCATGTAAATTTGGGAGGACTCATTTAATGAGAGTTCTAGGGCTCTTTTTCAGGATCAAAAATGAGTGACGGGCAACCAGTCTTCCTCCCGTGTTTTTTCCGCCACTGAGCGCCTCTGTAATCACTAAAGGCGTCTCATCAAAGTTTGGCTTTAGCAATTACAAATTACTCTAAAATTGAAAATTGATTAATTTCCATCGGATTATCCACGATGCACACCTAGTCTCGGCACGCAGTCTAATCAGGTTAGCGCGACGATCGTTGCACTTCTAAAAGGCAGAACGACAGTTACGCCAGAGATATCCCCGTTCATTGGCTATTCTTCAAGTTTAAGGAAGATGTGCAAGAATGTACTTGATATTGCAGACACCTCACATCTAGAAGTTTTGTGAAACTGAGCTGAGGTGTTCTCAATATGCAGTTCTTCAAGTCGTCTCAATTGTTCAACCCCAAAAATGTCTAGCACAGTCCACATAAAATGCTATGTTCATTCAGGACTCACTAATTTTTTATATGTACATTCAATATATTTTCCTGGATTTTGGGCGTAACTTTTGTATCCATTATTAAAGGGAAACTGCTAAAGCTGACATTTTGTTCTCCTTAAAAGTTAATATTTTCCAATAAACGAGAGGTTCACGCTTCAACCACAATAAGTTACTTCCACAGCGTCTCAAATGGATAATTGTGTAGCACGAGGCTCAATTATTCCAATAAAATGGGCGTAGAGTTTAGCTAGGAGGGTTCAATTTATAGAAACTATGATAGATGTGTGAGACTCAGTCCTCTAAACATCCAATTTTTCTTTGAAATGCAATAGCGAGCAAAAATTTTATCAAACACCTACTGTGCATGCTTTATTTCTTTTGCTTAAACGTAAAGAATGCCCTGAACATAATTTTGTTTTAGCTTTCACGGCGCAATTGGTGGTGTTTAGCGCGCCAGGAACGTCGGGTTTAGTGCTACAACAAAACCATTTCACAAACACTAAGTACTAGAGATTTCCTCCTGTTAATAATTAAAGGAAGCGATGCGGCTACGTGCATATCTCTTCGTCTTGACCAATGATGGAACAAGGAGTGAAAACCCATAAAAAGGTGGGGAGTCGAACTTTTTTATTAAAGGTAACACTTGACCTTCGGTGGTGCTACAGCCTTCCCTACTAGTCCAGTTCTGGATCCTCTGGAATGTGTCCAGAATGTTTTAAGTTATGATAAATAAAAAATAACTCGTAATCTTAAAGGTTTAAATGTATGACGTCTTTGGCACCAACATACTGTACCACAGTAGCTTTACCGATTAGATATTTGGCTAAAAATAATTACTTAAATGACTAAAAGCATACTAATGGAACATACCTATCGTGCAGGGGGGCTAGAGACCAGGCCAGCTATCTAAATTTAAATAACTGGGCGTCAAACCCTGACCCGAAGGCCGTAAAATAGATATGACTTGCTAAAAAAGTTCTCGGGAGATGACGAGGATACATGCTTTACATAAAGTTATGCAGTGAGACATGAGTTGTGCAGAGAAAAACACCTTAATACTTGTAATCAAGCAGATGTGAGAATTTTCGTAAAATTAGTACAATGTTAAATATCTCTATTATTCGTCCTAAGTTTGGTTTAGATCCAGAAACACAAAAATTATGAATATCCAATAGATTGAAATGCATGGGCCTCATTGAAGGTCTGTATTGCTCTTGGCAATCTATTGACAGCTGAAGATAATCTTTAGTCTTTTCTGACCTTTGCCTTCACAGATATTTTGAATATCAATGGAATTATCTCATCCCAAAATATTCCCATAAGCCAATGAGAGAATAATTTGCATTTCATGAACAGGGCAAGGCAATTCCATAACAGCCAAAATACAAAGCATGAATCTAAGCGTCAAGTAACCACAAGCTGTTTTGTAAACAATTTGTGTAGCTCATGTTTACTGTGTCATCATTTATTTAAATTAGAATGACAAGCAACGATAATCCTGAACGCCAACGTTCACACAAGGGAACGCGCTGACACTTCTCGGGAGGTAAAAAGAAATAGAAAAAAAAATGACACACTAATTTTAGACTATAAAAAAATCCAAAATATTCATCGAAAAACGAAATCAGAAATTCTGCGTAAGAACCTTCAGCTTTAAATTATTATTTTTATTTTTTTTTTGACAAGCGTTATCGATAGACGAAGATAGTGATGTTTTGAAACTTGATAACATTCAGGAGATCGAATGCCGGACATTAGATGTAGCATATGAAACAGCGAGACAGAACGAGGAAAAAGAAGTGGGCGGGAAAAGAAGGCAGCAAGGGGTTTATAGAGAATAGGGGTTAGTACAGAATATTAGAGGTAACTAATGAAAAAACAAGAGGGATGCCTTCAGAGTTCGGAAGGTACAACACACGTACCAATCATCAGAGGAAGAAATTTCGTGGAATTTTGGATACACACTGAAAGACAAAGCTCTAAAGCAGCGTATGCCATAAATTTTGAATGCTCAATTAACTTTTAATTCAATTAATGCTCAAGGACATTTCTGTATTATTAACTCAATAATATGTGATACAAGTCTGGAAAACAAGAGGCCGAAAAGGGGGAACGGTGCTACTAGGCTAGCAGAAGATCATGAGAGGACGTGGAGAAAACAGCCAACAGGCAACAGGTCAATATGTCCAAATGGTCAAGAGAATGAGACTAGACGAAGCGGAGTATATGACCAAAAGGAAAAAGAGTTCGTGCCGTACAAAGAAAAGGACTAGAAGGAGCGGAGTAAACTGCAAAAGGCAGGAGGCTGACGACAATGCAAACTGTCAAAACTGAAAACCGTCAAAAACAGACATTACTTGATTTAATTTTTAATAAAGTTAACATGCAACGTCTAAAGTAAAATGACAGAAGTCTGGTAAAGCCCTTAAAGCACAATACAAAATGATATAAAATTTGTAAGAAGAAAAAAAGAGTAAAAAACAACAACATTTAAATCCGGTTAGCTATTACTTCCACCACCAGTCTCAATACCAAGTTCAATAGCCTTTTAATTCACATAAAAAAAGAAAAATGTCGATTTGGTAGTATGCGAACCTTCCTAGAAATCAGAAAGACCCACCCTTTTGATTAGACGATAAACTTTCTTATGCATATCGCTTACTGAATTATGACCGGACAACTGCTATTACAACCTATTTTTGGCAAATTAAGGCAAATCCAAGTATCGTACAAACGACAGAAAAATTATAAACTTTTATCTTTTAACATAGCAGCGAAACATCATATTAGGGACAATAAAATTAAATAATAAAAAGGGGCATGGTAAAAAGCAGTACAATGCATGTATATATATATATATATATATATATATATATATATATATATATATATATATATATATATATATATATATATATATATATATATATATATATATATATATATATATATATATATATATATATATATATATATATAGAAAACTCTTTCACAGGAGAGCGATTTTTGTCGGACGTCCCTTTTTGTGGACGTGGACGTCAATTTTTTTTCGTCGTTGGATTACAATGCTGAATTTATGTGGTCTCATAGTAACGTCGAGATAGACATTCAACGAAGCTGCCTCATATGAGTTATGAAAGGAAATAGCGCAGCAGCGGGATCTAGAGGAGTGGCTTCCTTTGAGGACACTGCAGCCTAGCTAACGACACAACATTACAATGGCTAATTTTCTGGGTCTTGTTTCTTTTTGTGAGCAACTTAACGTCGCCTTGCTTTGTTATTTTATAGCGGGTTGTCTCCCAATGTTAGCACAATATTTACAAGCATAAATGTGCGAGTAGAAGAGGATATTCAGAGGAAGTGATTGTGTAAACTTTCAACCTTGTTTATCGAAGTGTAAAGCCAAGTGCTGAAAACAATGTAGTGACCAAAAAAGGTTGCTTGGATTTGGGAACAATTCTCTGTGAACAATTACTAACTATTAGTTGCGTTAATAGAGTACTTTATACCCAGATCAAGTTTTTCGCCAAGCAAACACAAATACCTGATGAGGTCCATCTAAGAGGGTGGCGATACTGGGGTTACATGACTTGAATGAGATACAGATGACTCCCCTAGAACATCGATGTATGGCTTCTCTGGGCCTCCGGAAAAGTGGTAGACAACGGAAATTGAGTTCCCTTGAAAATTAAGGCGCGAGTTCCACGATCATCCCTCGATGAGCAGTGGGTCATTGACTTATGATCGTCCAGCGTGAAAGTCAACTGTTGCTGGCTCATACGCCCCTAGGAGTCGTAGCACTATATAGGACAACTAAATATATTTTAAGCACTTGTTCTTTGTAATTTTAGCTTCGAAAAATAAAAAATTACTGAGATTTCTAGGGATTTTTATTATTTATTAGTTCTCTCATTAGTTCTTTTCATTATTAGTTTTTCTTATTAGTTCATTAGTTCTTTCCAATCATTTCGATTATTATAATAATCTTTATTTGATAAATAACTGTTCAAAATACATACTGTTTTTAGTATAACACAAATGACATTCAAGCCGTTCAGAGGGTTTGGGAGGGAGGGGAAGTCGTACTACTCTTCTTAGTAGACCTTGATTAGCCTTGTGAAATTATTTTTGCTGTTATGTGGTTCTTAATGTTATGGCAAATAAGAGAAAACTGCTGGAAATACTAATCTTTTTTAGAAAAGCACGAATGAGGCTATGGCCTTTAGAAGGTTTAATGGGCGGAAGCCCCCCCCCCATCTCCTCCCCTGTTTTAGTTATTTTTGTTTGTTTAAGTCTCAAAAGAGTATTCATTTAAATTTTTGTTCGTTTTAAGTTAGAACCATTATAAAACCTTATTTTCGTTCGTCTTCGATTTTAATTTTTTACTTTTCTCTGTACTTTTCTGTGAAAAACTTTTTTTTTTCGTTAAGCATTTTTATATATTAATTTTTGCTCATTTTTATTTGACATTGTTTTATTGCTGATTAATATAAGGCATATTTTTAGTCTTTTCGCTTAAGTGCTTTACCTCAATAATTAGATGTGAATAAATTCTAACTCTCATAGGGGCTTAAATTACAAACATTTTAGGCTTATCAGGAAATAACATTCTTAACTACTCCCCCATCACAAAATTTGAAACCCCTGCTTCTCTCCTTTTAATTCTCCTAGGTAACCCGAACATTTTAGCTCCAACCACCCCAAGCTGTCCCCAAGATATTGCGGGTATGGATGATATTTTGATATACAAGATGTACATAGTGCTATTCGATTTAATTTTAACGGTTCGTTTCCAAGCCATAGCTGAACGCCCGGTTGGTCTTCTTCCTCCCTGTCAACAATCCCTGAAAGTTTCAACTTAATACCCAAAGCCGCTCTTAAGGTGTTGCAGATACACTATTTCGATAGCTTGGCAATACATAGCGTATTTTGATTGACATCGATAATAAACTCTGCATGGATTACAAGTCCCATGGATTACAAGAGCTTGTATTTCAAATCGAATGCTGAATCAGACGAAATTATTTATCTCTTAACCCCACTCTTCTCCTTTCTTTCTCCAATAGTGTTTAAAAATTTTAACTTCATTCCCCACACCGTCCATAATATATTGAGATAAATCTACCTGAAAAGTTCAATTCCATCCCTGATTTGTTGCCGAGATTCGGCAGATAAGATATTACGATAACCTGGATGCACACATTTCTTTTAATTTGGCTATACCCTCTCCTCAAAGACATAGCTCAACGTCTGCTTCCCTCTCCTCCCTCCCTAGAACATCACTGAAAGCTACAACCTGATGTCCCAGGTCGTTCCCGAGATACTGCTAATGCTGATCAGGGATTATAAGGAGATTATAGTGCAAAAACAATTTGGTGGGTCTGAGACATATAATTTTCACCTCTTTTCCATCCCCCAACACCAAAATTACCTACCCCCCTATCCGTCTGCTTTTCCTCGACAGTGCCTTTAAGCTATAACTTAAAACCCCAAGCCATTCTCAATATATTGCAGATGGGCAATTTCGATGATCTGTCTATGCACATGGTCTTTTCATTTACCTCTGAACCCACCCCAAATCAAAATTTTACATTGATTTGAGCCTACTCCGAAAACTTTAACTTGACTCTCTGAAATTTTCAACTTGATCCCCAATCATTGTTCAGCCCCCCTCCCCTCTGAAACTTTCCTTATGTTTTTAAATTGCCAATTTATCTTATTTAAGTTCCTAGTCCCATGGCCTGTGCGGACAATGTCATCCCCAGAGACATATTTATTGAACTTTCAATTATTTTAGACAAAATGTTTTTTCAACATTTTGATCTGATGTCTTTGAAGGTTACGGGGTTGTTTGGATAAAAAGGGCATGACAGGAGGGCTGGTTACCCTCCAATTAGTCTTGAACCTTAAAACAGGAATCAGAAGTTCTAATTGCCATCTGAATAAGCCCCCACTAAAGTTTCTACGAATAACCCTTCCATATGAAGCGATCCTAAGAAAAATAAACAAATTAATGATATCTTGAAGGTTTATGTGTCTTGCTACAGAAAACACTACACCACTGCCTCTGACTGACAGTATATTAATTAATTAGACTAAGAATCTAGAATCATGCTGTATTTAGGACTTTCAAATTAGGAAAATCTTTGGCATCGTCTCGTCACTAGTCTTTAGGGTTAGAATAAAAAGACAACGAGGTGACCAAACGCGGATTTCCCATCTATTTTTGCAAACGACAAAAGAAGAAATATTATATTTTTAGGAGAAAGAAATATGTGAATCAAGCACATCAAAAAGGAATTTGTTTTTAGGGTAGCAACTTTTTCGGGTGGGGGGGGGATTTAAAAATAAACCCAAATATAACTGGTGAAATATGTGACAATGATAAAAAAATTAGGAGATAAATAGTATAAATCTTGATGCTTTGTCCCTTAGAGGGGGGGGGGGGGAGCAGGGACACTCTCACTTCAAATCAAGAAAATAAATTTGGTCAATTAGTCCGAAAGTCTTATTTTAGAAGGGCGGATTATAAGTACTAGTTTTCTTAAAAAAAAAGGGAGAAAAAACTACGTACCCCGTTTCGATTTACCGCTGACAAGCTATGGAAACAAATATCATTTATATGATGTTATCTATGCTATTATGCACTTAAATATTTAGTCTTTTTTATTTTATTATTTTCTGCAGGCAACGGACCAGTTGTTTTCAAATAGTTCGTGGTAACGAACTTTAAATAAGGAACGACTCGGTCCAGAAGTAAACGAAACTGTGAAAAAAAAAATCTTGATAGCATTAAATACATCAAAAGAATTGGCTTTTTATACTCCTTCCCAAAATTTCTTCCTGATTTTAAATAAGGAAGAGAACACCCCCAAAAATTCAAGGAATCTTGAAGAATATACATCATCAGGTTCAGCGCATTAGAGAACACTACTGTAGAGGTTTCAAGCTCCTATCTCCCAAAACATGGATTTTTTTTTGCCTGAACTAAAATCACTGATGCATGTGTTGTTGTTTTTCCAGAGACGATCGTATCAAACCAACGGTCTTAGAATATCAGGAGAGGGCTGATTCAAATGGAAATTAAAAGCTGTAATACCCGTTTTAAGTGACCAAAAAGATAAGAAGGCAACTATTCCCCCTATCGTACCCCCTTTTCCCCCAAAGTCAGTAACTGAAATTTTAAAATAGACATTTTTTTCAGCATATTTGAAAGTTCCAGTATTATCCTCTGGGGACGACGTGTCCCCTCAGAACCCCTGGGGAAAGGGCTGTAAGTTATGAAAACCCCCCATTTACAGGTTAAGTTTAGAGACGTTTTTTTTGGACGGAGGGGGAATTTTCTGCAGGGGTGGGGGAGGGGATTTTCCACAGGGAGAATTTTCGGAAATTCCATGGGATATTTTCAGCGGTTTTGAAACAGTATGGAGGATTTTTCTGTATTCGTTGGGGGGGGGGGGGCTCTGCGGGAGAAATTTTCCATTCGTGGGAGGGGGAATTTTTAGGAAACAATTTCCACGGAGGGGGTATATCTGGCATGATTTGAAAAAGTGATCAGAAATCAAATAAAGTTTTCTTTCAAATGAAAGTAAGAAGAATCTTCCTGGCAGAATTGTCTACAGGAAATTTTACAAGTGGAATTTTCAGTGAAGATGGAATTGGCCGACTTTACGTGGGAGGAATTTTCCATGAGGGGGGAATTATACATGAAGGACGAGCCAGATTTCTCGCTATTATTTGAAAAACGATCAGAAATTAAATAAAAAAACAAGTTTGTTCAACTGAAAGTAAGGAGCAAAATTAAAATATAATCAAAAAGAAATTATCTCGTTTACAAGGGGGAGCCCCTTCTTAATACCACGGTCTTTGTGCTAAGTTCAACTTATTGTCCCAATTATTTGAGAACGATTCCTGAAACACAAGGGTTTTTTGATAGGAATAAGAAGTTTTTTTAAAATGCAAAGAAACTTTAGCGAGGTTTTGATGAGGGGCATCCCCCCTAGAATACTGAATAATTTCAGTTCATTTTAAGTTTTAATGTTGCTCCTTACTTTCAGTAGAAAAACTTGTTTTTAATTTGTGTAAAAACAACCGGATTGTCAAGGAAAACAATTTGTTAAAAAAAAACTAATCACAATTATTTTTTAATTAAACTGATTTAATTCCAGCACAAACACACACACACAGACATATACACACTTTAATGAACACACAAACACAAAAATAAATTAAGATGTAAATAAAGGGAAAAAAACATCACATGGTAACATTGTTAGGTCTGGTATTGATTATGTTGATTTCTTAAATTTGATTAGGTTAGTTGTTCGTGAGTGAAAAACTACATTGCTAGTCTTCCTGTGATTGACGTTTTTAATGTAAGAATTTATCTTATCCTATTTCTAGCAATATACTCTCTACTGATTAATTTAGATATAATATTATAGATGGCGTTGACTAACGGATTCGTTTGAAATAAAATTTAGTATTCTAGATGAAAATTGAAGATTCTGTATTCTTCATCGAGTTTTTATGATGGAGGAGCAAATTCAGGAAACAATGTCGCAAATAAGTAAATATATAGAGGATGTGAGCAAAAACTACTTATAAAATACAACCCGGAGAATGACTATCATCATAGTTTCTTAAAGAGTGGTTTGTGACTCAGCACCAGATGATAGAAGGATTTTTCTGGGTCGTGAAATATTGTAAAAATAAATATTTTTTTCCATACTATTAGTTTTGAAAAAAAATTTCCTACGTTTCAAACTTTTTCCTACGTCATCAAAAAGAAGACTTTTACCGAATTTTGCATGGAAATGGGGAGTGATCATAAACACCTCCTTTTGCGCTGCAATTTACGATAGCTTTCTACAGGAAACATTTTGTAACATCTTTGAACTAAAAGATAAAGCTTTGTTATTTCTGAAGGAACAATTACCTTCTAAAAAGTTGCTATTTTCCTTACAAGGATTCATTTCACACTTTAAAGTGCTAATAAGAGTAGGTAATTAGTGCAGTATTTTTGTCAAATTCAATAATGAAGTTAATAATAATGAAGTCACAATAATAATAATGAAGTTAATAATGAAGTCACATTCAATTTAGTTAAATTGGCAAGGCTCAGATTTAAATATTTCTCAAAGGATTGGAAAAAGTCGCTGCAATAATTAATAAAAAATGACTATGGAAATAACAGCTTTAAAAATAAAATTTTTACTCCTTTGAAACATTATATAAATTTAACTATTTGAAACAATGTAAACTATGATGGTGAAGATTTACATTGCGAAACACTATCAGTTTCAATTCAAGAGCATCTTTCCGCACTAAAACTGCTTTCCACTAACAACGGATACTGATAGCAAATAATTATGGCTTCATCAGCCAGGTAGGGAAGATCACCGATTCAAGCTCGTTAGTTTAAAGATTCAAGCAGGATTGAAATATTAAAAAAAAAATCCAAATAAAAATAGATTGATGCTAAAACTAAATATTTATCACAATGCTTGGAAAACGAAAGGACTCATTTTTTTCGTATTTGCTTAAACACAAATCTCGCTTTAGTTTTATTGCAAACACAATCGAAAAATAAAATACCACAGTCATAAAATTTATGGAATGAAATTTGCTCATTGCTTACGTATAGTATTTGGTATTGGGAAGAATACAGACATTTTTCGGGGGGGGGGCATTTTTTGCTTGGGGTATGTTTCTATAGGGACAAAATTTTTGTGGCGAGAGAAAAATCCTGGAGTGAACTTTCCAGTGGAAGGGGAGGGATTTTTGCACTGAGAGGATTTGACAGAATTCTCAAACCAAGTTCTTTTTATTTGTCTTACTTTCTCCTTGCAAACTCAATTTTGCATGTGGAGATGTTCCGAGGAATCAAACGGGGGCTATTTTCAGCATGGCTGGATTTTCGGGGAAACAATTTCCATGGAAGGGTGATTTCTTGAGTTATCACAAAATGATTAGAAAATAAAGTCTTTTTCAAACGAAAGTATGCTAAGGAGAATTTATCAGGCTACAAATTCTTGGTCCGCAAAAAATGTTACGGAGGGGGGGGGGGTCTTCAGCGAGAATGGAACTTTCAGGAGGGAATTTTCTGAGTAGGTGTATTTCACTTGGGAGTAAATTTTTACGGAGGAGTTTACCGTGAGGAGGGGATTTACTGGAATTATTTGAAAAACGATCAAAAATTAAATAAAAAAACAAGTCTTTTTAACTGAAACTAAACAGCAAGATTAAAATTGAAAACGAACAGAAATCATTCTGCATATGAAGGAGTTGTCCCCCTTCTCAATACCTTGCTCTTTACGCTAAAGTCTGACTGTTTGTCCTAATTTATTAGGAAAGGCTCCTAAACACAAGGGCCGTGTACAAAGAATAGGAAGCTTTTTTAAAACTTCTAAAAGCTTGAGCAAAGAGCAAGGTGTTGAGGAGGAGGCAACCCCATCATATACGGAATAGTTTCTGTTCGTCTTGAGTTTTGATGTTGGTTCTTACTTTCAGTTAAAAAACTTTTTACTTTTTATTGAATTATTATAAAAAAAGAACTAGCGAACTAAGTCAAAAGAATTTGAATGCATCCTATTTTCAAAATGGCATAGCGTATCCAGGTTGTCAAAAAGAACTTATCAGCAATAACTCGCGAATGGTTGACTGTTCAGCTGAAAGTTTCAGGGTCGGGGGAGGGGTTGCACGAAATCAAAAGACACTAGGTGCGTCCAAGTTGTCGAAGAGGCGTATCTCAGCATACCTGTTTGATCTTAGGAATGGCTCTGGGTGTTAAGTTCAAAATTTCATGAAATGCTAAGGGGGTGTTAAACAAAATCAAAAGACCCTGTACAAAGCCAGGTTGTCAAAACAATATATCATCAATATTTCAAGAACAGCTAGGGGGGGATTTCAAGTTGACACATTGAGAGAATGTTGAGGAAGATGTTAAAGTTAAGGATACTGTATCATCCCAGCAGTCAATGGGCATAACTGAAATATTTCAGAAACGTCTCAGAACAGTAAGCTGGATCTTCCATGTAATATCAATTAGGACACTGAACTAAATAAAAAAAAAAAAAAAAAAAAAAAAAAAAAACGTCATATACATCCTGATTTTCAAAATGGCGTGTCTGCAGTATCACAGGAATAGTTAAGGGTATTAAGATGAAACTTTCAAAGATTTTTTTTTTTTTGGGGGGGGGGTGGGGGTCTTGAACTTAATCAGAATACAATTATTTGCATCCCGATTGTCAAAAGGGCTTATCTACAATATCTCAGTATTAACTAGTGTTGTTAAGTAGAGGCTTTTAGGTAATGTTGATCTAAATGAACAGATACCCTGTACATCCAGCATTCCAGATACAAAAGCACTAGGTGTATCCGGTAGGTAAAAGGGCGAATCTACAGCCTCTACGGACGAGCTCATAGAATGTAGCTGAAACTTTCAGGGAAGGTTGAGGGGGGTGTTGGAATAAATCAAAAGACACTCTTTACATCCAGTTTGTCAAAAGGGCGTATACGAAATATCTATAAAACGGCTATGATATCAGATTTGAACGTCCGAAGAGTGTTGAGAGGGATGTAGAATCCTCCGGGTTGTCAGAATGATATTCTTTCCATACCTTTACTAGAAAACGCTCACGTCAAAGTCACAATCAAAACAGTCAAAAATATAGAGAGCTGAGTGATGTCTGATATATATTAACTAAGAAAAACTTTTCACAAAATAAAGTTTTTCAAAGAAAAGTAGAGCTCAATTAAACCAAAAATGAGCAGAAATAAAGTTAAATAATCTTCTAAGCGTAAAAGTACTACAAACCACCATCAATAAATAAGCGATTGATCACTGGCTGTGTCGAATTTTCGATTTCTTTTCTGAACACACTAATCAAACTTATGTGCAAAGACCGGGGGTTGAGGGAACGGCAGTTCTTTTTTTTTTCAGGCCCACATCCTTTAATAAGACAAAAAATTATTTTTCCTATTTAACAATTATGAAGAAGCTATAGAAATTCATTTTTCAGAGCCAATACAGAGTTTCAAAGACTACTGTCCGGATATCCTTCCAGTAACACGTGGACCGGAGATCTTTTTTGTGTAGAAAGTGAAAGGAAGATACGCTTAATATTAGTAAACAAGATAATTTGATTAAAGTTCCTGCAACACCGATCCAAAAAAGTGCTTGAATCTCTGCCACTAATTAATTTTGGGTTGCATTGTCAAAAGGAGTATCCAAGCGCAAGTAAAAAAGGGATATAATTTTGAGTGCCTTTTTCCACCACCTACACGTTTGAAGCTGAATTCTTTGGTGTAGTTAAAAATAAGTATAAAAAAACTACTGGATATCGAACCTACCTTGATAGTAACTTTAACATCTTGATATAAGAATAATACCTTGATATAAAAATAAATTTAGCATCTTTAAAACCTTAATAGTAATGTTAACATCCTTACTTCCCATTTTGAAAGCTTTATGTGAGTGCGAACAACACCATCCTTCGAACTAAAGAAAAATATGTGGAAATAAAGTTTAATTGATTTCCTAAAGTTTTAAATGAATATCACTTTTATTTTTAGTTACTTAGGTTTTCTTTATATAATTATTTGGTGTGTTATATAATAATATCTTATAATTGTATAATAAGTTTGGTGTTTGAAAACAAAACAGTAATGGCTACGGAACGCTGCAATTTTCTAGGTGTAACAATCTAGTTATAAGCAATACAGTATTTGGTCATAAAATGGCCCAGTATTGGTTATAAAGTATTGGTCATAAAAAGCTTTATGTTTACGAGAAAGGAGAAGGGGCTTGTACAAGAGTTATCTGAGTGATGGCTTGAAAACAAGAGGAATATAAAGAAAGTGGAGAAACCATTAAAATATGAACTAAGGAGCTGTAACGTGGAGGCCTTTGACAGAATTGCCGGGGATCTGGAAGATGCAGCTATACGGCATAATGCAAAAATTTTGTACTGGCATGTTAATAAATTGCAAAAGAGTAGTCAACCCGGAATTGCCCCAGTTAAAGAAAGGATCGGGGACAGAATTAGTGATAAGGAAAGAGTCAAAGAGAGATGGACAGAACATTTTGAGAATGTACTAAACCAAGATAGAGTTGCAGGATAAGACATAGAGGAAAATGAGAAAGTTTATGATACCTTGAATGTGAAAGAAGGTTTATTTTGTCAGAAAGAATTAGTGACAGTACTAAAAGGATTATAAATGGTAATACCCCAGGTGCTGACTGTGTGGTGGATGAGTTTCTTAAAAACGATGTCTCTGAGGTTAGAAATAAGGTACTGAAGATTATGAATATAATTTTTGAAAAGGGGGAAATACTTAGCGATTTTAGGAAAATTCCAATTAAACCATTAAATAAGAAAGATGATAAAAGTGAGCGTGGTAATTATCGAGGCATTAAGATTGTGTCTGGTGGTAGCAAATTACTTAGTAATATGATACATTTTAGACTGAGAGATGCTATAGACAAAGTTATGAGAGAAGAACAGAGCGGTTTTAGAAAGGGTAGAGGACGTGTCGACCACATTTTCACGATTAGGTTGATAATTGAGAAGTGCCTGAGTTATCAAACACCTTTAGTCTTCAGTTTTATAGATTATGAGCAAGCGTTCAATTCTGTTGATAGAAGAGCTTTAGCGAAGGTTAAGGTAGGAAATGAGGTTAGCAGCTGGTTTCGTATTAAATCTGGAGTTAAACAAGGCGTACACTTTCACTTACCTTGGTATCATTATTAGTTAAGACGATGGGAGCAGTGAAGATGTTAAAAGTAGAATATACAGGTCTCAGATTGTTTTTTTACAATTGAAAAAAAGTTTGGAAGAAAAGGAAGATGAGCCTGTGAACCAAGATTAGAATATTGGAAGCTACAGTGATCACAGTGGTCAAATATGGTTCTAACATACGGATGTTCCAAAAAACGGAAGAAGATTTGCTAGATGTTTTCCAGAGAAATTGCCTACGGATTGTTCTGGGTACCCGACTGACTGACCTTATCTCTAACAGTAGGCTGTACGAAAAATATGGTTCAATCCCACTTTCTAAAATCATAATTCGAAAAAGGGATAAGTGGCTAGGACATGTCCTACGGATGAAGGATGACATATTGTCAAAGATTGTTCTTGTCGGCCACTCGTCTAGGCCCAAACAAAAAGCAGTCTTCCCTGAGTGGAGTAGGAGGAAGATTTAAGGGAAATGGGAACTTCTTGGGAGGGTGTAAAGAGGGAGATTTTGAATAGATTGGGATGGAGGAGGAGCGTGCGTAGCTGTGTTGGCCTCAGGCGGCTTGGTGCTGTAGTGAGTTAGTAATGGTAGTATTCAGACTACAAGAACATACTGCTTGTGCGAATTGCCCTATAGAATGTAGACAAACGGACTTGTTCATATTTCCAAAATGGCAAGCACTTAAAATTAGTTTTTATTTGATTTGTCAAGCACAAGATGGTTCCAAGCAAAGTAAAAAGCGCTAAGATGAACGTTGTCTTTTGGGCTCTTGGGCAATTAGTTTCAGTCGGCCTGTCAGAGAAAAACAGGAGACTAATTCACCCAATTCAGAATTGGAAAGGAGCGAAGGGTAAAGGTGTTTTCCAGACCACAATTTGACAGGTCGAACTTGAAGGACCCAAAATGATTAGCGTCTCGACTGACAAGGTTAGAAGAATTACATATCACTGGATGTATAAAAGTCTGTGAAAGGAGATTTTCAATTATTTATTTAATAACACCTTTGGTCACAGAAGTTAAATATTATCCGATATTCACAAAATATAGCGTGCCATGTGCACAACTGTATGCAGTACAACCCATTAATTGATTTCCGCATCGAATGCTGTGATAAGCTATTAGTAGCAACATGAGATTTACTTTTAAATTCCTACCTGAAAAAAGATATTAGCTTTCCGTGTTTTCTAAGGACTGGCTTGTTGGGTAGTTGAAAGGAATCTCTTCGAAAGGTAGACGGGCAATCGGCTAAGGGAGCTGGAGGCGGGAACTGTAACCCTCTAGGAACTTTTTCACCAATAACCTAGGAAGAATACATATTAGAATCCTGCAATATTTCTATTGAAGAGCACTTTCGAAAATTGAATCTTTTGCTTTCCCAAAGCTTTCCACCTAAGATCTCTATTGGCATAACACAAGGTCATTATTTTTTCAACTATGTGTTTATTAAGCCTTGAGGGACAGTTAACATCCAGATGGTTCTGAAGCGCATTGTTCTCCCTTCTTTTTGTAAACACACTCCAGTCACATTTTTAAGCACTTAGAAAGTTGCTTAATATAATTTTAAAATCCTCCTTACTTTTGATGAGATTAAATCAAGGATTGTCTACAAAGCGAGAGAGGGAGCTACTCTTCCTAACTTATTTCACTTTAGTTAAACTTTCTATTTTCAAAATACTACCCCATTCCCTTAAAATAGTACTTCTCCAACAAAAAGATAAGAAAGGCCAAAAATACATTTCCCGGTCATAATTTTCAAATCTATTAAGCGGAGAAAATTACCTCTTCCCCTTCGTGCGAGCTAACATCTAGATGGCATCTTTCGTTTTTACAGTTTAAATAGTTCCATGTTAAAAGAGCAGTAATACATCTCATTGTCGATATTGAAGACTAAATTCAAATATATTTCTTTCAACGAAGGGAGGTTAGGGGATAAGTCGTCAACCCCGGCCCACCTTCTCAATGAAGGATTTATAGGACCGAGAAATGTGGGTCCAAAAATTGAAATTTTGTGGGCTTAAGCACCCTTCCCCATAAAGAAAGATCCACCCTCCCCAGTGAACGGTTGATGCCAAACTATGCAATATGGTATTTAACTGAATGAAGTGTCAAATGAATTAATCCAATCGAAGCAAATTTAAAAAAAAACTTTGCATAGTAACCGCTCATTGGGAATGGACGAAATATAAATTGTGATTTGAAAGAGCATCATCTAGCAGTTTCTTTTACGTGTACAGGTTCAAAGTCCATCAGTTGAAAACTACAAAGAATCTTATCCTAACTAAAAGAATATCTATACCTGTACACACTCATATGGAAAAAAACCAACATCAAATCCTCTTTTTCCTCTCCACCATGCACTCTCTTCCGGAGGAGGCATGTCAATTACTGAGATCATGTCGCCAATCTAAAAATGAAGGAGGTAAAATGAATTAAAAACGCATCTATAAAAGGAGGGATAAATATCCCCCAAAGCAGTTGTGGTGTAATTTCGTCAAAATCCTGGGGGGGGGGGAAGTTGGAGCCAATTTTCCCAAATCAAATGAAAATAACAGTGAAACTTGAGCCATTTAGCGCTATAAAGGCAAAGGTATACTAAAGACAACTGACCTTTGTATCTGGTAGCTTGAATAATGCACGCTTATCTTTATTTTGACAATATTTTGCGAAAACTAAATTTTAGCTAAAAAGTTCTATACTCTCCATTGAAGTCTTTTTTAAGACACGTTAATCACACACCTCTCTCCTGACTCTGCCTTTCGTCCGTGCGAAATGACAAATTTTTAGCACATTACAATAGGATTATGGGAGATCTATTGCTCTGATGTATTGGTAACTTCCCAGTCAGCACGCTACGATGTGTCCCATTTTTTAACAGACTTTTCGCTACTGTTTTTATATATATATATATATTTATACTGTGCTAAATATACAACTGTACATGGATGCAGCAGCCCATAATTGTGCTCTTCAACTAATAAAATTATTCAGTTTCATAGTAAGACAGATATAATATACTGACTATTGACATGTTTTTGTGGAAAGCTAGTCCAGTTTTCACATTAGCCATCATTGTCTTCTCAAAAATCTGAGCTTCTTAACAGAGTAAGCTTATGATTAGTAATGGTCCCAAGATATCCTGTGCAAAACCTTTCATTTATTATTTAATGTTTTAGAATAGTTGTCAAAATGTTGGCAGCCATGTTGTTCAGAAATTGTCGATAAGTTCAAAAACGATACAATTAAACCTTAAGATTGACGATGCTTATTTTGAGTTTAGTCTTTATTGGGATGTCAAGCTTCACATATCTTCTCCTCCTAACCGTTGGCAAACACGCATGTTCCAATTAAAATTGGTCATATTTACTTTATTGTTTCTTTACCCACCTCCATCGCCCAGATTAGAAGTAACAGGTGATACAATATCAAAGCAAAAAAATACGGTTGATAAAAAAGATCATGGCCAGCTCTCCATGAAAGGGGAGCTCTTCATGTGGTTTTAGTCAACAAATTTACGAAAGGTGTCCAAAAGAAAAGCTTTTTGCACGATTTTCGTGGAAAATAAATAATTTTAGTTTAACTTTTGAGACTTGGATTGCGAAACAGAAGTGTCACTTCCATTCATTTTAATCATGGTCAGCAGTCGTATAAAAAAGGAAAGAATCCACTAAAATTATCGTCCGTTAAAAATACAAAAGATCTGAAATAAAAAAAAGTTCAATATCATTCGCTTTGTATTCAAACACAGTGAAAGCCAAGCAGCGTGAAAAAATCAAATAAACAAGTGAAAATTATAGTGCTCTCATGGTCACGGATGCGATTATATTATCACAGGTAGAAAACAAACGAATACGTTATACGACTTCAGCAAAAACAAAATAATCATTAAATTTACCATGGTAGGGTTACTTTCGCGTAATTTATTACCATTAAAGGTCAGAGGAATCTATACTTGCCATGCACACATCTTCTAATTCAGTATTTTATGCTGTCTCTTGGGAAATACGGAGGGGTGTTAGTTATTAAAGTTTTAAAGTTATAAAGTTATTACGTTAATTCAATGTCCGACGGATAATTACACTTTAAGTGTCAAATTTCCAAGCATTTTTGAGTTGAGAAACAAATTCAAATAAATTAAGGAGCTTGGACCTAGTTTGGACCTCATTTATGGAAAACATCCTTTCCAGGCATAAAATCTTGGTTCCTTAATTTCATAGTCATGGTATGGGTACGACTAAGACTAGTTATGTTGTAAAATAAAGAAAGAAAACGATAAAAAAGGGGTTTTTTAAAGACCAAATGAAATCAACGTTAAATGGGCAACATGGGATGTTGCGGTAACCTTTGTTTGGCTTCGCCAAGTAAAGTGTTGCGAGAGCAACACTTTGGTTTCGTTTCCTCGCTTCAGTCAAACGCTGAAGCTGTTAATCTCCAAGGATCTTAAAATAAATACTAGGTACACCAACTCACAAAAGTTACAAACCCCTCATTGCAACTAGCAAAAGTTGCAAGCCCCTCATCGCTGAAGAGGATTGCGGCCCAACAGCCGATTATTACTTACAAGTCCCCTTCATGTCTTACCACTGGCACCAAATTGGTCTTACCATCAAACACACCGGAAACAAATAATAGGTACACCAACTAGCAAAAGTTGCGAGCCCCTCATTGCCAAAGATGATTATGAGCTAACTGCCGAATGCTGCTTAAAACCCCCCTATATGTCTCACAATTGAAATCGGCCTACTTTTGGTTTCCGTGTGTACCTTACTACTGAAGTTATCAACCCCTTTAAACCTTCAAACTGGTATATCTCACGAAGAAATTTTTCTACTAAAAAATGGATGACATAACTTAGATCAGCCCATCAAGAGAGCTATCGACTGCCGTCGAAAAAAAAAATAATCTATCTGTCTTAGTTCAAAGTTGACTTTTTCGCCGTAGGCAAAGTTTCTAACACCATCACTTAGAAAGGAACAAAGGACAAAATCAAATTTCTTGAGCAATGAGGGAACTTTTAAGCTTAAGAGGCACATCTGATACCATTTCTGTATCGGCCTATTTTTGGTTTCAGTGTGTACCTTACTACTGAAGTTATCAACCCCTTTAAAATTTCAAATGATATATCTTACGAAGGAATATTTCTACTAAAAAATGGATGACATACACTTTGATCATCTCATCAAGAAATATCGACTGCCGTCGAAAAAAAAAGTCTATCTGTCTTAGTTAAAAAGTTGACTTTTTTGCCAGAGGCCAAATTTCTAGCGTCATCACTTAGAAAGGAGCAAAGGGTAAACTCTAATTTCTTTAGCAATGAGAGAACTTTTAAAGTTTAAGAGGCACATCTGCTACCATTTCTCTACCGCAATTCCAAGTGCAAAAAAACGAATAATAAACTAAGCTGAAATCACGAACAGAAAAGGGTAGAAACAATATATTTTTGGCCCCAGGCAAGAGTTCTACGGAGCTTTCCAAAATGCAAAGTCATATTCATCAATCCGGCCTACGGTCCACACTTTCCGTAAAACTGCAGAGGTTAGGACCTTACCGCTTTCTAGGAATAAGCTGAAATTGGGGTACTAGGAACAAAAATCGGCGTTCTTTTCTTTCTTTATGTTATGACAGGCCGTTGTGTCGTAGGACTGGTAGTCATAGAAGCTACGGTCGAAGTGGTCGTAGTAGCTTTATTTGTGAAGAGCAGTTACGGACTAGTCGCTAGGAAGTGGACCCCTACAATGACTAGGAGTTTGCCGGTTGACTAGGAGCATGGCAATTTAGTCGGTTTTTCCCAGTTTTTCTCTTTTTTTAAATAATGACTAGGAGTTTGGCAAGTTTGTCGGTTTCTTCCAACTCTTTTCAATAAAAATGCCATAAAATGGGCAGTTTTCAATGAAAACACCCCAAAAAAGGTATTTTTCAAAGTCAATAGGGAGGGGGGCAAATATCCCTTCTTCCTATCGACACCACTCTCTTTCTATAAAAAAAAAGATCGGGTCCGACAGCGAACTACTTTTTTTCAAAATCAAAAATTGATTTTTTTGTAGTCTAATATATTATTAAAAATAATTAGTTTTATCCTATTTTTGTGTCTAAGGAGGAATTGTAAAAAAATTATAATCGATTGTTTATATTTCTAACCTCAAAGGAGATTTCATCTGCGGCCAGAGCCTGGTAGCGACGAATTGCATAAGCTGCTGCAACAGCCGGAGTATTAATATCACTATCATCAGTGGCAATTAACCTATGACCACGGTTGTCCAATTCAAACCAGTTTAAAACAGGAGCACAATTTAGAAGTGGTCCGTTGATTTCACTCAGTCGGTTGAGGTATTCTGCAAGAAGAGGCCGAAGTAGGTCCTAAAAAACATAGAATTTATTATTGGCCGAATTTTAAGCGTATTCAAATTATCGGATTGTTCTCCCCTGTATCTAAGTATATGTGAGATTTTTCGTATAGCTTTTCTAAAATATTTGATCCTTCTATGCTAAAGACCGATCCCTGAAAGTTTTGAGCCAATCCTGTACCCAACATCAAACAAACTCACCCTTTTTTCAACTAAAAAGCCTAAATGCCAACGATAGGGAGGTCGAATATACACGGTCCTTGCCCCAAGGGTTGTGGAGCCATGCCAAACCCAGGGGTATATTTATTGGACTTTTCAACTATTCTGAGAAAACTGGTTATCCGAAAATTTGATCAGATAGCTTGGGTTTACGAAGGGATCCATTAGCAAAAACAGACACGAGATCAGAAGACTAGTTGCCCTCAGATCACCTCCAATTTCTAAAAATGGCATTACAACTTTCAATCATATGACCCACCCTCAAAAGTTTATACTACCAGTTCCATGAATATGGCTGGAGCAAAAAAAAAAAAAAAAACTGGAATGCAATATGGCTCTTTACTACAGGCAAGGCTAGACCGGCTGATCAGAAGAACTTTTAATTCATTGATTGTTTAAAGGAACATGAAACAAATGAGATTGTATAATGCTTGACATTGTACTGCGCGTCATACAAATTATGGTAACTCAAGCAGAGCCTTTTTTTGTAGATTGGAGTGATTCAATTTCCTTGGAGCCTCTGCAGCTGTCCTTGAAAGCCCACAACATATAATTTTGACAGAATCCATTTAGCTTTCCTTAAGGAAATCGCAACATCTGAATAACTTAAAGCAGCTAAATATTGGCTGGTGTCAGATACATCCATAAAACTTATGGTGCTGTGATCTAGATCCCACTTAAAAAGTGGCGATGTTTTCATTTAACTGCCAAATTCGTGTAAAAGTTTGGTGGTTGTGGCTGTGACAAAAGTACCAGATGTCACCATCCTTCGGTGGCTATGATTGGATACTGAAGTTGAAGCCTAGGATCGCATTGGTTCGTTGAGAATCTGTCAAATGCGTGGGCCGTACATTTTCCTGTGCTCCTAAAGGATGAGTTTTTCCACTGTCGAGGATCTGCAAATGGTAGAAGCATCAAATATTTATGCATTTTTTTATGCATCAGTTTATGCATTCAGTTTATGCATCAAAATATTAGACCCAATGAAAAGCACAGATAGTTATAATTTTATTAGTATAATTGGCATTTCAATTAAATTCATTTAGTATCTTTTAATTATACTACCAACTGCGCTTTTTGAACGGTAAGGTAAAAAACGGCACTTGACTCCTTAGTCGAAACTGGTAGTGCTGATATCCATTTCGTGACCTTTCAACCATAAATTGCAAGGAGGGTTGGGAGCCAGCTACGGTTTGCTTTCACAGACTCTTCCAGTTTACCTTCCCCAGATTTCTCAAGATACCCAGTTAGGGTTGAGTTGAACCTGTCCGAGGTTAGAGCGTCACACCGCTTACCCTTGTCCCAACCAAACAATCGAGAACATTAGGAGTCAAACCCCAGCTCTGAAATCATAGGATTGCAAGTTCAGCAGGCTAACCACTCGGCTCGGAGAGCTTGGTTAGGACTCGACGTCCACCAGTAACACATACAAATGCAACACCGGTAGGGAAAATCACGCTGTATCTAGCCAAAGTATGCGGTTTTGGGTGAAAATACCCCTGTTTGACAAAGAGAAAAAAAATAGGAATTCTTTTGTACATGTTTGTCTCCCCAGAATTTTCTTAGGGTTTCCCATTAAAACAGTGTTTTTGTTGATGCATAGAAGCAATTTAAAAATTTAGAGTCAACTCGAATTCAAACTCTCACAATTTCCTTGAGTTTTAGCAGACCAAAAATCCCATAAAAATTTGAACAACGATCTACTTAATTATAATAATTTTTTTTTATTCTAAGAGAGTTATAATGAGACTTGGATTTAGTCTGTTACTGTTAATAAAGGACCCTTCATCCATTAATCACAGTTGGCACCACTCTACTTGTCTTATTTCATTACAAATGAAACTATGAAGCTATAGTCAAGTCTGTCCAATCGTCAAATGCTTCAACTTTAGATATAGTCAAAGTTCCAGGTAAAAACTATTGATAAAAGTTTTAGGACAATACGGGATTATTCTTTGAAATGTATTGAATTTGACAATTTAGTTCGTCGGGACTACCAAACGAAATGAAACAGAGTACCCTGCACAATGGATGTTAAATTTTAAAATTACTATGTTCTTGTTTTCAAACTAAAGTTTCCAGGTTTCAATAACAAATCCTCCTTCGTCTTTCGGAGCGCCCACGCTTCAGAACTTTACTTGACCACTGATATTATTGTAGCTTCCAATAGTCTAACAACGGGTTCCAATGTGAAACTGGGGTTGAAATATAAGTGAGACTGAACCGAGTATGGAATTCAACTGTAAAAAATCACCGGGGGTTAACAGTTTCACATCTCAAAAACAATTCATTGCACTTTAATATGGCAGAGTTCTTTTTTTCCACCAGAGCTGGCAGCCTAGAGCGTTCTAGAGCGGTATTAGGGACTTATTCGATAGGTAATTTTTTAGCCCACCGGCTATTAACAAACCCATTATGACAACATTTAAACAAGTTGCCATTCTACGCTATAAGGGCAATTTTTGGGTACTATCTCTGAAATTAGTGGGGCCTACTGGGCTTAGAGGACTGGCTACACCATTTCTGGAGAGGACATGCCGATGAAGGTGCAATTATGAAATCGATTGGACTCTTTCACATGGTGCCAGATGCAATACCAGCACATGGATCGAAGTTTATTTTCTCCAAGGGATGAAAGAAAATGGTTTTCAGAAGCTACTCAAACGGCGATTAATTAAGGCATAAAAGGAATCTACTCTACTCACGCATCTTAGTACCAGATCTGATGAGGACTGGGCATCAACATTCACGCCTTAACAGAAGGAAAAAACCTTATTTGAAATCTACTACTACTATTACTACTAATAATAATAATAACTCACTGCAGCACCAAGCCACCTGAGGCCAACACAGCTACGCACGCTCCTCCTCCAACCTAATCTATTTAGAGCCTCCCTCTTTACACCCTCCCAGGAAGTTCCCATTTCCTTTAAATCTTTATTTATGACATCCATCCAACCCAGACAAGGACGACCTGCTTTCCATGTAGCCCCAGACGGTTGGCCAAAAAGGACAATCTTCGGTAATCTGTCATCCTTCATCCGTAGAACGTCACCTAGCCATCTCAACCTTTCTTTCATTATAGCCCTAGAAAGCGGGATTGAACCACATTTTTCGTAGAACCTACTGTTTGAAATACGGTCAGTCAGCCGGGTACCCAGAACAATCCGTAAGCAATTTCTCTGGAAACATCTAGTAAATTTCCACCTGCTTTTCGGAGTGCCCATGCTTCAGGGCCATATTTGACCACTGTCATCACTGTAGCTTCCAATATTCTAATCTTGGTTTGCAGACTTATCTTTCTATTCTTCCAAACTTTTTTAACTGTGAAAAAACACCCTTTTTTTAACTGTGTATAACAGATAACATAAATTTAGTTCTAAGAGGAAAATGTTGCCATATGTAAGTAAAGCATATGTAAGTATATGTTGAAACTTAAATAAACAGAACTTATTCGGAACAGGAGTATGCCAATCCTGGCTAATAATGTTCAACGTCGTTGCTTGCGCTTTACGGAAAATACTCTACAGCAAACAGTTGCCCAATTGGCAATTACGAATGTTTTGTCAAATTTATTAAAATCAGAAACAGTTCATTTTTTTAAGCGAACTATCGAAAGTATGATTTTTTCAGTAAAACATAAGTAACCACTTGAACTTGAATAGTGACAAGTTGAGAGGACCGTCGGTCCACTACCATTTCGGCGATTTTTGTTCGTTTCAAAGTTCGGCGTTTCTATTATCTTGCATCTGAAAACATTTTTTTTTTAGTTTAGTCTATGTTGAAACTTCAATTACTTTTAACTGAGTGATGTTCAAATTAAAAATGCCTTTTTTTTGATAAGATCCTCCAAAGGTAGGAGAACGAAAGTCTTTGAGCTTAGGTCAACAAACCCGGACTGATATCAAAAGAATTCTTTAACTGGGATCTGAAATTCGGTAAAAATGTGTATTTGGGTCAGAACATTTCCTTTTTCAGGAAGGTTCTTCAGGGGAACAACATTCCTTAAACAGCCCCCCTCCTTATAAGCATATATAACCATTAGTATGTCAATAGCTTACGTCCTCGAAGTCTGGAACGTTAATGAAGGAATTCTTTACTTCAAAAATTGGTCTCGCACAAATAAGCAAGCCACATACGTAGGTACAATGCAAACAGTTTGCAGTTCCATTGTCATTGCCAATGTCAACTTTTAAGTGAGAAACAAATCGCCTCCTCAATATCGGACTAGTCTGTGTCGATTTTGAGACACGGTGTTTCAAAATCTTCGACTTCTTTTTCCCACACAAACCATCGTAACCCATTATATTCAACAAGGCAATCAGAGACAATCGTCCACAAACTCAGAATAAAAGAGTTATAACACTAAGAAATTTCCAGAAAATATTTCCACGGACAGACTCCGTTAAAGACTGAATTACTGGGATTCATAAGTTGTGTCTTGGTCCGAGCGGAAAACTTGAGCCAATTGTGACGGCCAACATTCAAACATATAAAAGTTAAGACAGCTCTACTCAGATAAAGGACTTTCAGTTAATTTAAGCAAATTAGCCTATACTGGTGTGCTTAGCTAAAAAGACGGGCGTCAATAAACCCAGTTTTAAAGGAATAAACAGATATTATCTTTTACTGTGCATAATTCAGATACATTTTCTTTTGGTAGTAGTTTCAAAGTATTCTTGAGTGAGGCATGGCTTCCCTGTTAAAAAATAAAAAGATCAATTATTTCCTCAAAAATCCCCCAAATCAAAAAAAGCCCAGTTCAAGAAACCGTAGATTTTTACATTAGTAATTTCAATTTCAATGAACACATCTACCGCAGCCCCCTTAGTGTAGGTCTTAGTAATTATGTCCCGTTTCGAGAAAGGCATGGATTTGCTGCTCACGAAAAGTAAAGTGAATTAGTCTTTTGCACTTAGAAGGCTATATCCTCAAATATTCGTCTTGAAAGCAAATAACGACAGCAGTACTTATTACTGCTCAAAAAAACGGTTGCCAAAAACCAACATATTCACAGCACAAAAAAAAATGCATGTAATATTTATGGATATGTGCCCTCCTGTATATGACGTCTGTGAATTGATCATCCCCCATTTAATTGATGCTCTCAACAACACTTCAGCTTTCCTCTGCCTAGTACCTTATTTATTTATTTAGTTATGTTAATTTTTGTAAATTTGCACTAAGTTTTGTCAGTTTAAAACCGGTGAAATCTGTTCTTATCCCTGTAAATACTAAGAAATGTCTCTACCCCGAAAATACTGCAGAAAGAAAATTTTTGACTGTGAACACTCGACATTGAAGATTAAAGGAGGTTCACCCTTAAATAACAATCGAGAAGACAACCAACTGGAACATGTCAAAGCTAGTATGAGATTTTTTTTTTTTTTTTTTTTTTTTTTTAAGGCAACTGTGTTTCGATTTTGGACGGCACTAGTCTGGCGGCATATTTTGACGCAGTTTCCATTAGTTTTATTTTGTTTATAGCAGGGTTCTCCCTAGTGTTTCTTTTATGAATCCATTTAATTTTGTGCCCTGCTCGTGTTTCTGTACTTTGTTTTTCTATAGTTTATTAATTCTACATTCGTTAAGCTATTATCGAACATACGTTGCGTCTATTATTTCCAATAAGTTTATCTTTTGACGTTTCTTTTGCCCTATTGTTCAGTTTTACAAGTTATTTACAAATTAATGAACCAATAACGATATGAAAAACTACTAGAAATTTTCAGTGTCCATCCCATAACAACATACGAAGATATCAAACAGTTCGTGGTAACGAACTGTAGTAAGGAGCGACCCAGCTCAATAGTAACCAAAACTCTAAAAAATTGAAGTTTGATATCAATAGCTACATCAAAAGAATCGCATTTTAATGCTGATTTTAAATATATAAAGTTTCATCAAGTTTAGTCTTACCCATCAGTCGTAGGATCTTAACGAAAATGACACCATCAGATTCAGAGTATCAGAGAACCCTACTGTAGAAGTTTCAAGCTCCTATCTACAAAACTGTGGAATTTTGTATTTTTAGCCAGAAGACAAATCACGGGTGCGTGTTTATTTGTTTTGTTTTGTTTTTTTCTTTTTCCCAGGGGTCATCGTATCGACCAAGTGGTCCTAGAATGTCGCAAGAGGGCTCATTATAACGGAAATGAAAAGCTCTAGTGCCCTTTTTAAGTGACCAAAAAAATTTGAGGGCATCTAGGCCCCCTCCCACGCTCACTTTTTCCCAAAGTCAACGGATCAAAATTTTGAGATAGCCATTTTGTTCAGCATAGTCGAAAACCATAATAACTATGTCTTTGGGGATGACTTACTCCCCCACAAACCATGGGGGAGGGACTGCAAGTTACAAACTTTGACCAGTGTTTACATATAGTAATGGTTATTGGGAAGTGTACAGACGTTTTCAGGGGGATTTTATTTTGTTTGGGGGTGGGGCTGAGGGGAGGGGGCTATGTTGGAGGATCTTTCCTTGGAGGAATCTGTCATGGGGGAAGAAAAATTCAATGAAAAGGCCGCAGGATTTTCTAGCATTACTTTAAGAAAACAATGAAAAATAAACATGAAAACGTTTTTTCAAATGAAAAGAAGGAGTAGCATTGAAACTTAAAACGAACAGAGATTATTACGCATATAAGGGGTTCTAAAAGTAATTTAGCATAAAGAGCGAGGTATTTGGGAGGAGATAAATACCTCGCTCTTTATGCTAAAGTATTTTTAGTAATTTCAACTATTTATTCTACGGCCTTTCTGATTCAGGGGTCATTCTTAAAGAATTGGGACAAAACTTACGATTTAGTGTAAAGAGCGAGGTATTAACGAGGGTACAAACCCCCTCGTATACATAATAAAAATATAAGATTATGAAAGTTTGTTACGTAAGTTAATTCTTAAGTTACGTATATTTTTTACTAATAAAAACGTTAATTAAAAATTAAAAGTTCTAGTTGCCTTTTTAATAACCGAAAAATTGGAGGGCAACTAGACCTCCTTCTCCACCCCTTATTTCTCAAAACCGTCAGATCAAAACTAAGAGAAAACCATTTAGCCAAAAAAAGAATTAATATGCAAATTTCATTTTAATAATTTATGTGCGGAGAGCCGAAACCAAACATGCATTAATTCAAAAACGTTCAGAAATTAAATAAAAAAAAACTAATTTTTTTAGCTGAAAGTAAGGAGCGACATTAAAACTTAAGACGAACAGAAATTACTCCGTATATGAAATGGGTTGTCCCTCCGCAATCCCTCGCTCTTTACGCTAAAGTTTGACTCTTTGCCACAATTTTACTTTTTAAAACAATTAAAAGCTTTAGCGTAAAGAGCGAGGGATTACGGAGGGGACAACCCATTTCATATACAAAGTAATTTCTGTTCGTTTTAAGTTTTAATGTCGCTCCTTACTTTCAGCTAAAAAAATCAGTTTTTTTATTTAATATATCAAAGAAAGAACAGGACAATAGACAAGAACATTTTTTTAGACCACTGGAATGCTAGTTTGACACTAAAATGAGCCGTTCAGAGGCAAGACGGCTAAGTCCATGGGACCAATAACTGAGAAAATTAAACAGATAGGGTACATTTTAAAGCCAAAGCAGAAAGCCGGATAGGCGACAAAATAGTTTCAGGTATAGTCTGATAGTGACAAATAAATCAGAAAGAAAGGACATATTTCAAGTTCTCTTGGTAACAAAATTAAACCCGATACGCAACTCACAAAATAGTGGTATGCACAATTTTTTGCGGTCTGTATCTTGTTATTCTTAAAAATGGAATTTTGTAATTGGTCAAGTTCCAATATATCCGAGTAGCATCGTTTGTCATACATTAAATATCCTATTACGAAAATGCTGTTCCAAGGCCCTTGAATAAAGCTAAAGGCAAAACATTTCACTGGCATCCAATTAAATGAGCAAGAATTCGCTTCTTTTTTCTTACAATTTTACAAAATGCATTATAAGTTTACAGTACAGTATAAATTTCAAGTGCTTTATAATCAAACGTTTTTATACGTCCCGAAGTCTATAAAAAAAGGCCTTGTCCTATTTTGTTATGTCCGTCACATATCTGGCCTTTTTTCTGCTGTTTTGCTGACTTAACCTTAGCCCCCTCCCCTTCCAAAATAAACTTTTGCTTACGTGCTTGAAATATAGATCCCAAGTATTCATTAGACGAATATGATTTCTAATTTATCGAGAAATCATGTACACCAGGTGGTACGTGGCGGAACCGTGCCAAGCATTTTGAGACTGTACCAAGCGTGGCAGAACTATGCAGCACACCTGGCTTCAGTGGCGGATCCACGTGGGGGCAAGGAGGCACTCCCCCCTAACGTAGTGGTGGATTTGGGGATAATATCATGTTGTTCTATAACTTACTGTTTTTTGCATCAGTATTTTTGTATCATTTTAAGTTCAAAAGATTTATTAGAACTTTAAGCCTCAGCAGATTTCAGATTAAATTTACGACCATTTCCACAACGACCCACGGCGTAAAATCGTTGAGGTTCCCTTTAATCTGCTGGTATTTCTTTGTTCGTAAGTTTATCGGAGTTAAATATTTTTGCGCTAAAAAAAAATCCTGGATCCCCCAATGCCTGACGTTCTGAGATGTGTACCAGGTGGTGGGAATCCAGCATCAATTTGTAAGATTGCTAACCAAGGATTTCCTCCCTTCTTGATTTACTCATTTATGTGTTTAGTTAATATAATTTATTAGAACTATTATTTTGTGGTTCAACAAGACATATCGCAATATTTAAAATCATCTGCCAATTTTAAAAAAAGCTCTCAGTTTCGATACGCAGATGACCACCGGATGCAGGCAAATTAAGATAAAATGAAGTATAACCTATTTGCAGTAAGTCTCCATGCATAGGGACGTCCAACCATAAAAAAAATCAATTTAATCCTTTTTCATGTTTGGTTACCATTTCCTAGTACGTAATATGTTAGTAAAACAATAGTCTCAGAGTTCAGAAAGGAGCGCCAATTAATTGAGCCACAGAAATCAATTTTAGGAGAAAGAGATCCAAATACAGGAAGAATGGAAAATATTTCAGAATGAGGCTTACGACATAGGGTAAAATATTTAGCAGACATGCAGGATGCAACGAGGAGATGGGAAGGAAGTGTTCGAACTTAATCTTAATGAGCTGGGTAAGGGACTAAGACACAGGAGAAAATTTTCGAGAACAAGGTGATATCTGTGATGCATTATGCATTGGAGCTTTGGGTATTCCATAAAAGTGATAAACAAGGTAGGGTACAGCTAGGATATTATAAGAGATGCCTATGCATAAAACAGAAATACTAGTTAGAGGAAATTCAAGATTTCTTTTTCGCTAAGTTGTCGGTTAGTGAATATAGTTAGATTCTCGGAAGGTATTGTGAAGGTGTCACAAGGGTGGCTGCTTAGATTAGCTTATTGAGAAGCTCTTGGGGATGAGTTTCGAAGTGCATGGCCGTACCAGGTAAGAAGGATTTTCCAAGGTTGCAGAACAGGAGAAATACGAACTAATACAGGGTATGTAGACAGGGCCAGGTACACCTTAATGAAAATAGAATATTTGAACTATGAATTAATGGATATGTGACACTTAAAAGCGAGCCAAAAAAATTCAGTTTTTTTCAGACTGGTTTAGGTTTTATGGTAAAGTAAACAGAGACAAAGGGATCTCAGAAGATACAGACGCTATGAGAAAGATCTTTATAGTGATTCGTCGTGCCCAAAATTGTTTTGTCTCCGATCGTCAAGGAACTAACAGGTCAAGTATGCTGGGTCAAACGAATTAAAAATAAGAAAAAGAAAATGAAAAACATGGGTCGTAACGAAATATGAAACCCCAACATAGGCTAAACATTATTTTTCTGAAATCGGTTGAATTTAAAGAGGATAGACAGAAGTGGTGCTGACTTTAATGATAGACAGTTTTAGCTTTTTACAACTTACATCTGCTGCACTACTGGAAAAACCAAAGTTTTTGCTGACGTGCAGTAGAAAAAAAAAATTCTAAACACAGCAACAAACAACATAAAGAAAAAACTACAACAAACGCAGATCACATTATCATTTTCAAAATAAACATATACCTTCTAATAGCACTACTCCCTCCCTATCAGCCCAACCTTCCACCCGCACATTACTTCCTACCACCGCAACCAACCATTCCTCCCTAACACTCTCAACCAACCAATCCTCCTTATCAAACCAACACAAGCGCCCATTTCAGCCATCATTTAATGAACATGCTTTTAAATTTCTTTTAAACTCTAAAAGATGTTCAGCTGTCCTAATGCTCACTAGTAGATTATTCAAGACTGCAGTTCCAAGAAACTGTAATTAAAATCCTGATCCAGTGTTACTTCTAAGTTCAACCACTAAATTTTCAATATTCGTCGCATTATATTCACGGATTTTACTGTGAGCATGGTAATCATCACGAAAAACGATTAGGACTAGGTTATACACGCACCGGAAAACGAAAACTGCCGCTTGATAATCACGTAGTGTGCTGACGTTGAGTAAACTTACAGACTTAAAACAAGCACATCATTCACATCTTTGACATACTTGCTAATAATCCTCACAGCTATGATCTGAAGAATCTGGACGCTTCTGAAATTGCTGTAAAAGTGCTTTTCTAGATCAGACAGCCATATGAGATATATGGGAAAACAATTGGGTGATAAATGATTCGTAGAATCCGCTATAGCAAAAAATGTTTCAGTCTACGCAACATTTTAACTGGTTTGGCAATTTTGCAGAAATAACATCACCGTAATGCTTCCATGAAAGATTTGAATCTATGAAAAATCCGATGTACCCTACAATCTGAACTTGTTGGACAGGCCTCCTAGAAGAACACAACAAGACTACTAGCATCAACTGACATACCTACTATGCAGAAAGTCATTAAGAAGGTTTTATGACGTTGACATACAGTAAGCTAAGCTTCATACAGACCTCCAATCTTTTTAACGCATCATTAGCTTTCAACACAAGCTCTTCGATCGATTTAAAAACCTGCCATAATTTGTAAATTCCGATTGACCTAACAATATCATTTTTTGTTGTTGTTGTGTTGTTGTTAATGCTATGATGAACAGAAAACCCACCTATCGAAATACAAAGTTTTTAGTATTGATTGATTGATATTAATTCCTGATCGTTTTGGGCTTCGTTTATTAATTGATACTGGTCTCGATTTAAGTTTTAAATATTAAATAATTGTATTTCTGTCTCGTCTTAGGTTTTAATATGGCTCTTTACTTTCTTTTAAATTGATTAATAGAAAGATGGGCATGCAGGACCTGGTTGAAATCAGAGCTATACAAGGTATTTCAATCTCCATGACTGAAGGGCACGACGTGATATCGCAATATAAAATTTCAAACTCAAAACACAATCCGTATACATTCCACAACAAGTGAACATGACATGCCTTGCTGAAAATCAGAGTCATGCGAGGAAGTTTAATCTCTATGATTGTAGTGTTAAAGCTGGGAGCCTTGGGCCTCCAACACCCCCCCCTATTGCCAAATTCATTAATTAAAACCAAACAAAAACGCTTTTCTTTTCTCATTATAACATACACCAATTTGAATACTACTCAAACTTACGAATTAATTTCTGTCCACAATTTTAATTGTAAAATCTCTTTATTTTTATTTACATAATGTGTATTCAATTTTCTCCGATTTTTCTTGTTTTCAAATATTCATTTATTTCAAATATACAGAAAAACACGTAGCTAGAAAAAAAAACTTAGTTTCGGCAACCTGTTTTTTTTAGTACAACATAAATGAGACATTTTTCTTTTGCAGGACGAAGGAGCAGAAACCCAGACTTATTTTTGTATGTCTTTAAGTTGGACTCAGTTTTTTATTGTAATTTTAGTTTTTTTTTTTGTTTTTTTTAGGTTTCATTTCTTCATAGTAATTCCTCTGGTTATAAGTTTGAGATCTTATATAAGTTCGATACTCCCCATTTTAAAGTTTTAAACTCTTACTGTAATTTTACAAAAACAAAAGCCTTAATATAAAGCACTGAAGTCGCTACCAGTAATCAACTCTAGATTTCAGTCATCAACACCAACTGTAGAGCCCAACCTTGCCTTTCCCCCCTTTTTTTCTAATAAATTCTTAACCACGAATCACATATGATTTGGAGAAAGAAGCAAAAGAATTTAGATAAAAAAAATATAAATATATATAAAGCATATCTAACCACATCCTTAAGTTAATAGAAAGGTGAAGTTCAAGGTGATGATCTTTATTTATTTTTTTCTCTCTCTTTTTAAGGTCTTCTTAATGACATAATTGCAAACTAATGACGAACATTAGAGCAATCGACTACCCGTTTTCGTGATTTTCACGGGAAATATTTCTTAATAAGAAAAAAATAAAATATATAATACTAGGAGAGCGGTGGTTAAACATTTTGAGCTAAGTGCACCGTATCAATTTGACGAAACTTTTTTTTTTTTTATCAAACCGATTCAACATAGGTATAAAATGAACACAAACGAAAAACTATGTAAGTTCACGAGGGAGGGCAAAATGATAATAGTCAAATGGTATGAAAACTAGAAATTAATGTCTTTTTTTTATAATAGAGTTTGTTTGCTTTTCCATCGAGTGCAGGTTATTAGTTGGTACACTTCAAGACAAAGGAAACGCCACAAACTTTATCGTTTAAAGATAATTTCTTTTTTTCTTCTCAACATCGTTTAAAGATGGGACTCAAGTGACATTAAGACAAACTGAAAAAATCAGCAAAGTGGTTGTTCGATTTTTATGTAACTAAAATGTCACGAAATCCGTTCAAAGCATTCAAAGCTTCTTGCTCATATTAAAATTTTGTTGACTTAATCAAAGAGTTTGATTAAAAAATGTCAGGTTTCGACCTTAAATCGACAAACAATTTCAAATGCTACCTTTGGAATCTATAAGTAGCATCTTTGCAAATTGCAAGATCAATTTTTAAAATAATGTGTGATTTTCACTAAACTTTGTATTTTCACTAAAATTCACTATGAGCGTCAGATAATATGTTGGCCCCTCCTAATATTTACTCCTACCAAAACTACTATTGGCACGGTTGTACTGTTAGTTAGAACTAAAAAAATATTAATAAAATTAAACTAAATTAAAAAATAAATTAAAATGTAGTTTTAAGTTCAAATTAAATGATAAATTAAATAAAAAATTAAATTAAAATATAGAAGTTTTCCGTGAAAAGTAAAGAGTGCCTCTAACGCTTAAAACGAACAGAAATCAGCTGGAAGATATCAAACATAAATGAAACTTAAAAATTAGACACTAGCATAAACTTGAGTTTTATGTTGCCTAGGCAACGTGAAATGTTTAAGAAACCTATGGTCAGTTTCATCGACAAAAGCGTTTAGTTTTGTTTCTTTACTATCGATTAAATGCTGTCGTTGACTATCTATAAGTCAGTCAAAGAACACTAAATATGCATTTCAGAAATGGTGTTTCGATTTAGACAAGGATTGTTCTATAACAACTACTGGGCATGTTGATCACAAACCTGAGGCTAATATTCCAATATAGAAGTCCAAGATGAAAACATATTATTTCCATATTACACAAATAGATGTTGATTCTCACTAAAGTTGTTATTTCAGAATTTAACCTTTTGTTGATTACAATCTAAGGCTAATATTGCAATTTAAAAATACAATGAAAACACTTTAAGACACATTTTACAAAATAGTGTTTGAATTTGATCAATAACGGTATTTTAATATCTGTTAGATTTTGTATTATAGATCTGAGGCTACTATTTCAATGTAGAAGTCAACAATAATTGTGCGGATCCCCGTACCACGAGTACTCCAATCAAGACTACAATTGCAAAGTTTCTACTGTTAATTAGGATTAACGTCTACTATTGATGAAATTTATCAGCCAATACGACGACCATTAATCCACACTAAACTACGTCAATTAAAACCGAAAATGAAATTTCTCGCTCCTGAATATGAACATGCTTTACCATTCTAGCTTACCAATCACTTTCAGTGATAGAGTATTTAAGCCTACCACTGCCAGGACCTTTAGGTACCTGCCTAAAATATTTCAAATTAATCTGGGCAATTTTGTGCAAAAATAGGTGAGACTCGAAACTGCTGTACGCCCTTGAAAATCAATCTCCATGGTCTCCATCGGCCAAATGTTTGCATTTTAAGTTTGAAGCTGAACTGCACACTTTCTTGCAAAGGTCGAAGAAGGAGAGTACCCTATCAGAAGCATAGTTCCGATGTAATCATAATAAATGTGCTTGTCCCGTAAGTTTAAATCTTATGGATAAAAACAGGTTGCTGAACTTACAGCTAAAGCTTGGTGGTAGTGGGAGAGGTGGCGCAGGAAGGACAAGAGGTCTATTTGCACAACCAATCATAATAAGTGGAACTTGCAGTATGATTCTGAAAAAAGGGGCTAAATATCCACCTTTGCACTAAACATGGTGGTGACAGGGACAGGAGAGTAGTGGAGGTCACAGGTACATTTTGATTTTTCTATAGCACAGACAGGAGATACTTGCACGATTCTGCTCAAGAAAAGTACAACATGCATGTCATTCTGGAAAATAGTTGGCCTTGGTAGGAAGGAGGAGATAATGGAAGAGCGAAGGACCTATTTCGTGCCTTCAGTAACACATATTGAAAAACGAACCTATCTTCAGTTATACAGATTTAAAATAATCTCACGTTTCTAATTTAACTAAGGTGGAACATGACTACCTTTCTGCTATAAAGTACAAGGTGGTGGGGGTGGCCTACTAGAGAGCTTGACTCTTTGGTCCTCAAACCACACAAACTGGAAACCCTTGCATCATAGCGGTTAAACAAGATGCGGGATGCCCACCTTCCTACAATAAAGTTAGCAGCGAAGGGCCGGAGAGGCATTAGCCCACTTGGAAGGGGCCACTACTCACTTCAGTTCTCCAACTGTACAGAGATCCTTTAAAAGAATGACGTGACCCTGGTTCAAATAATATGCAACTTGTCTATCAGCCCCTTCAAAATTTGACAGTGGGCGGGACAGGGGCGTTGGAGGGCTTGTAGACCTACTTTTTGTCTCCATTACGACATATCGGAAATCCTTGGGCGATTCTATTTTAAAAAGAGCGAAATTCCTACGTTCTTGCTAAAAATCCAACAAGGCAATCAATAATTATCAATAAGAGCGCTAGAAAAATTTAGAAGGTACATGCAATATCATTTCCCTACATCACTTCCAAACATAAAACATAATAAAATACCAGCTCAATCAATATCATGAACTCTAAGCAAGGAGCGACTAGGCTCAATAATAACAGAAACTTTAAAAGACGAAGTTCTGATATCAATAGATGCATCCAAAGACTTGACTTATTATGCTAATTACAAATATATACGGTCCATTACGTTTAGTGTTACTCATCAAAAGCTACTAGCCTGAAAAAATTTGCCAGATTTTTGAAAAAGATGGAAAACACTCACAAAAAGTCAAGGAATGTAAATGAAAATTGTACCGTCTGATTCAGCGTATCAGGAAAACATACTATAGAGGTTTCAGCTCCCATACTGTAGAGGTTCAAGCTCCATCGCGATCAAAAGATCGCGGATGCGATCTTTTGGTGTCGAACCAATGGTCTTAGAATATCAAGAGATGGCT
Source organism: Artemia franciscana (assembly GCF_032884065.1). Classification (NCBI taxonomy): domain Eukaryota; kingdom Metazoa; phylum Arthropoda; class Branchiopoda; order Anostraca; family Artemiidae; genus Artemia; species Artemia franciscana. The sequence continues at coordinate 30,284,079 of NC_088867.1, read as the reverse complement.
CATTCGAACAGAAACTAAAATTTCTAGTTCCCTTTTCAAATGACCAAAAAGATCGGAGGGCAACTTGCAGCCCTCCCACACCCCTTTTTCACAGTCAACTGATCACTATTCTGATATATCCATTTTGATCAGCATAGTTAAAAGGTCCAATAACTATACCTTTGGTGATAAAAATGCCCCCCACAGCCCTTGGGTAGAGGGCATTAAGCTTCGAAATTTGCCCATTGTTTACAAATAGTATTTGTGATTGGGAAAATAACAAACCAATCGGAAGGAGGCAGGGATTCAGCTGGGGGATATTTTCCACAGAGAATTTTCTGTGGGCAGGGAAGTTTCTGTGGGTGAACAATCAGGGGAAAATTTTACATTGGGAGAATTTGCCAGATTTCCTATAGAAAATTACAGTACGCATAATAAGGTTAATTTAAAGCTGAAATTTCAGAAGGTTAACCGCCTTTCGGGAAGCTATGACATTGGTAGAATCCAGGATGATAATTTGAGATAAACTTTCCAGGAACAGTTGAATACTAAACTGGAGAGTTTAAAAATTTGACAATGTAAAATATGGATGGAATAATTTTATGAAAATATTTCGAAGTTGCTGATGGTGTCTTAAGGAAGAAAGTAATAAACGCAGATACGAATATCAGTTAAACGGTTTTATGTTTAATAGAGAGGAGACGGAAATTGTACAAGAATTATCCGAGTGATAGATCATAGGAAAATAAAAGGAATGTCAAGAAAATTGAGAAAGCATTAGAATATAAAATACGGAGGTATGAAGTGGATAAAATTTATAAAATACCGAAGGATCTTGAAGATGCAATGAGACGATATGATAGTAAAATATTGTACTGGCATGTTAGTAAATTGGGAGGGAGTTGTAAATCTGGACGTGCCCACGTTAAAGATAGGAACTGGATCCTCGATGTCGCAGAAAATTTTTAATTTATTTTTGATTAAAAAGTGATAGGATCGCCATTTTGTGGAAACTATCGGTGAGTTGATTTCATTTCCTTGTAGATTGATATTTAGACGTTGTTTAGCATGGATATGCCCATTTTCAACACTATTTATTTATGTAAGCTGCTTACAATAAATAAATAAGAGAGAGAGAGAGAGAGAGAGAGAGAGAGAGGAGAGAGAGAGAGAGAGGAGAGAGAGAGAGAGAGGAGAGAGAGAGAGAGAGAGAGAGAGAAGAGAGAGAGAGAAAGAGAGAGAGAAAGAGAGAGAGAGAGAGAGAGAGAGAGAGAGAGAGAGAGAGAGGAGAGAGAGGAGAGAGAGAGAGAGAGAGTGAGAGAGAGAGAGAGAGAGAGATTTAAAAACTATCGTTTTTTACAAGTTCTTAAAATTCAGTTTTTTTTTTACAAATTCTTACATTTAAACAAAAATCAAACACTACTGCTTAGCATTGAAAATCGATGTGAAGAAAGGCACAAATGAGTTGGCGTAACGATTAGTTTGTACTTTAGGGGGTAGAAGTTTATTTTGTAACTGAGTTCGACTATTGGGAGGGGCTGGTTCGGGTAGTAGTGATCGGTGGCTCGTATTGGCTAGGACAGATTTTCTGAATTGCAGAATCAGGTGTTCAATCCGGACTTTAAGTAGATATAAATTCAGTTTCGCGAGGGCTTGATAACAGGGTATGTCACGGTTTTGGAGTATAATCCTTGTTGCTCTTTTCTGGACGGACTCCATGCCGCGTAATAGGTACGCAGTGCAGATAGCAGATGAACCCCACACCGGGCACGAGTACTGGAGCAACGGGAGAACATAACACATGTAGGCATGGAGAAGACTGGATAATTATAGGAGAGGAGTGCGATAATTAGAGAGGCGTTAGCCTGGTTTTTGTAGGTAGTAAATTACTTGGTATGATGATACTTTTTAAATTGAGAGATATTGCAGACGAAGTTTCAAGTGGAGAACAGTGCAGTTTTAGGAAGGGTAGAGGGTGTCGAGAAAATGTCAACCTTAGGTTAATAATTGAGATGTATCGGAGTCATCAAACACCTTTAGTCCTCAGTTTTATAGATTATGAGCAAGCGTTCGATTTAGCAGAAAGAAAAACTATAGCGAAGGTCTTATCCCTGTATGGTATACCACACAAATGCATTAGAGTGATGAGTGCTATGTACGAGAATAATACTGCCACGGTTAAGGTAGGACACGAGGTTAGTAGCTGGTTTTGTACTAAATTAGGAGTTCACCAGGGCAGTGTTCTATCCCCGTGTATATGGATTATTCTGATAAACAATGGGAGAAGGCTGAATCAAATGGGTAAGAAAAACTTTCCTGGACTTAGATTATGCTGATAATTTAAGCATTCAAGATGAAAGTGTGAGCAAAATTATTAGGTTTTTAGAGGTTTTCCGACTTCAGGGTGCTATAGTAGGTTTGAAATTAATGTTACGAAGACTAAGTCGCTAGGGCTAGAAATAAGTGAAGATGAAAAGGTAACATTGGGTAACGAAAAGGTCGATCAAATGGACAGCTTCAGTTACCTTAGTGGTTTTATTGAAGACGGCGAGAGTAGTGAAGATGTTAAAAGGTAGAATAGCCAAGGCTTAGAATGTTTTTCACTGCCAACGGAAAAACAAAGAATTTATGACTATTATAATAAAGAGCCTTGAACCTTGAAAAAAGTTTGGAAGAATATGAAGATAAGTCTGCGAACTAAGATTAGGATATTGGAAGCTACAGTAATGACAGTGGGCAAATATGATTCTGAAGGATGGGTGCTCCGAAAAGACGGAGGAGGATTTTGCTAAATGTTTTCCAGAGAAATTGCCTACGGATTGGTTTGGGTTCCACACCGAGTGGTGTGGTTCATACAGTAAGCTGTATGTATGTATTTCATACAGTAATTTCAAACAGTAAGCTGTATGAAAAGTGTGGTTCAATCTCACTTTCAAGGGCTATAAAAAGGGGAAGTTTAAATGGCTAGAGCACGTTCTGCGGATGAAGGATGACGGATTGCCAAATATTGTCCTTTTCGACCAATCGTCTAAGGCTGAAAGGAAAGCAGGTCGTCCAGGGTTGGGATGGGAGGATGTAAAGAAAGATTGGAGGGAAATGGGAACTTCCTGGGAGGGTGTAAAGAGGGAGGCTTTGAAATATTGGGATGGAGGAGCGTGCGTAGCAGCGTTGGCCTCAAGTGGCTTGGTGCTACTGTGAGTTGTTAGTAGTAGTAGTAGCTTTCCATGGAGAGCCGTCCTAGCCGAGTCGGTCGGTGCGCTGGATTTGGGATCCTTTGTCTGAAAGGACGTGGGCACGAATCCCAGTGTACCCCATTGTTCAGTTTGGGACGGGGGTCAGTGGCGTGACTCTGTAAGCTTAGCCAGAGTCGACCCAGCTCTAAATGGGTACCTGAAGAAATCTGGGGAAGGTAAACAGGAAGGGTGTGCGAAAGCACAGGATGGTTGCCCCCCCCCCCCCATTGCAGTTCCTGGCTGAAGGGCCAAGAAACGGAGATCAGCACCGCCGGTAGGGACTGTAAAGTCTACTGCCGTATCCTTTACCTTTTACCTGTCCATGGAGGAGTTCTCTGGGGGGAGGAACTTCCCATAGAGGAAGAGACAAATTTTTCGGTACAATTTGAAAAACGATCAGAAATTAAATTAAAAACAAGCAACTGCGTAAGGAGTAAGTTCAACTACAACTGCAGTTTCAACTGCAAGTAAGGAGCAACATTACAAATTAAAATGAGCATAAATTATTCTGTGTATAAGGGGGTTGTCCCCTCATCCATACCCCAATCTTTATACTAAAATTTGAATTGTGTCCCAATTCTTTAAAAGCAACTCCTGAAATACAAGGGCTGCTTAATTAGGATAAGAAGTATTTTTTTTTAAGTACTAAAAACCCTGTAACGTGAAGAGCGAGGTATTGAGGAGGGGGCATACCCCTTACATATGTAATAACTTCTGTTCGTTTTAAGTTTCAGTGTCGCTCCTTACTTTCATTTGAAAAAAGCTTTTTTTTCATAAACAGAAACGGCTTGTAAAGTATACGGCAGCACTATTAGACCCGCAGTTTGTTTGTTTTTTTTTTTTTTTTGATTGTTCTTTATTTTGCATTTATGGATTTTTCCATTGGTTATTTTGAAATTATATTTTGGTAGTAAAGCCAGAGAACTGTTAAGTATCGTAACTATTATTTTTTTTACTTAGCCTCAGTCCGAAAGGGGTGGCTGCTTGCTTGGTAGCAAGAACGGAGCTTTTCGCTGGAAAGCAGAAGCACTCCTCGAAGAAACAAAAACTTGACAGAACAACTTCAGATAGTCTTTTCTGGCATATACTATAAACTCAACTTCAGCTCAGACTATCAGCTACGAAAAAAAAGAAGCATTCTCCACGGCCCCAAGCAGGAATGGCACGCCAAAATGTAATGTCATATTCATCAATCCCCCTGAGGTCCACATTTGCCCTAAAAACCGAAGAGGTAGTGAAACCCTCACCGCTTTCTCACAGTTAACCAAAATCAGGGCCTTAGGAGAGAAAAAAAAAACAAAGAAAGAAAAAGCATTGCCCCTCAAAACAATTCCTATCAACAATGAAGTGAAACCTAAAACAAGTAGAAACTAAAATGGGAAATGAAGCCTAACTTCAAATAAACATAAATCAAGGTGAAAATGATAGTACTACCATTCTTTAATCCTCCCCCTCCAAAAAGGGCGAGAATTTTAAAAAACACACCCCACACATACTTTGAAAAAAGGGGCGGGGGGTCCATGACAAACCTTTCTGAATTTTGAGTAATATAAATTTTAATTTATATTACTGAAGCTTGAAAAGTTGGGGCCATGGACCATCCCATCCAACATACCACCACACTGGGTTAGCAGGTATTGACCGGCTTTCCTTTTTGGCATCACTATCCATTTCGGAAAAGTCTCATTTCGGCATCACTTTTCTGTACTTCCTTTTTTACGAAAATTGTATCTGTAATGGATCAATTCCACCCCGATGGTCTGTTGGCCCTTGGGTCTATGCGGAACAGATATTGTCCCTTATAGGCACATGTTTTGGACCTTTCGAGTGAAGTAGCTATCCTCAAAGAAAATGTTATTTGAGGTTGTGTAGGTGCCTGTGGGCAGAAATGGGAAGTAAGAGCGGCTAGATACCCTCCCATACCTTTCGACCCTTTCGAGCTTTTACTTTCCGGTCGAATGATTCTCCTTCAAAAATCTACAAAAATTATTTTAAAAAAAATGGCCAGAAAAAAATAATAATAAATGCGATACATTGGTCTTTATTAAGTAAACTAATTATTGAATAAGACATTTTTCTTTGCCAAGATATTTAGTTTTTTGATCTATTCAATTTTTTCATAAAAAATTTATTAAGGCACAAGTAAAGGCTAAGGTTACCAAGTAAAGGCTAAGGTTACAAGTAAAGGCTAATGGAAAAGCTACCCATTCTAATAGAGTACGCATAGCTACCATTCTTAGATAAACTAATCAAGAATAATTTTTATTCTTAGGTAGTATTGTGTTGCTAGTTGAAAATTGGTGATTAGAACTATGGAAACATATGATTTTGAACAATCTGATGAATTTTTCCATAGATTTACTGATAACTAATAAACTATCTGACTTGCACGTAAAACAAATAATAAGCTTTTATTTCTATTTGAAATATTCTTTCGAAACTATAGCTCATGTTTTTTTCAAAGTGTAAAAAACTTATGTTTGTCTCAGAAATATTTCCAATTAATTAAATTGGTCTCATAATTAGCACAAATATGCAACAGGGCCAATTAATACGGGTGTTGCTACAAATATAATTTGTATTAAGCGACAATACAATAGAAAAGAAAGGCATTAAAAACAAAACAAGAATGGCAATTTACTATTTGCGAGATACGTTGCATAAGTGACTTTTAAGAACTTTCCCATTGAATTTTTGAAGTGCGGTTTCACCATGCGTGACTGAAAACCTTCAGGTACGTGTGCTTTTTTTACTTGTGTGAAGATCCAGAGTTTTGAGTTTAGATAAACATTACCTTCAAAATGAAGAAGCATGGGAGCACCAACCGGAAACAAATTTGTAAACAAGCATTATTTTAAAATTAAATTAACCATGTCAAATAATTACCGGTGTAAATCTCGGATTTTCCAAGTCATTTACCAAAACTTAAGCGGTTTTAAAATTAGTTTAGATTACTAAAAGGGCTGAAGCCGTAATACACTAGTGACATCTCTGTGGCAAGCCCTATTTGATAAAAGGTGGTCTTTTTGGTTCAATTGTTATTGTTGTACCTAAAATTTAATTATATTTTCTTATGTGGATATTGTTTTGGAATTTAGCTGTTTTTCTTTGAGGCCAAGAACGCATGTAAGGATAGGCGGAAGTGCCTGGTGATTCGAAAAACTGAGAAAGATATAGGCTACTAGGTTTTCTACGAAAAGTTATTCGCACTCCTTTGACTAACCTTATATTAAACGATAAGCCGTAAGACAAATGGGATTCAATTCCACTATCATGTGCTTTAGTGAATAGTATTTTAAATGATTTGATCCCATTTTTAGGATGATTTGATTTCGAAATCATCCAAACCAGCTGGGACCATTCGAAAACAGGACTTACACAAATAGTGGTGGAATAGGCCATCATACAAATATAAAGGAAGTGTGAACTTTAGGACAAGAAGTAAAAAGAAAGTATTCTATTACTAACTTTGAAAATACTGAAATTATGTTAAAAACATTTCATCCTGTTTTGGGTTTTTTTTTTTAGTTTAACTGGTGAAACAAATAAAAAGAATGCTTCTGAATTCTAAAATATTATTTCGATTTTATCCGAAAATAATATTTAGAAGCAATTCACATCTCTCATTTTACTGTGAGTGCGTTTTCTTTTCCCAGTAGTCTTTCTTGTCAATTTTATATAACGGATTTCCGACATACTTCGCATTTGCGCAATTTCAATCCGTGAATTTGCCTTTATAAAAACAAGGACAAGCTTTCGTATTAACTTGATACCATGGATAATTAAACTACGAAAAAAATACAATTGGAACCAGAAACTTTGATGCATCAAAGCCCGGAAACTCTACGGTGATAAAATACTTTTGACATTAATGTGAGATTGCCTTGTTTTTCTAATAAAGCAGCAGCACTGAAGCGGTTTTCTCTAAAAATTTAATTGAATGTTGAAACCTCTTCTGCATATCACACAGGCAAAATAAAACTAATATTATTTCAATAAGCAGTACTACAGAATGCCAAAATACGATACACCTGTATATTGGAAATGTGTTTCAATCAGTAATTAGATCTTTTTTTCATTGCGTCCAATATCTTTGCCTTTAGATCTTTGGGCAGATATTAACTGGCCCTTGAAAGAATGCTAAAAAAGAATCATTTACAAGGGTCGAAAAGAACTTCATATGGAAGCGGAAGGGGGGATATATTAGAAAAATATCGACTGCAAATGTTTTTCATACGAATTCTTCCTAAAAAAAACAAAAAAAAGTAAATTTTGTCCAAATTTTTTTTTCAAAAAAACATTCCAGTCAAAGTTCCATGGAAATTAAACTTCTAAATGACTTAACAAATCAAAATTTACGCAAGAGCCTAAATTCGTTTGCATGGCTTTAATTTTTACTATACCCTTTTTGAAAAAAAGCAATTGGAACGAAATCCACTTTAATTTCGCTTACAATTAAAAAAAAAAAAAACAACAACAAAAAAACATATTTGGTCCCTTATAGCTTTGGAAAATCACCTGGGTACCCTACAAAATAAAAGGCGTTCGAAAAGTCATTGTCAGCTATGAGCTCTCGAAATAGTCAAGACGGAGAAAACAGTTTTACTTCACGCTGTTTCGAAACATATTGTGTACAATTTGCACGGAGCCAGGGGCCTAAGCACAACTTTCCTTTCCCCATTGAGATCTAGGAAATCAGGGACGTAACAAAAATGGAGGAGTGACCCCTCTCCCCCCTCCTCATTGAGGTCGGCGGAGAGATGCCCGTAAAATTCAGGCAGGAGCATTGCGAAACCCCGCAATTCGACACGTACATGAACTTGATGGAATCTAAGACAATTTTTTAAACCACACTGGCTTGCCATAGTATAAAGAAGAAACGATCGAAAATGTTTTTTTTTTAAGCCAAACAAAAATACTGGAAAAAAAACACACAAAGCGAATATTTCGAGAGGACAACCACCTCTCTTCTTCAGCGCGAACAAAAAAAAATATATTTAAGGAAAACGCCAAAAAAGACAAAGAAAAAACTAAAGGCAAACACGGAAAGTCAATGTGAAAAAACAAAATTAATGAAAAAACCAAAATTAAAAGATAAATAAAATTCAGTAGAAGTCAAAACTAGAAGAATTAAAACCAAATAACTAACAACCATAAGGCGAGTCATTCACCAATATCCGCGATTTGCACAAAATCCAAAACCTTGAACTGCCATCGACGGATAATAGCGAAAAACCGACAAATAAAAGAAAAATTCATTTACTCAAAAAAAAAAAACAACAACAATTAAACAAGTTGGAGTGAATGAATTTTTATTCATTCCTGGACTGGACTGGGACTTATCCCGGGGACTGGAGGACCAAGGGACTTCTTGCTGTCCGCTTCTAAGCTGGCTCAAGCACTTCGTGTCAACAAAACAAAAAAGGTGTTATTAGTCCCTGTCCTGCGCTAAATGTGGGACCACTGCTTTTCCCGAGGCCAACTTGGAATGCAACTTGGAACATTCAACATTGCAACTTAGAATGTTACAACGTTAGACAACTATCGTACCGACGTTTTGACAGTTGAAATTAGATGCTTCAAACTTAGATGCTTCAGGACTTAGTTCAGAAACTCATATCCAAGGGGTAGGAAACATAAAATTAGGGGATATAGTATTTATTCACTCAAGCAGGAAGGATGGAATGTATAGGAGTAGGGCTCATGATGAATAGTGAAGTTGCCAGGTATTGTTTAGGTTGTGAAGGTATTAATAATAGAATGCTAGTAGCTCATTTTTTGACTAAAAAGTGCAGGTTATCAATAATAGTAGTATATGCCCCTGTAGAACTGACTGATGGTAGTAGTAGATTAATTTTACTTACAGATACGGGAACAAATAGGTAAAACCCTAGGTAGAAACATTGCACTTATTAGGAGATATTAACACCCACATCGGTAGAAATATGGATAGATTGTATCCTTTCCTGTGTAAATTTGGTGTAGGAAAAGAAAACAGTAATGGTGACTGCAACAGATTTGTAGGTATAACAATCTAGTCATAACCAAAACAGCATTTGGTCATAAAATTACCCATAAGTTAACATCGTATTCACATGATAGTAAGACAGATATTGATTACGTTATTGTAAAGCAAAGAGTGGCAGGATCGATACAAGATCCTAGGTTATATAGGAGTACTATTACTGATGTTAAAAGTAAAGATCACCATCAAGTATTGTCAAGGGTTAATTTAAAGCCGAAATTTAGGAAGGGTAACTACCTTCCGGGAAACTATGATTTGGGTAGTCTCCCGAATGAGAATTTGAGAGACTTTCGAGGAACAGTGGAATAGTAAATTGGAGAGTTCAAAACCTAACAATGTAGAAGATGGATGGAATAATTTTAGCAAAATAGTTTGTGAAGTGGCTGATGGAGTCTTAGAGAGGAAAGTTAAAAACGCAACTAGGAATATTAGCGAACATGTTTTATTCTTAATAGAAACGAACAAGGAACTGTAGAAGAATTATTTTAATGATAGATCATATGAAAATAACAGTAATGTAAAGAAAGTGGGAAAATCATTAAAACATGGATTAAGGAGGTGTGAAGTGGAGGTCATAGACAGAATACCTCCCCTGGAAAATAGTTGCCCGTTCCACAGGACCTTGCTCTTTACGCTAAAGTTTTGATTTTTTGTCCTAATTCTTTAAGAACGATTCTTGAAACACAATGGCCTTTTAATTAGAACAATAAGCTTTGTTTTAAAATTCAAAAAAAACTTTAACGTGAAGAGCGAGGTCTTGAGAAATACATTTTAAATGTTTTCACTTTTTTTTTACTTTAACATATAAAGAAGTACTAAAACTATAAGGAATAGATAGTAGAATATGTATATCAAACTGACAATACACGGTATTTGTTTTCGTTTTTTTCTATAAGTAAAGTGTAAATTATGTTTTGGTCTGAAGAAGACATGGGTGTTGTCAGCCATACTCCTTTTAAATTTTGCTCGTTATGAGTTTGACAAGGCAATCTATTGTAATTTCTGTTAGTTTTGGGTTTCATTCATTTATTAATGTTGATTTGCGATAGTTTTACACTTGGAAGATAAGAAAAACAAATTCACAGAATTTGACAATGCTTTCGTGCGTAAAAAATAAACAACAAGAATTTGTTGTTTCCAGAAGCCAACTATTCTTTCAAAGGATAGCTAAACCTTCTTAAACTTTTTGGTGCCGTATGTTTTAGCTTAATTTTGATGATTGTTCGCCTACTTTTTTTTCCCCTTCAATTTTTTTTTTAATTAGTCATCCGCTACTGCCAAAAATTGCAGAAGTCCATATGGAAGTCTTTTCAATACAAATGGATTTGAGTTTTTTTTCGAAGTTTTTAAGATACTTCTGGTGTGTAAATTCCTCTTTTACCCGTTCCTTAGCACTTTTCAACGAAACTTAAAAAACTCGAATAAAAGTCTCAAATTTGGAAAGCCTTATTTCCCACGGAGGGGGGGGGGGGTTCGGGGGAGGGGATCGGGAGTATTTTCCACGAGGGGGTATATTCACCACGGGGGCTATTTTGCACGAGGAGGGTATTTACCAAAGGAGGCTATTTTGAACGAGGGGGATATTTTCCTCGGGAGGGGGGTATTTCTCAGGGGAAGGTTTCCGCGCGGGGGTGTTTTCCGGAGGTATTTTCCACGGGGGTATCTTCCGCGAGGGGGTATTTTCCGGGAGGAGGGATTATTTTCCAGGGGAGGGGTAATCGCCGGGGGAGGGTTTAAACACCTAGAACCTGAGAAAAAATAGCTGCGGTTCAACTATTTGTAGCTGATTTCGTATTAAATCGTGAGTTAAGCAGGGTTAAGTTCTTTCTCCACGTGTATGGATCATTTTGATGGACACACAGCAATGGCAATACGGAGTTACACTACTTCTTACTAGGTCTATGTTTTATTACACAATGGTTTAAATTATCTATGTTTTAAAACACAAGATGAAGAATTCTTAGTAAAAAGAAAGGTCACATAAAGGAATTTCAAGATAAGTGAATTAGACACGAATTACCTTATATACCTCCAAGGATAATATGACTCCAATAGCCTCTGGGCAAGGGCTGTAAATTCCGCAAGTTGCCCATTACTTGAATAGAGGCTTAGGGAGGCATGTTTAATGCTTGGTATCGGAAAAGGTAAAGGGTATTCAGCTAAAGCTTTCAGATAATGTTGAGGGGAATATTTAACTAAACCAATATACACTAGTGCATCCAGGTTGTCAAAATAGCGTATTTGCAATATCTCAAAAACAGCAAAAGCTATTAACCTAAAACATTCGGGAAATATTGAAAGGGAGGGGGGTGTTGAACGAAATCATAAGACATAATTTGTATCCAGGTTGTCAAAATGGCGGATCTATAATATCTCGGTAACAGCTGGAACAGGATATCTGAGGAATAGTATTAAGAGGAAATTCTTATGGAATATTGAAAAAGGAAATGAACTAGATCTACATGCATCACAAAGGTCACCAAAATCGAGTTTCTACTATATTTAGCGGTATTAAGTTGAAACTTTCAGGAACTTTTAAGGCATATGTTTAACTAAATCAGGAGGCATTATGCGCACTTAGGTTGTCAAAATGGCTTATGAGATCGAGCTGAAACTCCGAGGGAGTATTCGAGGGTCAAGTTGATTTTATAATTTCTACTAGGACGGGGGACAACAAATCATAAGATACCACGTCTATTTAAGTCATCGAAATAGCAAGTTAGCAATATCTTGGGAACAGATTGGGGGATAGAGTAAGGAATTCTGGGCACCGCTTTACAAAGGAAAAAGGAGGAGTCCAGCAATAGAAGCTCAAATTTAGTTTTTGTAGGGGATGAAAGGGCTAATGAGTTTTTGTTTCCAGTTGACACTTAAATAACGTTTTTGCCTATTAGACTTAAAATTTACGCACAGTCAAGGAGTTTGAAAAATAAAAAGGCACAATGTACTGCCAGGTTGGTAATTAGAAGTATATGGAATATCTCAAGAACGGCTTAGGCCATAAAATTGAACCATTTAAAAAAAATTGAGGGGTGCAATGGACGGTAAATTGTGGTTAAGGTTAAAGGTTAAAGAGCTAGAGCTAACTTAAAAGACACTATATGCATCCATGTTACCAAAATACCACAGCTGCGATGTCAGAGGAACAGAGATTAACTGCTCAAGGCCCCGATGAATATTGGACAGAAAGGAAGGTCACGTGGATTTCTAATTCTGACTTCCTGGGAGCAAAAAGAACTTATGCATAATAAAGAGCAATAAATTTTTGAAAAAAATATATAGTTCTTTTGACTGCTAGAGCAAAACATTCTTTTTTTCATGCTCATCTGCTTTAAAATTTCAAGCCATGAAGACACATAATTAAATCTTCAGCACCAAGGAAACATCAGTTGGAACCAAATCTATTGGTTCTTGACGTCCAATTTAATTTTTATTCTTTAACAACAAAAATAGAACTCTTTTTAATAAATGAGCTAAGAATGCATCATTATAATAAACAGGTAATTAAAAAAATGTAATACAAAAATACTCTTATAAGAAAATGGACGACCAATATTCGTCTATAGTCAAGGTTGCACCAGGGTAGGGGTTAGGAACCTATCACCAATAGAGGCAAAAATAATGCATAATTTCAATTCATTTTAATAATATTCAACCACAAACTTAAAGTATTTCGACAGAATAAATTGTCAGATAACAAATGAACACAAAGTTTTAAATATAAAAGTCACTGGAATCAGAGTCACTTTATATTTAAGTCAACTGTGACATTAAGTGTACTAAGTTGCGCTTCCGACTCTGCAATTACAGCCTGAATTCTGAAAGACCCTGACTTTAGCAGTAAATTATACACAAATGGAACTTTTTAGTCTGTTTGGAAGGTCTGTGTGAGTAAATTAAACCAGAGATAGAAGTGAAATAATACAAATTTACAGACCACTTTTACAAATGAATAAACCACTGGAGCTTATTTTTCAGATCCAGGATTCCTCACCACAATTGACCAAAGTTGCTAATTTTATCGTGTGACAAACGAAACATGAAATTTTTAAATATTCAATTCTTAAATATCATTATTAACCACTCTTTTCAAGTAGTATTCTTAATTGTTAAAATAAATACAAATTTAAAGAAAAAGAAAAAAACAGCTGTTTAAGAAATAACTTGCCCTTTGGGATCTTATTTTTTAAATATCATGGTGAAGTAAGCCTATGTGTTTTCATTAAGTCGCTACTTACCATATTCCTTAAACCGCAAACAATTCAAAATCCGAAAGAACAGAGAAATAGTGAGGTTAATACTTGTTAAGCATACGGCCCCTCCCTAAATCTCATGACTGACAAACTTTTCCCAGATGTTCAAGTAAGTTCTACATTAAATAAATGATTTTCGGTTTTAACAAGTTCACCCTCCCCTCCCCTTTGAAATGCTACCGTGTGCGTGCTTGATCACTTTAGCAACATGAGGAATTAAAACCGACACGCACTATAAAATGGTCCATAAAAGAACTTACGTTACTATTGTCATCCACGTAAAAACTATAATCTGAAAGTAAATTATCCGTCTTCATAACTGAAAAAAGCAAACACTGACATAATCCATTAAATGAATTACACTCCTAACTTTACACATAAGAGAAAATTGTGTATCAAAAATACTAGATCCAAAGCCGTTCTCCTTGTATTTACAGGATGAACTAAACCGAGTAGCTCAATCAGAATTTTCTTTGGCATAAGGATTCATCATCAAAGTGTTTTTATTCTTTCACACTTTCACCATGAGCATCAGCAATTCTTCTTGAAATGCCGAAATTCCTTTAGCGCGTTACACTATTATTGAGAAACCAATCAAATTGAGACCGTCCTTGACGACTCGAGTCTCGCGCCGGTGCGCTTACTCTAAGGGACTGTCAATCCCTTAGTAATTCTTAACTTTACTATATTCCTGTCCATTTTATGCAATCGATTTCTTTCTTTCCCATTATAGAAAATAAGCAAGTACTTTTTGGTTTAAGAAAGACTCATCAGTGGCCTTAGCATAGAAAAATCTCTATAATTTTAGGAGAAATATCTTAGGAAAGAGGTTGTGAATCTTGGTGAAAGTTATAACAGCAAATTCAACAGGTTTGAGAAATTGTAAGCAGATATTTCGTGCCATATCGAGCAAAATACAGAAATTTCAAGTTCTCGCCAAAAAGATGTCTAAAACGCCTTTTTTCATCGAAGGTAGTAAATAAATGAAGAAATGGATTGAGCACCAAGAGCTAGTCATTCAGATGGAGATTCAGAGTCCACGGGCCCTCTTTCTTAAAAAAAAGAGATTGTGTATAACAAAGGGTAGCGATTCGCGATGTTAAACATTAAAACAATAACAGCTAAAGATGGCTAATTCCCATCGATCAAAAATTACGACAGACTTAGGGTTTTAGCTATGGCAAGCTATTTATATATTTTCCGAATTTCAGTGGCCTTGCTGCAGCGCGTAGGCACATTCGTCCCTGAGCATATATCCGGTCTATAAGAACATTACGGTTACTACAGACGCGAAACATACAGTAAATAATTATAAAACAAGAGTTAAGAGCTCATATGGCACTTGTGACGAGTTCGGAAGAGCCAGAAGCTCATATGGTATGAGCTCTAGCAAAATTCTAAGAATCAATACATTACTTTAAAAGGAAAATCAGAGGCTTAATGCCGGTCGGGATTCACAATAAGAGCTCTGAGTCAAGAGGTCCTTCAAAATATCAAAATTCATTAAAAACCGATCACCCACTCGTAAGTTAAAAATACCTCAATTTTTCTAATTTTTCCTCTCCCTTCAGCCCCTCAGATGGTCGAATCGGGGAAAACCACTTTATCAAGTTAATTTGTGCAGCTCCCTGACACGCCTACCAATTTTCATCGTCCTATTAACTCCAGAAGCACCAAATTCGCCAAAGCACTGAACCCCACCCCCTAACTCCCCCAAAGAGATAGGATCCAGTCCGGTTATGTCAATCACGTATCTACGACATTTATAAGCGTTTTCCAAGATTTCTGGTTTCCCCTCCAACTCCCCCCAATGTCAACAGATCTGGTCAGGATTTGAAATAAGAGCTCTGGGACATGCGTTCCTTCTAAATATCAAATTTCATTAAGATTCGGTCACCCGTTCTTAAGTTTAAAATATCTCAATTTTTCTAATTTTTTCGAATTAACAACCCCAAGCTCCCCAAAAGAGAACGGATGCGTTCGAATTATGTCAATCTCGTATCTATAACTTGTACTTATTCTTCCCATCAAGTCTCATCCCGATCTCTCCACTCTAAACGTTTTCCAAGATTTCCGGTGTCCAAGATTTCTGGTTCTTCCTCCGACCCTCTATGTCCCCGGATCCGATTCAAATTAAAAATGGAGCATATGAGACATAAGATTCTTCTATGTTTCAAGTTTCATTAAGATCCGATCACCCATTCGCAAGATACCTCGATTTTCACGTTTTCCAAGAATTCTGGTTTCCCCCTTGAACTCCCCCCAATGTCACCGGATCTGGTCAGGATTTAAAATAAGAGTTCTAAAGCACGAGATCCTTCAAAATATCAAATTTCATTAAGATCTGAACACCCATTCGTAAGTTACAAATACCTCATTATTTCTATTCTTTCCGATTACTTCCCCCTCCCAACTCCACCAAAGAGAGCAGATCCGCTCCGGTTATGTCAGTCACGTATCTTGGACTTGTGCTTAGTCTTCTAACCAAGTTTCATCCTGATCTCCCCGCTTTAAGCGTTTTCCAAGATTTCCTGTCCCCCCCCCAATGACACTGGATCCGGTCGGGATTTAAAATAAGAGATCTGAGTTACGAGGTTCTTCTAGATATGAAATTTCATTAAGATCCGATCACACCTTCGTAAGTTAAAAATACCTCATTTTTTCTAATTTTTTTGAATTAACCTTTTTACCCCCCCCCCTAACTCCCCAAAGAGAGTGGATCCGTTTCGGTTATGTCAATCACGTATCTAGGACTTGTGCTTATTTTTCCCACCAAGTTTCATCCCGATCCCTCCACTCTAAGCGTTTTCCAAGATTTCAGGTTCTCCTCCCCCAACTCCCCCCCAATGTCACCGGATCTGGTCCAAATTTACAATAATAGCTCTGAGACACGATATACTTCCAAAAATCAAATTTCATTAAGATCCAATCACTCCTTCGTAAGTTAAAAATAACTCATTTTTTCCAATTTTTCAGAATTAACACTCCTCCCGCCCCAATTCCCCCAAAGAGAGCGGAACCGTTCCGGTTATATAAATCACGTATCTAGGACTTGTGCTTATTTTTCCCACCAGGTTTTATCCCGATCCCTCTACTCTAAGCGTTTTCCAAGATCTTACGTCCCCCCCAACTCCCCCAATGTCATCAGATCCGGTCGGAATTTAAAATGAGAGCTCTGAAACACGATATCCTTCCAAACATCAAATTTCATTAAGATCCGATCACCCGTTCGTAAGTTAAAAATACCTTTTTTTTTCTAATTTCCGATTTAACCCTCCCCCTACTCCCCCCCCTCAGATGGTCGAATAGGGGAAACGACAATTTTTAGTTTAATCTGGTCTGGTTCCTGATACGCCTGCCAAATTTCACCATCGATTTCACCGTTAGCTTACCTGGAAGTGCATAAAGTAGCAAAACCGGGACAGACAGACCGACAGACCAACATAATTTGCGAATGCTATATGTCACTTGGTAGATACAAAGTGGCACAAAAAACAACCTTTTCCGAAAAGAGGTTTTCCAAAGAAAAAAACAGAGCTATATTAAACCGAAGACGAACAAAAATAAAGTCATAGAGTAATTCAAACTTAAAACGACCAGAAATTGGTACAATGAATAGATGAGACCCAAAACGACCAGAAATTACAATAAATAATCAAGTCAAACTTGTAGCAAGCAAAAGAGAGAGAGAGAGAGAGAGAGAGAGAGAGAGAGAGAGAGAGAGAGAGAGAGAGAGAGAGAGAGAGAGAGAGAGAGAGAGAGAGAGAGAGAGAGAGAGAGAGAGAGAGAGAGAGAGAGAGAGAGAGAGAGAGAGAGAGGTTTTGTAAGTACATCATATACGTTAATTTTCCACAAAATAACAGAGGAATTCAATTGTTTTAGTTTTTTTCACTTCTTACTTATATTACCTTTGATTTTTAAGCTAACTGCTGATCTTTGATGTATTTCCGTTCGCTCAATTAACTGTAATTTTTGTATTCAAGCTCAAGTACGGTAAGAACACAACCACAGCCCAAAAGCGGAAGACCACTTAAAAGGATAAACAACCAAAAACTGCAAACGAATGAAACAAGGCGCCCTAGTCGGTGAAGCCACCACTGTTTGCTAAAATTTTTAAGTAATATTTTTCGTCACACAAAACAAAGTTTTCACAAACGCTAAATCAATTATCATTAATGAATACAGGCAGCTGGCGAGCAGCCCGCAATAAAGAGCATAGTGAAAATTTCCCCCCTTGAATATTAGGATATCATCCGCTTTTCATGTCTCCTGAAGATTCCGTTCTCTTAGTTTAAATATATAAGGAGGCCCTGGACGCTTCAAATGAAACGTCATCCAATTTAAATTTTATCTCGTGATTTATTGAAAGGGATTCCTAAGAGTATTCAAGAGAATGTTTCCTTAAACATTTTCTTCAGGCCTCGAGTCAATAAGGACCCGGATAAATAGATAAATAAATAAATAAATAAATAAAAAACACCGAAACCAATATTTTACAAAAAATAAGAAACTGAGCAGTAATTTTTATGAACAAGAAGAAAATTTTATAAGAAGAAACACTATTAACCACTCATAAATTTGCAAGGCTTGAACAAGTAACAATTGGAGGAAGAAACACACTTACATATACAAGTATACAACTGAAGAGTATCCTTAAGAGGACTTAAATATAGTTTTCCAGGTCTTATCAAGAACACACAGAGGTGGACCAGTCTTTATAGCCTCCCTTCCTAATTTCACTAAAAGAAATACTGATTCTCCTGTAGTTTCCTTTCCAAAAGTTTAAATGTAATTCGCCTATTTTTTGCGCTATTCTTTCCGAATTCCGCCGACTCCAAAAAAAAGCCCTGCGTGCGTGCCTATCCTTCATCCCACGACCGATTTGGCATTTGACCGTCGTCTCATATTAATAGATAGTAGGGATATTTATCCTGTTTTCCACCTTTCTAAAGAAATAAGTTAAGTACACGTGCCACACGAGGGATCGCTGACTTGCCGCCAGCTGGTGTACATCTTGGAACGCCACTTGTGCTTCACATTTCCACCACACTTGACACGCTCCCCAAAACACATAACAAGGAACAGATCCGCCAAGCTCGGTACAGATCCGCCACGCTCGGTACAGAACCACCACGCTTGGTATAGATCCGCCACGCTCGGTATAGATCCGCCACGCTCAGTACATATCTGCCACGCTTGGCACGGGCTACCTGGTGCACATAGTTTCTGAGAGAGTGACCCCTCGGTGCCGTAGTTCTTTCTTGACTGACATAGTCATCTGCAATAAACTTCCACCTGACAAAGTCAAAATACAATCTCAGCAATAAGCCAGTTTTGGGCAATAGCAATTTAAGATTTTGAAGTGGTAAGGCAAATGATGTAAGAAATAGAACATTCTGAATGAGAATTGATACAAAAGGAGCCACCTCACGAATCTACGTACGTCACTAATCGAGGCAGTTGGAGCGGTCACCTTTAGTGGTTTGTTTAACTCAAAGCCTGTTTTTTTTTGGGGATTACATTTGACTTTGGGTGTCCAAGTAAGCTCTAGTGCAAAAAGGGCAGAATCAAATATCAGCAAATCCTAGTATGATCTTTAAATTCTTCTACGACAATTTTACGACAATTAAGAAAGAAATGGAACAGCCCAAATCCCAAACCGTAGATGAACTTTACATTATACATTTCAACATGAGAAATTTGAAAAACAAAAGGTTTCCTTGCGGAGAATCCAAGCAAGCTAATCAAACAGGAAGTGGCGAAGTAAACATTTTCTCATCCCCTCATAAAACATCTATCAACTAAGCCAAAGATCAACTTAAACCACTACATTTGTCCCATCTACTTAAATTCGCCATTTCTGGAAAACATCAAGAAGAAAACGATAACATAACCGATTATTACTGTCTCTGCAAACTAATTGAAGGGGGGATGAAATTCGCCAACAGGGAACTCAGACACAGAGAGACCATTAAGTTATCAACCCAGTGTGACAGAAAGGCTGCGATTAGAAAAATAGAACGAGGCGTGTGGCAAGCAGAACCGGAAGCTAATCATATTTTCATTTCCAAGTATAAAGAAGTTTCTTGGCATAAAATCTTAAAATGATTGAAAAGACGATAACTTTGTAAAGATTCAGCCGATACTCGAAGACTGTCAGATATAACTGAAGCTAATGCTTTAGTCGGTCACCGAAGATACAACTTGTAACTTAAGATAATGAAAAAATGAAACCTCACATTTGTTTCTCACGTTGAATCGAGTCAAACAGAAAGAGGATGGAGCCCGAAACCAAAATCAACTTTGAATAGATAAATGGCCTAAGCCAACCAGAATGACGCGTTAAGTCCAAACATGCTAGCAAATGATTCTTAAGATTTTTTCAAATCCTTTCAAGAATTGCTGAATTTGCCGACTTAATAGCATTACAAAGAATTTTCTAAAGTTGACTAAACCTTAAAATGGACCGAAATTACCCAATGTTCGAGGAAAACCCTCATTCTCTCCATCCCCTAACCTCTCCCAGAGGTTTAATATGAAAGAATTCACCATTTAAAAAAAACTTATTCGCATCCTTATTACATCCTGTTATACATTAGAGGCTGTAGGGGCGGGGTGGGATTCTGAGTGAGTGGTAGATCACTAAAACTTTTAATTATCCTTACTTCTTTGTAAAATATGTTGTCTTTTTTATCTTTGTACCTTTTCAATAATTTCAGCATAAAAAAAAAATGATATTTTGTATCAATTATTGTCAGATATTTTAAACTAGTTTCCGGAATTTCAGATAAAGCTTCACATTATAGCCCATGCAAACCCTTTGTTTGGATTTGAGTCGAATTCTCCAAAAAGAAAACAGCGCCAGTGCCTGGCGCTGTTTTGAATTCGATAAAAATTAAATTTTGAAAAAAATTGAATTTTTTGTTTCCTAAATACGCTCAGTTTCCACCTCATTCCACCTTCCGCCTCGCATGCGAAGAACGAAAGTCAGTAGGCTATCCCACGTTTTCATAATTTTGCAGACAACAAATTTCAACTTTCCAAAGGATTTTTTTTTGTCCCAGGATGTAGACGAAGCAAATTATAGAAACTGCAATTCAAAAAAAGTGGTAAATAAATAAAACTAATAGTGCAAAATATTTCCTTGCAAGCCTTAGGTGCCGTAATTCAATCGGGTATAAAAATAAATATATTGTATATGGACTCTGAAAACCAAATGTTTGAAGCTTAGTAGATATCGTTGTTAGAAATCAGATTTGCTGTAATAATCAAACATATTTGAAAACATGAAAAGACAGCAAATTTTCTCAAACTGTTTGCGGTTAGAAGACAAGCAACAATCAGAATCCATACATAGAAGCCCGCCGCTTGCCGAGTGCCGGGGCCCTCTGGCGAAGCCGCCGGTCTCCCGGTACTATATATATATATATATATATATATATATATATATATATATATATATATATATATATATATATATATATATATATATATATATATATATATATATATATATATATATATATATACACTCGGCGAGCGGGAGGCTTCTATGTATGGATTCTCATTGATGCTTGTCTTATAACCGCAGACAGTTTGAGACATATAATATATATATATATATATATATATATATATATATATATATATATATATATATATATATGCTCCTATAGAACATAAAATGTATTAGTGTCGATTCAATAAAACTTACAAACGTTTCATTTTTGTAACATACGCCATTTTTGTAAATTTTCAGAAGAGGAAAGCTTGTCGGCTGTTGTCGCTCTGAAGGATGAGGCTAATGGAGATGAAGGGAACATATACTGAACCAACTTTGTATTTTCTTTTCAGTGGTATAGATTAAATTCAAGTTTTGTGAACAAAGTTAAAATTATTTCATTTTATGGCGCACATCTCCTTGTTCCTTGACAAAAATTGAGTCAAATGCCAGGTCCCCACGTTAAAGCTCCATAAGACAGTACCGAAGTCCGAATGACCAGGGTCAAGAGGGAGAAATGTACTCTGCACGTGTGTTTATATTCTTATCAATAAGAGATAGGACAATTCTGACTGTACCATTCGATTCCTCGAATTTACTCCAATACAAACCTAACTCAACAAAAATACTAATCAAGCAACTAAGGAATACCGCTACATTGGAAAATAATTGGTGTTGAAGATGCATTTGAATAGGAAATGGGAAAAAACATCTATACTCTAATTCTCATTTTGGAACAATAGCCAAAATCCTCATTTTGTTCCATCATTTTAAGTGTAATACCTTGTACCCATACCACTGCTAGCAACAACTCATTGCAGCATCAAACCACCTGAGGCCAACACAGTTGCGCACGTTCCTACTCCAAATCTGTTTAACGCTTCACTCATTACCCCCTTTCATGCACTTTAGATCCTTCCGTGTGGCCTCTTTCCACTCCATTCGGGGAGTACTTGCTTTCTGTTTGGACCCAGATGGATGGTTCAAAAAGCACAGTCTTTGGCAATCTGTCATCCATCATTCGTAAAAAGTGTCTTAACCACCTCATCCTTTCTTTCATTTTAGCCCTAGAAAGCTGGATGGAACCACATTGTTCATACTGCACGCTGTTTAACATACAGTCAGCAATAAGGGCACCTAAAACTATGCACAGACAATTCCTCTTGAAAACATTTATCAAATCTTCCTCTGACTTTCAAAGCATCTGTGTTTCAGAGCCATACTTGATCACTGTCATTGCCGCAGCTTCCTATATTCTAATCTTGCTTCGAAGGCTGATCTTCCTATTCTTCCAAGCTTTTTCCAACAGTGAAAAAACACCCTGGGCCTTGTCTATTCTATCTTTTACATCTAAGGCATCAATAGCTGGGGACAAAGCAAGGACGCAGCATTAAACTTGGTAACTTTTGGCTAAATCTTAATTTTGGTTGCAGACACCATACTGACAGTTTTATTGGGGTCGTACTTGAGAGTCGTGGTTGTGCCCCGGGGAAAAATGTCAAGCCCCTATTAAATGTTGCTTTTTTTATTTTTGGAAATTACTTTAGCTACCTTCTTACTGTTCTGTTTTTCCTACTATATACTTAGTATTGTAAATATTATGGATTTTATGTACAAATATATGCAACAATTCCTTAATCGGCCACTTCTACGACGCTTCCGTACATAATGTCGGTAATGGTTGTATCGTCATCGCCAACGTAAAAATCTTAATCACCGAGTTCCACGAGACCCTAATCTCCGAACTCTCCTTTCATGACTGGATGTGTTAAACCGGAAACCGGAGAGAGCTCAAATAAAAATCCATCAAGGCCATATCCAGCAGGAAGGGGGAGGGGATTAGGTTTTGCCCCCCCCCCAAAAAAAAAATATTTTTCTGGTCGTAAAAAGGTAACAAAAATGGATATAAACATATTTATATGTGTTTTTGAGGGTTTTGTTTGTGTACCCCCCCCCCGAAAAAAATTCTTGTGTAAAACATCCCCCGAAAAAAAAATACTAGAATACGGCCCTGATATCCATATTGATTTTATCACAAGTTCAGTAAACATATTGCGAACACCCTCCACACATAAAACGATTATTTTTAGGTACCATATATGTGGGACCAAATGTTTACGATGATTTCTAGAAAAAGGGCAGCAAGAGGAGATTAGTAAGGAGGGATCAAGCAGAATTAACAAAGCAGCGTACAGGTGAATATAACAGGGCTATTTTTATCAAACTGTGTTTTATAATAGCTATTTTATAATAACTGTGTACCAATCCTGAATCGGTACACAGTTATATCGCAAAATTGAGTCTGCGCTTCGGGTGACACTTAAATGTGGTTCTATCGTGATGTCACCATCGTCTATCAAATATTTTATTTGGCAGCTAAATAAAAAGTTTCCGTCCGGAATAGATCGGATAAGCGCTCGGCATTTAGAGTACGTAGTGAATTTCTATATGTCTATCTTTCTTTGTTGTATCAGATGATATTTAGTTTTGGTATAGGGCCAGATAACTTTTGTATAGGCGTGATTGTACCTGTTTTGCAGAAGGGTAAGTCTAGCACAAGTTGCACTTAATTACCGTCCAGTCACAGTTTCAAGGGTATTGACGAAGTATTTGAGTTAAAGATTGTAGATACTACAGTTGATGTCTGTAAAATACCCTCCCCCCTTCCAATTCGGGTTTCGCCGAGGATCAGGTTGTTTTCAGACACTTAAATCACTGTATAAGATTTTGAAAGATTCGGGAAAAGCCTATGAGTTTTTGGCAATTGGTGCTTTTGGTGTAATTAATATCTTCGGGTCGTTAAGTCATTCTCATCCAGTGTTGGAGATACTTAACAGAGGGGTTCCTCCTGATATAATTGTGCCGTTATTTTATATGTATAAAGACCTTAAAGTCCAATAAAGATAGATGAGTTATCATAGTTCAGTGAGTCATCGTGAAATCATTGTTACACTAGGAATTCAGCAAGGAGCAATTATTTTTCCGACCGTTTACAATAAAACGGCGCTTGTTGCTCAATCCGGATTCCCGACTTCGTGTATTGTAAAGGGTACTAATGTTTCCATTATGTGTTATGCGGATGACCCGTTGAATTTGATTTTGTCGGTTGCCAGTCTTGGAAATAGTTGTCCTGTTGTAGATGGTAATTATAAGCGTATTGATTTATCTTTGAACGCTACAAAGTTACAAGTTTTGCTTTTTAATTGTCCCCTGGATCTTGCACCTGATGTCATAAATCTTGGTGGCACAGCTATAAAACATATAAGGGACCTTATTTACCTAGGCCTTTCAATTGATCATTGTGTAGCTGTAAGCTGATTAATGTCCGCACAGACAAGAAATTACGCGGGGCTAACGCGTCACTTGCTCCGTCACAAATAAACTTTAAAAAGTTTTATTGGGAAGGCTTTATAATGCTGTGGCTCTATCTAATGTACTAATCCTAGCACTATTTTGGGATCTTCTGACAGCCACGGATAAGAAATATTCGAAAAATGTTTTTCAAATTTGCTGATTTTCATCTTCAGCTCCCCAGTTGGAATGAATTGTTTGTAGTCAGTGTTAAGATTTCTTGAGTAGAGTAGCTATCTTTTATTCTTTTTTCTCTTTTTGTGCTCCATCGTCTTCACTTTGTATTGATGGGTAATAAAATATTTCGTTCATTCATTCCAATGAGCTGCCACTCCTGGTCTATCTATATAACGGTGAAATACAAAGCCAAAGGTGCATTTAAATTTCCTTATACCTGTATTTAAGGATGATTTTTCAAGATTTCTAATTCCTATATCAAACAGTTCGTGGTAACGAACTGTAGTGAGGAGCGACTCGGATCGATAGTAACCGAAACTCTAAAAAACGGAATTTTGATACCAATAGTTACATCAAAAGTCATATTTTAATACTGATTTTAAATATATAAGTTTCATGAAGTTTAGTCTTACGCATCAAAAGACACGAGCTTGAGGAAATTTGCGTTATTTCAGAAAATAGGGCTCATTCCAAGCCAAAATCAAATCATGCATTAATTAAAAAACGTTCAGAACTTAAATAAAAAAAACAAGTTTTTTTAACTGAAAGCAAGGAGCGACATTAAAACTCAAAACGAACAGATACTCCGTATATGAAAGGAGCTTTTCCCTCCTCAGCGCCCCGCTCTTTACGCTAAGGTTTTTTACTGTTTCAAAAAGTAGAGTTGAGAGAATGAGTCAAACTTTAGCGTAAAGAGCGGGGCGTTGAGGAGGGAAAAGCCCCTTTCATATACGAGTAATTTCTGTTCGTTTTGAGTCTTAATGCCGCTGCTTACTTTCAGTTAAAAAAACTTGTTTTTTTTATATTTAATTATAAAAAAAGACACGAGTCAGGATGTGTACATACCTGACTTTAGCACATTTGAATGCTTCAGCTAAATTTATCACATGTGCCTAATTTGAAACGCAAAAGATTAGTGTATAATATTAGACGGCCTTAAAAGAAGAATAGGAAGAGGAGAATGTTGATTGCTGATTATTGGTGATTATGAAACGACAGTTTTTTTTTATATTGTAATTATAGAAAAACTACAAATTAGAAAAACACGTTGCTACATAGAAGTGAAGACGTTTAAAACTTTGAGTGGGCTGCCGATATCTCAGCCTCAAACACCCTCCTGCGAGTTGTAATAGGGAATAACAACCCATTACTACTAGTACTGCTAAAACTCGCTAAGCACCCGGTAGCCTTAGGGCGACAGAGCTACGTATGCTCCCCATCCAATACATTCAAAGTTTACAAAATACCCATAGTGGAGCATATAGTATAAAAAAAACTTAAAACATGTCATTTGTATCACGAACGTGGGGATTTTGCAGATTTCAGAGATTTTTTTGAGATTTTTCAGTCGCTCTTTAGTGTCAATTAAATATTATAATACAAATAGAGATCCATGCAGGCACTTACGAAGAATATTTTCAGTCGTGCAAAATGACGAAAAGCATATAAAAAAAAAAAAAAAATGATAGAGAAACAACAGAACTATTTTTCACAGCCCTCCTCCCCTCCGTATATGCCTGTTCAAATGTAGTTTGTGTCATTCATTTTTAAATAGAATCTATCTTATCAGTCACTAAACTAGTTCAACTACTAAAATAAGCTGCACTTACCTCAGAGGAATGTTCAAAGTTACTGTCCAGCTCCTTAAGCTGGGAAAAATTTCTATCATAAATACAGCGATGAAGCTGCAGATCTAGCGAGCAAAAATTCCCAAACGTTCGCCGAACTAGCCATGTTTTACTTCTGGATGCTACTTGGATAATCCAAAACTTTTCTGAAACTGCACCATTTGGGATAAAAGGAACAACTGCCGAGTTTGACTTTTCAATGTAGATTTCCGCCTAAAAAGAGAATTGAAAACGCTATATACTTTTTCTTTTTAACTGTGTCTCAACACAAGAAAACAAATATCCCTCCAATTCAATGCAAACATTCGCAAAATACAATACAGAACATGACAACCAGGCCAGTGGTCTAAAAATCCAATGTTTTGAAGGCTTCCCAGCTACTTGAGGGAGAAGGATAGATACAAAGATTGACAGAGTTTCCAGGGCTATACCCCCCCCCCCAAAAAAAAAAAAAATCCAGAAATTTGTGTTTATCACATAGCAAAATCTGAACACAGGAAGATTCCATGGATACAGAAAGACGTTAATTCATACATCTGACCTTTTGGAGCTCTAAGATGTTGGACGTACCAGACTTGTGTTTCTCTACCTTTTGACCTCTGCATAGCTCATAAAATAAATTCACTGCCTCATATGAAGGAGATTTAATCAAAATGAATAATTTGAATAGTAAAGAATAACAAGTCAATTTTGTTAAGTTCTTTAAAACATATTTTTTCTACCTAGCATGTCTCCTGACCGTGATCTCTGGGATTTAGTGAAATTGATGATTAAAATTCGGTCGTCAAGATCTTCCATATCTACTGTTGAAGTTATACCAGATTATTCCCAACATTTTCAAGTAGAAAGAAGTTTTCAATAAAAACATAGTCCAACTTATTTGACTATAACCAAAGGACTGTCCAACTGAAGTCTCCAGATCAAACAATCTCGAACATGAAGCTTCAAAAGGGCTACAGTAATCACCATTACAGCTGGAGGGGATCTCGTCTGTCCACTAAAGCTAGAATATCCATTTATATATTTTTCTGCAAACTGACAGCTATAAGTTTAAGTTAGTCTAGAGTTTAGACTTAGTACCTGGGTAGCTAGTATTTAGAAGCCAAGGTAGGACTTTGAAACATTGCGGCTTTTTTATTAGTATCCTTCAAATTCCCTTTCCCAATAAATTTCCTAAGTACGTACTTTAACCTTGTTTTGATTTTACAATAATCGGCAAATTGTTTCATTGAGCTTATTCTTTTTTCAATTGTAATATCAATATGATTTAGAAGCAATAAGCAGTAGTATCTTTATTATATTTTCGAATAAAGTCATAGATGGCACTACATCAGAGGATACAAATTATCAACGCTGATTCTTGACAAACAATTTAGGGATTAAGGTTTTTCTTCGTTTCTACCGATTATTGTTTTGATACTCATAATAATACCATATTTTCCGTTCACTCTCATAAACGAGTTCGGACTCAACATTCTTACCATGTCATACTTTAAGGTTACACTAATTGTTTCTACTAATGATTCAAAAGAAGCGTAGATGTTGATAGGTAGATGAAGTAGTGATGGAAAAATAAGGTTAAAAGTAAATATTTAAAGTATAATACATCTTTGGCATTGAAACAGTTTAAGAAGAAACACTGCTACAAAAAATAGATTTTTTTGAAATTAACTATATTGTCTTATTACATTAATAGAAAATAAAACACATATCGTATAGGGTTCAAAATACCGTGTGAAGAGCCCATCTTCTTCAAGAAAATCTCTAATAATAAAGACAAACTTAGGGGGGAGAGAGAGAACAACAAGATAGTGTACCCTAAGGGGGGCGTCGATCCCCCTTAAGGTACGTCCCTAATACAGACCCACTACGATTCACCTAAACTGATCGATTATTTTGATAAAAACAAATAGAAAAGAAATTTCTAACCAGATTTAACTATTTTGTGCCAATCAATGGTCTTAACGGAGGGAGGGGGAAAAATGCCCCTAAATTCTTTTACCCCTCCCACCCAATTGCCCCAAATCCTTTTGGGTAATTTTAAGAATCAAACAAAACGCCATCCTTTAGAATTTAAAAATACAATTTATCCCCCCTCCCCCCTAAATTATCGTGAATTGACGAGCCTCATGCAAATCATTAAAATTGGAACAATTTCCAGGATTTCTTTTTGTGGTGGCTTCTGTGTTTGCGGACGAAAACACATATTTAGGAACATTTTATAATAGTTAATGAAATTTTGTTCGAAAAAGATTATTTAGTATTCATGATCAAGGCAGTTTTGTCAAACCGTTCGTGGTAACGATAACGAGCTGTAAGTAAGAAGCGATTCAGTTTAATATTAACCAAAACTCAAAAATCAGAATTTGATAACAAAATATAATACATAAAAAATTTGTTTTTTTTTTGCTGATTGCAAACATATATAATTCATGAAATTTAATACCACCCTTAAAAAGCTACGAACCTGTGAAAATTTACCTGATTTTTGAAAAAAGGGGTGAAACAATTCCTAAAACTCAAGGAATCTTATTGAAAATTTTACTATCAGGTTCAGCGTACCAGAGAGCCCTACTGTACAGGTTTGAAACTCCCTCCTGCAAAAATGTGGAATTTTGTTGTTGTTGTTTTTTTTTTTTTTTGTTCTTCCGAGGGATGATTGTATCGAACCAATAGTGCTAGTAGATCGAGAGAATGATCATTTTAAGGAAAATTCAAAGTTCTAGGGCCCTTTTTAAGCAAACATAAAGATTGGATGGCAACTAGTACCTCTCCCATGCCTTTCTTTCTCCAAAGCCGTCCGATTACAATTCTGAGATACCCATTTCGTTCAGCATAGTTGAACAGTCCAAAAACAATGCTTTTGGGGATGATATGACCCCCACAGCCCCCGGAGAAAATCGTTGCAAGTTATGAAATTTGCACATTGTTTACATATAGTATTTGTTATTGGAAAATATAAAACCATTTTTTTTGGGGGGGGAGGAGGGAGGGAGTATTCATTCTCTTTGGCGAATTTAGGTTTCCGCGGTAGAAATTCTCCATGGGGGAATTATTACCAGGAGAGATTCTCCATTGGAACATTTTGCACGGAAGAAACTTTCCGTTGGGGGGGGGGGGGCTGGATCTCAGAGATAAATTTTCCGCATAAGGTTGGGGAGGTTGGAAAAATGACGAGAAATAGAATAAACACAAGCCTTTTTCAATTGAAAGTATATTAAGGAGAATTTTTCAGACGGATTCGTTAGCAACAACATGGAGGAATTTTCTGTGATGAGGGAATTTTTCCATGGAGGGGGAAGTGGATTTTTCAGCATTTTTTGGAAAACGATCAGAAATTAAACAAAAAAATGTCTTTTCAATTGAAAGTAAGGAGCAACGCTAAAACAAACAGAAATAATTCAGTATACGAAAGGGGTTGCCCCCTTCTCAATATCCCGCTCTTTACGCGGAAGTTTGACCTTTTGTCCAAATTCTTTGCGAACAAGTCGTGAATCACAAGGGTCGTTTCATTAGAATCAGAATCTTTTCTAAACGTACTAAAAACTTGAGCGTGAAGATAGGGATATTGAAGAGGGGGCAACCCCTTTCATATACGGAGTAATTTCTGTTCGTTTTAAGTTTTAACATTGCTCCTTACTTTCAGTTGAAAAAAACGTGGTTATTTTATTTAATTCATATAAAGTTATCACTCATTTTCTAAAGAATAAAAGTTGTTTAACAGCGAATTATATACAAACGACAATGAATGGAAACAGGATCACAAATTCGGATTTCGATTTTCGAGGTTTTTAAGATTTCTCCCTTAGTTTTTTCTTCAGTCGCAAGTTTTTTATGTCTTTCTTAAATCACCACTCCCCCAAACAAATACTTCCGGATCAACGTCCTCATCTTGAGCTTTTTTTCGTTGAATTCAACTGACGTCTTGTAAATATGCCTAGCTCCAGGCAATCTATGTAAGGTTAATTACTACTGCAACTACATCCTTTTGATTAGCAGTCAAGGGCTTGCAAAAGTCAATTAATGCAAATATTATCTCAGCTTTTGACTTTTGATGCATAAACTGTAGAGATAGCCGGCTCTAGAGTTGTCAAAATGTTATCCCATCACAATATTGATAGAATTCGAGATTTGAAAAATAAACTAGTTTCAAACGATATATGTTCAGAATTTTTAATAAAGAGGTTAATGGAACAAAATCATGGTTAAAACCATCCTCGAGCAATTATTAGAATCAAAACAACGATATCGGAATTGTTTTTAAAGGTGTAAGAAATCGGGACTTTATAGGAATTAGAAAAGAAAACAACAATTGTTCTGCTATTTATAATATTGAGTTCTAACTGTCAAATGTTGTTAGAATGAACCATGGTTGCAATCAAAACAGAAACAGATGATGTTAAAATAAATTTGGTTTATAACTGAAAGGTACTCCCCTTTTGGTGATCGGGTGCAGAAGTGTGCACAACTGGCTCAAGGCATTTTTGTGTTGCAATGACTGGTTAGTAGTCGCAATAGTAGTATAAAAAAATAAGTGAAGAAAATTTTGATGTACAAAGCAGCTAGTGAAAACAGCCTTCAGAATTAATTGAAGTTTGCTTGTGAGCTTGCATGAGCTTAAGTTTGGGGAATCATCTTAAGCGTATTCTAAAATAACCTTATTAAAGTGACTACTTGAAAGAAAAGACAACTTATAACTCGGTGGCAAAGGTATTTTGTATTTATTTGGTTGCAATGCTCACTCTTAGAGATTATCCTTCTGACTATATGGAGTAAACCTCTTCCTAGCAAAGTTATGTACTATTGGTTGCCTCTCTGTAGTAGCACAATTATTGAGGGCATGAATATATAATGAGTCGGAGGTAATAGGCTTGGAATTTTCTGTGTAGGATTTCAACTCTTGTTGATAGAAAAGCATCGCCAAGCATGGAAAACCATGCTGTGATCTAGATGGACCTAAGATTGCACAAAACCTCCATTCAAATGGAGGGCCCTGGGGCTTCATACTGTCCGGTTCTAATCCGGCTTAAGCGCTTCGTGTAGGCTTGAGAAGATGTCTCAGTCCCCGTCCTGCACTGGTACTGAGACCATTGCTTTTCCTGACGCAATAATATTTTCAATGACTTAAAGGAAACGAAAATTGAAACTTGGAATCTTACGACGTTAAAGAACAAGTATCGTGTCGACATTTTGGATAACGAATTCATACATTTCGAACTGGACTTCTTAGGCATTTCAGAAACTATATCCCAGGGATGGGAAAGATGCAAATAGATGATATAGACTTTATTTACTCGGACCGGAAGGATAGGATGCATAGGCAGGGAGTAGGGCTAATAATGAATAGTGAAGCTTCAGTCTTTTTTAGGTTAGGAAGGTATTAATAATGGAATGCTAGTCGTTCATTTTCAAACAGTTTGTGGTAACGAATCACGTGGTATATATCAAAATATTTGGTTTGTTATACTGATTCCAAATATATGAGATTCATTAAATGTACCATTACTCATCAAAAGATAAGTGCCTGAGAAAATTTGCCTGATTTTCAAACATCTGAGAAACCTAATGTAGAAGTTTCAAGCTCCCTTGTACACAAATGTGGAATTTTGTAATTTTTGCCCGAAGAAAGATCACGGATGCCTGTTTATTTGTTTGTTTGCTTTTGTTTTTCTTTTTCAAATTCTTTCTTTGGAGTGATTGCATCGAACCAATAGCCCTAGAATATCGAGAAAGGACTGATTCGAACGGATATAAAAAGTTTTAGCGCCCTTTACAAGTGACCAACAAGATTGGAGGGCAAATAGACCCCCTCCCACCCTTCCTTTTTCCTCGAAGTCGTCTGATCAAAATGTTGTGATAGCCATTTTGTTCAGCATAGTTGAATGACCCAATATACCTTTGGTGATAATATGGCCCCTCACAACTCCTGGGGAAAGGTCTTTAAGTTATAAAATTTTCCGTTATTTGCGTATAGTATTTGCTATTGGAAGAAGGCACACAGTTTTCGGGTGGGAGGGAGGGTGAATTTTTGGCTGGAAGGATTTTCTATGGGTAGAATTTTCCATGAACTTCCAGGGGGTGACCTTTCCAGGGAATCTTTACAGTGAGGAAATTTGTCAGGACTCCTATACGATTTTTTTTTTATTAGTCTTACTTTCTCATTGCCGGCTCAATTTTATACGTGGAGATGTCAAGGGGAAATGCCCAGAGGGAACTTTTTACCGGGTTGGAGTTGCCTAGAGTACATTTCCTTAGGGGGGAGGGGATTGTTCACAGAAAATTTCAGCATGGGGGAGCTCTCCTCGGGAAAAATTCTCCAGTGAGAATTTTCGGCGGAAGTAGCTTTTTATTAGGGGATGGAGTATTTGCGGGAAAACGTTTCCACGGAGGAAGGGATTTCCGGCAAGATCTTAAAAACAATATTTTCAAATGAGTCTTTTTTTAAATCAAAGTGCGCAA
This sequence comes from Artemia franciscana, assembly GCF_032884065.1. Classification (NCBI taxonomy): domain Eukaryota; kingdom Metazoa; phylum Arthropoda; class Branchiopoda; order Anostraca; family Artemiidae; genus Artemia; species Artemia franciscana. The sequence continues at coordinate 30,251,473 of NC_088867.1, read as the reverse complement.
AGAAACATTTTTCTTCCGGAACCGTCAGCAAGAAATTTTTTGGGGGGAAGTTTCAGTTAGAATAGAATTGTCTGAGAAAAATTTTCCTAGCGGGGAAGGGAGGGGAAATTTTCATGGGAATGACTTGCCACGGAGGGATTTTCCTTGGGGAGGAGGAGTTTTTCATAGATTGGGAGATTTCCTGGCATTATTTAAAACGATCTGAAATTAAATAAAAAAAAGTTTATTTCAGCTGAAAGTAAGGAGCGATATCTAAACTTAAAACGAACAGAAATTATTACGTATACGAGGGATGCTACTCCCTCTTCAATACCTCACTCTATAAGCTAAAATTCAACTTTTTGTCCAAATTCTTCAATAACGACTCCTGAAACACAAGGGACATTTAGTTAGAATAATAAGCTTTTTTAAATGTTAAAAAAAACTGTTCCAGAAAATATTTGGTGTAGGAAAGGAAAACAGTAATGGTTTGAGCCTGCTGCGATTTTGTAGGTAATAACAATCAAGTTAAAACCAATATAGTATTTGGTCATTAAATAGCCCACAATTTAACACGGCGTTCATATGATGGTAAGACAGCTAACATTATTGATTATGTTATTGTAAATCTAAGACCGGCAAGATCGGTACAAGATACTCGGGTATATAGAAGTGATGTTAAAAGTGAAGATCACCATCTAGTATTGTCAAGGGTTAATTTAAAGCTGAAATTTAGGAAGGATAACTACTTTCCAGGAAGCAATTACATTAGTAGACTCCAAGATGAGGATTTGAGGGAAAATTTCCAGGAACAGTTGAATACTAAACAGGATAGTCTAAAAACTGACAATGTAGAAGATGGATGGAACAATTCAGTAAAATAGATGATGAAGTCGCTTATGGTGTGTTAGGGAACAAAGTTAGAAACGCAGCTAGGAAAATGAGTAAAAATGCTTTATGTTGAATAGAGAGAAGGAGGGGCCTGTACAAGAGTTATTCAAGTGATACATCGTATGTAAATTAGAGCAATATAAAGAAAGTGGAGAAAGCATTAAAATGTGAATTAAGGATGTGCGAAGTTGATGCCATGGAATACAATTGCCGAAGATCAGGAAGATGCAGCGAGACGGCATAATAGTAAAATATTGTACTGACATATCAATAAATTGAGAACTAGCATATCAATAAATTGAGAAGGAATAGTCAATTTGGACTTGTCCCAGTTAAAGCTAGGAACGGGGCCACAATCAGTGAGAAGGAAAGAGTTAAAGATAAAAGGGCAGAACATTTTAAGAATTTGCTAAACCGTGACAGAGTTATAGGAAAAGATATAGGAAAGAGTGAAAAAGTTAGTGACACTTTGGATGTGAAGGAAGATTTATGTTGTAAAAAAAATTTAGTGGAAGCACAAAAAGGATTGAAAAATAATAATAAAGAACAAGATGCTGATAGTATGGTAAATCAATTTTTTAAATATGGTGGTTATAAGGTTAGAGATAAGTTACTGACGATTTTAGAATTAGTGATAAGAGTGAGTGTGGTGATTATAGAGGTATTAGCCTGGTTTCTGTACGAAGCAAATTATTAAGTATGATGATACTTTTTATATTTAGAGATGCTGTAGATAAAGTTTTACGAGATTTATGTTATACAGTTATATTATATATGTTATATTAGTTTTATAGATTATGAGCAACCGTTTGATTCAGCTGATAGAAGAACTTTAGCGAAGGTCTTATCCTTGTATGGTATACCACATAAATACATTCAAATGAATAGTGCTATTAACAAAATTAACATTGCTGCGATCAAAGAAATGAGGTTAGTAGCTGGGTTCGTATTAAATAAAGAGTTAGGCAAGGTTGCATTCTATCACCATTTATTTGGGTCATTTTGATGGACTTTATCCTAAGCAGCACAACAAAGGCAATGGGAGAACGCGGAATCAAATGGGAAAGTTAAACTCTTCTAGACTTAGATTATGCTGATGATTTAAGCATCTTAGATGAAATGTTAGCAAAATGAATGAACTTGGCGCTTTACTGATTAAAAATTATATTACAAATATTTTCTTTTATACAGTATTGAAAATAAAAACAAAACTACAGTGAAATAAAATCTTGAACTGATGAGCTTTCAGCAATTAATATTATTGAATATCAAATATTCAGTTTGATTTTATTAGTTATTTCCAGGACTGTTCAAGAAAGATAGAGTTTTCACTACAAACAGTCTAAAGCCCTCTGCGTAATTGGCGCTTTACTGATATTATAAAGATTTTCTTTTGTACTTATTGCAACATTGAAAATAAAATGAAAATTGCAGTTAAATAAAATCTTTAACTGGTGGCTTTCAGCAATTAATATCATTATATATCAAATATTCTGTTTAATTTTAATAATTCTTTCCGAAACTGTTCAAGACACATTTACTGCTCAGTAAAGCGCCGATGACGCATTAGGTTTATAAATCATTAGGATTTTTCTTCATTTTAAGCTTGATTTGCATATTAAATTTAAGCTTTGCTCGTTTTAAGACTTATTTATTCAATCATATTAATAGGCTACCTGCTGTACGTTTATTTGCTATGGCTGTATATTAAATTTCTGTTCGTTGTGGATTCATTTTTTTCTTAATAGTAAAAGATTTTTCATCGTTTTAAGCTTGATTTGCATATTGAATTTAAGCTTTACTCGTTTTAAGACTTGTTTATTCATTCATGTTAACAGGCTACCAGCTGTCGGCAAAACTACAACAAGAGAATACACTTAAGGTGTTTGAGCATACTTGTCTACGAAGAATTCTCAGAGTACAGCTACGTGACCGTATCTCCAACGTGAATATACGTCGAATGTGCAATATTCAGAGAGATGTTGTGCTCACTATTAAAGAACGCCGTTTGAAATGGTTGGGCCATGTATTGCGGAAACCGCCAGAGTACCTGCCTCGCCAAATACTTCTAGTTGAGCCTATTAGCTACTGGAAGAAACGCCAAGGAGGACAGAGGAAGAACTGGTGGAACCTGGCCAAGTCAGACCTTGAACCAATAGGGGGTTTCAGAAAATTTGGTCACAGATGGTCAACACAGTGGCTCGCCTTTGCAGAGCAGCTGGCACAAGATCGATCAACATGGTCCAAGAAGGTCTCTAAGATCATCGATGCCGGGCGAGGTGGAAACGCCTGATTCCCGCCACAAGTACAAGTAAGAAGTAAGCTACCAGCTGTACGTTTATTTGCTATGGCTGTATATTAAATTTCCGTTCGTTGTGGATTCATTTTTTTCCTTAATAGTAAAAGATTTTTCTTCGTTTTAAGCTTGATTTGCAAACTCAATTTCAGTTTTACTCGTTTTGAGATTTTTTTTATTCAGTTATGTTAGTACCTCTTATAAATTTTTTGCTAGGGTTGTTCGTCTTGGCTTTCATTTATTCTTTAACAGTAATTTCTGGCCGTTTTGAGTTTGAACCACTATATTTTTGCTGAACTTAAATTTAATACTACCTTTACTTTCTTTGAAAAACTTTTTTTCGGAAAGTTTTTTTTATTAATTTCCGTTCGTCTTCGATTGATAAAGTTTCAAGTTTTTTAAAATTCCCTATTTCTAAATCCGTTTTTTCTAACATCAAAGTTTCCTCTAAGTATAAAAACTAGTATAACAACATCAAAGTAACAAAGTATCAAAGTAAAGAAAGTGTCAAAACAATCAAAGTAACAATAAGCAGCTTGAATAACTTACAGCCCTTGCCCAATAAATCAAAAATGCCCGGTAAATCAGTAAGTCCAATTATCAAATTAAACAAAGTATCAAAGTAACAAGCAACTTACATAACACACAACCTCGCCCTGGGGACTGGGGGGAAGCACAATCCTGGAAGCATAATTATTTTGCATTTGGACTATTTTGAACCAAGTTGCTACCTTGAAATTTTGACTGGATGCCTTTAGGGAAAAGGAGGTGGGGTGGTGGTGGTTGCCCTTTGATCGCCTTTGCCTCTCAACAAAAGAACTAGAAGTATCAATTTTCAATCAAACGAGTCTCCTCCAAAGGTAGTACAACCATCCCTTCCACAAAGACCTTATATGTTAACAATGGGCAGCTTACGTAAGTTATAGTCCTTGCCCTGGGGCTATGGGAGATTTTTCAACTCCCAGGTTATAGTTATTTGAATTTCGGACTATTTTAAACAAATCGGCTATTTAAAAATTTTGATCGGATGTATTTGGAGGAAAAAGGGGAAGTGGGAGGATGAGGGTTACGCTCCAAACACTTTTGACTCTTAAAAAGAGCACAAGAAATAAAAAAGGCGGGGAGAGGGGACTGGTTGCCGTCCGACTACTCTAGACTTTTAAAAAGGGAGCTTTGAATTCTAGATAAAATGAGCCTTCTTCGAAAACTATACAACCACCCCTTCCATAAAAATCTTATATGTTTAGAATTGAACGCTTGTACTTACAGCCCTTGCCATTGAGACTGTGGGGGTTTTGTCAATCCCAGAGACATAATTACTTGACCTTTGGTCTATCCTGAACGTAATGGCCAATTACAAATTTTGACCGGGTGCATTTGGGGAAGAGGGCGTGGGGGGACAGGTTGCCCTCCGACCACTTTTGCTTCTTTTTAGGGCACTAGAACTTCTAATTTCCAATCGAATGAGCCAACCCCTTATATACCCTCCGTATAAGAAACTTATATATCCCTGGTGTATAACTTACACCACTTGCCCCTGGGCTCTGAGGAGTTGTGTAAAACCCAGAGTTTTATTTATATGATATTTGGACTATTTTAAACAAAATGGCTATCTCAATTGGAGAAGATTTGGAAAGGGCATTAGGAGGGGGAGGTCTAGTTGCACTTCGATCACTTTTGTCTCTTAAAAAGGGAGCTAGTACTTTCAATTTGCAATCGAATGAGCCCCCTCCGAAGTTTATACAAACATCACGTTCATAAAAACCTTATAGGCCCCCAGGTCATGGCTTTCAACACACGCCACCGGGGTTTGGGAATTAGTGTCGACCCCGCGAGTTTTTGTTATCTGATCTTTGAACTATTTTGAACAAAATCGTTATATCAAAATTTTGATCGGATGCATTTGGGGAATAGAGGGCATGGAGAGGGGGTCTAGTTGCCCTCCCATCACTTTTGGCTCTTAAAAAGGGAGCTGGAATTTTCAAATGAGTTCCCTCCGAAGTTTATGCGACCAGTCCTTCCTTAAAAACCTTATATACCCATGTTCTCTTGGGGTTTGTGTTGACCCAGAAGTTTTTTTTTTATCTGATCATTGAATTATTTTCAACAAAATGACTATCTCAAAAATTTTATCGGGTGAATTTGAGGGGGAAAGGACGAGGAGGAGCTACTTTCCCTTCGTTTACTTTTTTCTCTTAAAAAGGGTAGTAAAAGTAAAGATTGCCAATTGAATGAGCCCCCTCTGAAGTTCATACAATCACCCTTTCTATACAAGTGCCCCTGGGAAAAAATAATAATAAGTAAATAATAAAACATTAAAGTCTTAAGGCTTCGCTGAGTCAGGCAATGCTGTAACATCACCTCTGACGGCTGATGCAGTGAAGATGTCAAAAGTAGAATCGCAAAGGACCAGTGTGTATTTTTCACAGTTAAAAAAGGTTTGTAAGAATAGTACGACAAGTTACCTGCAGGGGTGTCATTTCGTCAAGATCCTAGGGGGGGGGGGCAAAGTTGAAGCCGATTTTCCCAAGTCAAGGGAAAATGACCAAGTGAAAAATGAAAACAAATCAAATAGTACCATAAAGGCAAGCGTATGCTAAAGAAAACCGATCTATTTCTGTGGATGCTATAATTATATAGATCTATCTTAGTTTTAAGGTAGGCCTTATCTTAATTTAAGAAAACCCTTTTCGGCCAGCCGTTCAGGACTAGACAGAAAGCAGGTCGTCAACAGTTTGGATGGGAGGACGTCGTAAAGAAAGATTTAAGGGAAATGGGAAATTGCTGGGAGGGTGTAAAGAGAGAAGCTTTGAATAGATTAGGATTGAGAAGGAGCGGGCGTAGCTGCATTGGCCTCAGGCAGCTTGGAGCTAAAGTGAGTTGTTAGCTCTTAGTTTTGACGGGATTTCCGAAGACGCTAAATTTCAGCAGGGGTTGGCAAACTGGGCTCTAATGGGAGAAGTTACCCCCAGTCCCATAGCAAATTACACCCAGGTTTACATGGCAAGGTGTATTACTGCGTGTTCCGGCAGTTGTGGGATGGGACGAGCGGGCTCAAGCATTCTGCCTCCGTCGCTAACGTCCGTTTGGGAAATCCTAGATGCATCTCAAAATGGCGCACGGATGAACCGCCCTTAAACGGTCTACCCGAGTTTAAGACAGCTCACGTACCATGGTAACCGATGCCATGGGGAACCAACGTCAACGAAACTCCCACGAAATGTCATGGAATGGTGTTGGAACAAAGCAAAACCTATGTTACGGCGTCCCCGGCAGGCGACAGGTCAAGGCAACCAGCAACCTTGACGAAAAGTGGCGAATAATTACAATAGAAACATCGATGAAGATGATGAAGAGAACTCTAGAAATCACGACTTGGAATGAACGTTCGTTAAAATTTGACATGACACAGGCTTTCACAGCCAAAAAATTACACCAATATAACCTAGACATCCCGTGGCTTACTAAAACCCGGTTGAATGGCAATGGTAAAAGAACAATTGGTGATCCAGAAACGGCAGACGTAAGCCACTTTTACGATTCTGGTTCTGGCGACAGCTCCGGGAATTATGGTGCTGAATTCGTCCTCAGTGACAAAATAAAATCTTCAATGTTGACATGGGATCCAGTTGCTCAAATTGTGAGAATATTGCTGCATGGACATCCTTTCAACGTTAGTGTAATAGCAGCGCGTGCACAAACACGGGACTCCCCTAACCATCCGAAACAACCATTTTTGTGACGAATTACAGGCGGTCCTTAGCATATTTCCAAGCCAGGGCAAATTTGTTATGGGGGAAGACTCCAATGCAAAGGGTAGAACGTCGTTCTGACCCGGCAGAAAATGGGAGTGTCAGACAACGTGGACGCGGAGAACGATATGTAAGAGGTAGATTGCTTCAGTTTGCAATACAGAGCAAGATATCCCTCATGAGCACTTAATTTCAACACAAACACACCCACAAGTTCACGTGAAGATTACGAGGTGGCCACACACTTTCATTACTCGGTGATTTAGTAATAAGGCAAAGACGGCGTTCCTTTGTCCCTGACTGTAGGATATACAGAGGGACAGATACTGGCTCACAAAATGGGTCTGATCACTGCCTTGCCATAGCCAAACTTAACCAGAAACTGTCAGCCAGGAGAATAACCCAGCCCACGAACAAATATGAAAAAGGAATCTACAAATCCCAGCAATTAAGGCAGTTTGATCTCGAGTTGAGTAGCAGGTTCCAATCTCTCGCCGTCCTCCAAGATCGGAATAACAAGTTGGACGCGAAAATACAGAACTATCATGGCAAAAATCAAAGTAGCAACATAAAAAGTAGCATCAAAGAGGCTCAGAGAACAAGTCAAAACTACAAGAAGTGGTGCATGGCAGAGACAATTCAGAAACTCAGAGACAAGTCGAAAGTGTCCCTAGATAGAGAAGAGTTCAAACAGCTTCGAAAGAAAACACACGGACAGCTAGGAGAGACAAGAACATAATGGGCTAGAATTAAAACAGAATTGGAGCAAGCTGTCCGAGGAGATGAAACCCCAAGATCAACACCAGATTCTTAAATACCTCAGGATAACAGAAAATCTTATAATTGAAAACATAAAGAAGACGGATGGTGTTATAATGACCGACGAATAAGAAAGAACGAATCGGTGAGCAAAACACTAACACAAAATCAGTGCCCCACTGGCATTTTCCCACCTACGCTTGAAGGAGTAATATAAGTCTTAAAATCACTCAAGAGATATAAAGGACCAGCAGAGTTAGATAAAGAAAGTAAATCCTTGTTTAATACACTCATGAACCTCCTCAAAAAGATCTGGGGCAGCGAGTGTTTCCTCCAAGATTGCAGAGACGCAACAATTATTCCTGTGCTCAAGGAAGACTACAGAAGCGACTAAAAAAATTTATCAAGGCATCCCGTTCATGTACATGGCCGGAAAGATTTTCATCATTATTGTCATAAACAGATTCAGAGGCAAAAGAGCGCAGAACTAAAAATCAAGCTGGCTTCCGCCAAAGAACAAGAAGCAAAGACATTTCCTCATTTTGAATCCTTACACGCCAGCGCTCTATCCATATCCGAGAAACCCTGACTATCTTTTGGATTTTATAGCCGATTTCGATTCGGTACTTTGCCCGCTACTATAGGAAATAGCACTAGAAACTGGAGTCCCGCCGAAAATAATGAACTTAACGAAAGTCGAATACAAGAACACAATTAGTGATATCCACGTGCATAGGGAACTCACAGGGCTCTTCGAAATAGCCTATGGCGAGCAGCTCAACTATACAGCTTTCTCGATTCACTTCAGATGCATAATTGATTGGATCTTCCCAAACTCCAATAGATTGGAATAAATATTTGAGTTGGGCAGCGGTGAGAAACTAAGGAATCTCGAATACACAGACAATAGAACTGCTAGCCCAAGCCATGGATATTAAGCAGAGAGTACCAAATAGCGGTAGCCTGATTGACTTGGCAATCAGTGTCCCCAAAACCAAGCAATTGTATACAGATAGAAATTCGTCAGTCACCATAAACGGAATACAGTTTGAAAAGTTAGAAGAATTCCGGTACTTCAGGTCACTGATATACGATGGAGCCTCGAACGAAATCAAGGCTAGAATAAGCAAAGCATGAAGCACTTTCGGCCAACTACGAAAGCCATTATGGTCCAGAAGAGAGATTAGCCTGAAGACCAAACTCTGGGTCTATATGGTATGTACTCGTCCAAATTGTTGCCTGGCCACTAAAGACAAAAGAAGAACGCTCTCTCGACATCTTTTGTCAGGGATGCCTGAAAGCTATTTGCCACCTCAAACTTAGTCAAGGGATATGAACGACATTCTAATGCAAATGTGCAGTCAGAAACATTCATTATCCGCTATCGTCAAGACCAGATGGCTCAAATGGTTTGGGCCTTCTTCTCTTGCTGTGTCATTTATCATGACACAGTAAAGACACAATTCGAGCCTTTGGGATGATTCCAGAAATACGGACAAAAATAGGACAAATCACGGTTGGAAATCCTCCACCCTCAACATCGAAGACAGTAGCAAAACATATCCATGGTACTGAGCCAGGCTGAACAGCCTGTTCCTAGACTCAAATAAAGTACTTTAAAGTAAGTTTGATGTTAAGAGCATTTTAAAAGATGGAACAGGATTATTTTTGCTTCTGAAAGGCTCAATTATCGAAATGAATCTCCTTACAAATGACATTAATTGTATATGATACGTTATGATACAACACAATTCTTTATCTTGAGAGTAAATACTTCATTACTCTTAGAATGTTATTGTTTTTATTTTAGAGCCCCAATAAAAGGAGTAAAATATTAAAATTTCAAATTTATTTTATTCAATCATAAGCACCCATAAGCATTGTTGTTTAAAAAACATTTTTCAGAGTATCTAACCACAACATTTGGGCTAAAATTTTTTTTTTTTTAATTTGTTTAGTTTTCTGATCCTGAATGTCCTTTTTTTCAAAACTGTTCCACAAGATCTATGTTGTTAGGAGTAAATACAATGTCTAATTTTAATATTTTATAGCTTGTTAAGAAAATATAGTATGCATATAATATATTTCAAAATAAAAGTTTTTTGAAAAAAATCAGTTGTTTAAAATAATATTGACAACAATATGGGAACAGTGCCAACGAATTTCGATGTTATATCAATCTAATTTTGAAATCATACTGAAAATAAATAAAAAGTTTACATTTGTTAGCTCTTTTCTGACACAACAAGATTTCTATCATCCGACACGATCGTCAATTTGCTTGTCATGATTCAGCATTTTCCTCCCTAATAGATTACTTTTCGACCAAACACACCAGAATTACGGAGTACAGGTCACGGCAGTTTGGCAAGCAAAAAGACACGCCTTTGACGAACCGTTTTTAAACAATAGTTTAAACAAGTTCAGCACTAATGTATGTATCCTGCAGGGAGAGGGATAGTAGACATTCTGGAAACACTGAGAAAGAGAGAAAAATCCAAACTTGGGAACCAACTGTTTATACAAGATAAAAAATGCTCGTATTGAAGACGTGCCAAAACCGAGGAAGGACTTATTAATTGAGATATGGAAAGTAACCAGGATTTTCAGTGATCGGTGATATTTGATAACAGTGTTTGATTTGAAAGGAACATTTTCCGATAAACGACTATCTCGATGAAAATAAACAAAAGAAAAGAAGAATCTATCTATTGTTATTCTTTTTTTCGGCTACTTGTGAACAAAGGTTAAATTCAGAAGATATCAGTTTGTGAAAGAAGAAAATGGTCGTCGTGTGTTAAATAGAGCTGCTTAAAACAATGACTTGTCATTCAAAAGGCATTTTGGCAGGGAAAATATTTTACAGGAAAGCTGAAAAATACCACTCACCGGCAATTGTTAGTCAAGGAGATGACGCATCAACCAACATCAACGGGTCAAAGGAAACTGATCTCCTTTTTTTTCAAACCAGTTTCTTTGTTAATTTCTTCGCTATTTTAGAAACCAATTTGGGCTATATATTTGCATATTAGGGGGGGGGGGGTAAAGTATAGCGGTTCTGCATGCAAAATGTGTTAGGTACACTTATTCTGCATACTATGAAGTAAGAATTCTTTTCTGACTTCAAATCACAGTAGATAGATGTATACATTAGAATCATTCCCTATCTCACCATTATACAAAGCCGGAACGAGATGCAAGTGCTCCGGAGAACGTTAAAACATAAGCGGCATTAGATTTTTTTAGTAGTGTAATGTTATTATTAGAGTTTTCAGAAATTACAAGTAGGTTGCAAAGTCTCGAATTGGTTTCAAAGGTATTTTGAGAAAGTTTCTGCGAAAATACGTGTTCCCGGATAATACAGACAGAGCACCAGATTCTGTATCGTGCACCCACCCATGCCGAAAGGTACAAAAGTGCTGAGGACGGATCCTAGGGTAGTCGACCATGCCGAGAACGAATATCGTAGGGCACATGTTCGCCGTTGGGGTGTTTCGGACATATAGGCCAAATTCAGCCTATAACTAAGTGTAACGATTCAGGATTTTTTTTGCGAGGTTTTGGGTTAAGGAATCGGGCATAATCTTATATCAATCGAAAAGAAGAGATATAGATCTACAAGAATATGGTTTTAAATTAAAAAAAAACACTATTTTTTCTCTATTTACTGTAGTTTCAAAATAAGTGCTGTACAATTTGACAAATATCTCAAAGAAAGGCTAAAAACTCGAAATTTCTTCAAGGTAACAAACTTTTTTTCATATTAGTAAAGATAGTTCATTCAAATCCGTACAATTTGAGCTAAAAAAAATATAACTATTTTTATTTTTAAAATGTCTGCAATTTTTTTGTAGTGTCACTGAAATGATCACTAGCCGTATCGTGAAAAGGGACCAAGTTTGTTTTTTTTTTTTTTTTTCAAAGGGTAGGAATACTTCAAACTTCTTAAATGTTTAAAATTTTTAACTTTTACTTAAAAATAAAAATGGGGTTTTAAAAAATTTTTAAATTTTTTTTTTTTTTTTTTTTTTTAGAATGGACGAATATATTTCCTGGTGTACTAAGGGGTCTGCAATTACCTTTTTGTGACCTGGATTGCTACTGATACGACTACAGAAAAGAATTCTGCTTCACACATGGATTCAGTCGGCGCACAGAAATTGTCTTTCTCGGCCTGCCCGTAAAATTGGGTTATAGTAACTGATTAGGGACCTGTTGTAGTTAAAAGTAAAAGGTACCAAATAAAACTTTCAAAATATACCTCATTTTCTTCTTCTGAGAATTCAGATGGGACAAGGTCAGAACCCTGCACGCCCTCCTCATTCAACGACAGGAGCATGAGCTACAGCATCTTTTCATTTTTCAGGACATGTTGTAATTTCCTTGCATCTTCCAATTTTGCATATGCAGTAAGCTTCAGCCTTGATGCTTCTTTACAGCTTGAGCCGACCGAATCTGCTCCCCTTTCAGCCATCTTCCATTTATGGAGGAGTGGATCTGAAATGATCGGCTGAGCCTGTACTGACGACAACATTATCCATGTAGCGAATATGGCTCTTCGTATGCATGGCTTGAAGGTTTCGTCAGAAGGTGGTAGTCTTCTCACATCTTGTTTCAAGCACCAAATGTAAGCACTTACACTGGCCAGTGAATTAAATCCGGCCTGTTTACCGCACATTTCAATGACCAGGGATTTTGATAGGTCGTAAACGTCTCTAAACACATCGTCTGAAAACTTCCCTTCTGCATCTTTGATCCACACCGTCACAGACACCATTTTTTAGACTAAAGTTGGAAACGCCACGGTGTTTAAGAAAGAAGCTTTCCCGATGTCGAAAAATAAGTTAATTGTGTCATACCCTGACAGACAGTGCACGAACGGTAACATAATATGCTCCTCTTTGGACAAGTGGACTCCATCCGCCAGCTCGTGTACAGGGATAATGTAAGTCGAAAACTTCAAGAAAAGTTCACTCAGTCCCTCAGCTTGAAGCTCTTCAAAATAAGAATATAGGCTACTGCCACGTCTTTGTTGTTGGCATACACAACCATTCTACAAGCGTAACGGCTAGCGTACTTGACATTTGTCATAAGGCGGTGGTCAGCCTCTTCGTGGCTGGAGGACAAGCATTCCTCGTAGTCACAGTGTTCTGGTAAAGTTGGACTGCAGCCACCCTTGACGAGAGACACTTTGAATCTCTCCTTGAACCCACCTGAGAGAAAAAGGTTGAGTGTGTTCGGAAGCTGATCACCCATCTGCTCCTAGGTTTCATACAAAATTTCGAGGAGCCAGCTTTTAGACGCTGAACTTGAAAGTACGGCATCCCATTCTTCAATTGTGCTGAGTGGAAATCTGGAGGTTTTTCCTTTTCCCTCGTCTGAGTCTGCATGCTGATTTCAAGGAGATCGACTCTCCGGTGTTCGTGAACTTTCCAAACAGTCCGTCGTACTGATATGCGACAATGTGGACTTCAGAATACCCACTGGAAGATCATTCAACAACGACAGAAGCAATCTTTCCGTGAAGGATTTGACTCTTTCATACCTAGTAAGCTAATACGACCTAATCTTGGACAATAGGTCAATGATGTGTACTGTAGCTGATGTTGTTTCTTTGGATTTCAAAGTCACCAGCCAAGCTGCAAATCTTTTTTTTTTTTTCTTAGCCAGTCCAACAGCACAGCTTTGTTCCCCGTCCTCATTTTCCAGCCAGAGGTTGCCTTGGTTGATTGTTACGAAAGATATTCAAAAATGGATGGAGGGAAAAGGAAGAATCTCTTTAATGAGGATCTTTGCAACTGCTTTCTCCTTTTCTTTGCCGTAGCTCAGCTGAGCAATAATGATTCTCTTCAAAGCTGTTACTTCAGAGCTCAGAAGATCGGTTCTAGGGACATCCTTCACTTTTTGAGTTTTTATCTCTGAAGCGAGAGTTCGGAGTGCAACCTTTTCCACATCATCTTTCCTGTTGCACAGAAAGTCCTCAACCACCTCTTCTCCTTTTGTGGCTACACCAGTAACACCAGAAACAATCTTCTCATCGTCCACAACTTCTGACAGCATAATATTCACTAGTTTGAAGTCCATACTGCTAAACGGATTGCGATGTAGTGAAAATGTCTCGAACTCTATCTCACTAAAGTTGTAATTGCGTCGTCGTCGACTGATTGTCTTCGTGATGTTTCAGTGTTTCTGTCAATACGTCGACTACTTTCAGGAAACCATTGCTGATGGCAGCGGAAATCGGTAAGGTAAGAATCCAAGCTTCAGTCTGTCTCTCATCCATTTGTTTTCCTATTATTCCAGCCGTCGTCTTTGCATCCTTTTCACTGTATATTCCAGTATCTGATCGGACCAGGTGGCCGCGAATCTGGTGTGGATTCTCCTCACTGCAAAGTATCCTTGATATAAGAGCTGCTCTGAGGAGCATGTAGTGCATCGCGAGACTTAGACTTGACTTTATTAAACAAGAAACGATATACATAAATCTTATACAATGGAGACAGGGAGGCAACTCGTTTTGTCTCCTTTAACAATAGAGAGAAAAAGAAGAAGGAATTACACCTCAATGACTCACACAGAGTACATAGAGAAAGAGAGAGAGAGAGAGAGAGAGAGAGAGAGAGAGAGAGAGAGAGAAGCGGGAAAAAATTGATTCATGGAGACATGGATGGGAGTTATAAACTAATTTATGAATAAATCACTTTACATTCAGTCCCCGCTACTATGGGCAGAAAGAACTATCTCTTTCAATTTCTTTTTATATGTATAGAGTGATGGTGACTCACCTATTAAATCAAATAGTTTCTATTCATTGGCAATCTCAAGAAGTTGATATCTTAAACTTGGTCTTGATTTCTCATTTTCAATAAAAGGAAAATGAAACTTTTTCCTTGCTCTTGATAAATGGCTATGTTTATTTTCAACCAAGAATTTCATATTATTGAAAAAGTTATCCCTACACTGGATTTCTAAAAACCATATGCCTAGAATAAGGTGAAAAATCTGTTGTAAATGAAAAATATCAAGAAATAAAAAAAGATGGTGTGGTTTCAGATAATTCTTTTGTCCTCCTAGGGTGTGTTAAAAAAAGCTCCAGGATTCTTATTGACTTGTTTCGGACAATTTGGAATCTTCGTAAATGTGAATAGAATGTAAACATCCAAACGGTCGGGCAATATTGAAAATAGCATTCAACTAATGAAAAATACACTTTTCTCATTATTTGGTAAGGAAACAGGAACTTTACTCTATGCAAACAACCGAGATTCCTGGACACTGCAGCCTCAAGTTTATTAATATGTGCCTTAAAAGACAGAGTTGAGTCAGTGTAGGAGTAGATACCTAAATATCTAAATAAACCCGCTCTTTTTATGGAGGAAGTTCCAATAATAATAGTTTTAAATGACACATGCTTCACTCCTCTAAAACTTCTCCCAAAAACCACAAATTCCGACTTCTCTAGGTTAGGTATTAATCGATTATTATGAAACCAGGAATTTACATTAAAAGCAACAGTTTCGAGGGCCACTCGTAAGTCCTCCTCGCTGCCAGCCTTCAAACTAATTGCGATCTTTTGAGATCGAAATGAGAGCATCGGGTGTTTTCATTTTAGCTAGTGCTAGAAGTGCTTTCATTTTAACCAGTTTTGTATCCTGACAATGATTTTGCACCATCTGTACAAAGTCAAACGCAATTATTCTACAATGTGCCTTTTTCATTTGAGAAAAGTGTCAATTATATAAAAGTTTCAAGGGATGTGGCTTTTCTAGGAATACTTTTGCAAAACAAAATCTTTGATTATATTATTCATTTCAATATATCAAAGATATCCAAATAAATTTGGGGTTGTAGGTTCACCCCTAAATGGAGCATAAACCAGAATCTATAACATCTTGCTAGTTCTACCTTGAGATATGGAAACTACCTATTTTAATGCCTATTATAAACTACCTATTGCAAATTACTATTTTACCTATTAAACTATTAGTTAGGCACAAATTAACTAAACTACAGATTGCTAAATCTACCTATTTATTGTTGATCCCGGTCCAGTAAATTCCGCAGTTTCGAAAGGGTTAAGATATTTCGCGTGACTGTATAGTTTTAATTTCATTTAGTTTTTTGTCAATTCTGGCTAATACTCCTGCTTCCCCATAGAATAGTCCATGCCTCCCTGGGGAGGCACGCCTCCCAGTTTGGAAAGTGCTGCCCTAGTCAATGTTTTGAGCCACAGTTCTAACAAACCGATCACGTCCCATAAAATAGCTGTTTATCTGCTTAAACAGCACTAATTAACTGGTGTTTACCTTTACTTTGGCAGTATTATATCATCACTTCAGGGCCAATGACTTTCTATTTGTCAAGGAATGATTAATTCTACCTTCTGTCACGTGATGAAAAAAAAAAACTTCCCGCTAGGTAGCAGGTTGCTAAACATCCTATTATCGGGTACACTCACTTAGAAACTTACTGACCCCTCAGACACAATAATTCAGACACAATAATGTGTTCGGTATTAAACGGGCTTGCTTTTTTAAACAAAAAGAAAATTACTTTATCTTGAAAAATTTTGATATTTTAGCTTTTCTGTTAGAAATTTGTCGACAAAATCTGAAATTTTTTTATAACTGCAGTAAAAAGTGTACTACTTTTTTTTTTAACAAAGATAATATTCGTGTAGCCAAAAGCCTCTTCTTTCGATTGACGTAAGAGTACGCTGGATTTGACCAATCTCATCTGTAATTGAATAAAAAAAAAGCTTTTTAAAAATGAAAGTAAGGAGCAACTTAAAACGAACAGAAATTACTCCGTATGTGAAAGGGGCTTTTCCTCCTCAACGCCTCGCTCTTTACGCTAAAGTTTGACTCTTTCTCTTAACTCTTCTTAGTAAAACAGTAAGAAACTTTAGCGTAAAGAGCGGGCATTGAGGAGGAAAAGCCCCTTTCATATACAGAGTTATTTCTGTTCGTTTCAAGTTTTAATATTGCTCCTTACTTTCATTTAAAAAGACTTGTTTTTTTTATTTAATTTCTGGACGTTTTTGAATTAATGCATGTTTTGATCTTGGCTCTCCACACATAAATAATTAAAACAAAATTTGCATATTAATTAATTGCAATTAATCGGAAGATTTTGAGAAAAAAGGAGTGAGGGAGGAGGCCTAGTTGCCCTCCATTTTTTTGATTAGTTAAAAAGGCAACAAGAACTTTTAATTTTTTACAAACGTTTTCATAGGTAAAAATAATACGTAACTTACGAATTAACTTACGTAACGAACTTCTATATTCGTATATTTTTATTGCGTATATGAGGGGGTTAAACCCTCGTCGATACCTCGCTCTTTACACTAAAGCTTAAATGTCCCAATTCCTTAAGAATGACCTCTGAATCACAAAGGCAGTAGAATAAATAGTTGAAATTACTAAAAATACTTTAGCGTAAAGAGTGAGGTATAACGAGGAGATAAACCCCTCATATGCGTAATAATTTTTGTTCATTTTAAGCTTTAATGTCAATAAAACTGTTTAATTCAGTAGAAAAAACTTTTCATATTTTTTTTTCATTGTTTTTTCAAATAATGCTAGAAAATCCTGCGCCCCTTCATTGAAATTCTCTTCCCCCATGAGAAGTTCCTCCATGGAAATATCCTCCCAAGTAACCCCCCCCCAACTCTCCCCCTAAACCAAAAAAATCCCCCTGAAAACGTCTGTACACTTCCCAGTAACCATTACTATATGTAAACACAGGTCAAAGTTTGTAACTTGCAGCCCCTCCCACGGGGACTGCGGGGGAGTAAGTCGTCCCTAAAAACAAAGTTATTAGGTTTTCCAACTATGATGAATAAAATGGCTATCTCAGGATTTTTATCCGGTGGCTTTTGGGAAAAAATGAGCGTGGGAGGGGGTCTAGATGCCCTCCAATTGTTTAGGTCACTTAAAAAGGGCACTAGAACTTTTAATTTCCATTAGAATGGCCCTCTTGCGACACTCTAGAACCACTCAGTCGATACGATCACCCCTGGAGAAAAAAGAACCAAAACAAAAACAAATAAACACGCATCCGTGATCTGTCTTCTGGCAAAAAATGCGAAATTCAACATTTTTGTAGATATGCAATTGAAACTTCTACAATAAGGTTCTCTGATACTCTGAATCTGATGGTGTGATTTTCGTTAAGATTGTATGACTTTTAGGGGGTGTTTCCCCCTATTTTCAAAAATGAGGCAAATTTTCCCAGGCTCGTAACTTTTGATGGGTATAACTGATATTGATGAAATTCATATATTTAAAATCAGCATTAAAATGCGATTCTTTTGATATAACTATTGGCATCAAAATTCCATTTTTTAGAGTTTGAAAATATTTTTAGAATCAGCGAACCCCATTATAGGCCAAATTTGGTGTTTTTGGCCTTATATCTCAGAAACGCCCCAACGGTGAACATACGCCCTACGATATTCGTTTTCAGCATGGTCGACTACCCTGGAATCCACCCTTAACATTTTTGCACCTTCCGGCATGGGTACTAATCGAAATAAGCGAGATACAGAATCATGCGCTCTGACTAATGTACACTGAGTTGTTGATGCACCAGGACGTACGAGAATATGGCGGAGCTTATATACGCGCCAAAACTGTAGTAGCCAAATATTAATGAGTCGTGATTCCACTGCATATTATTTGTAAGCAGTGCTTCAAACTGTGCAAATACTTTACCCCCCCCCCTCCCTTATGTGCAAAAATATAGCCCAAATTATATATTTCCCATCTATTCTGTCCCTTGTCATTGTCTTGTCTCACGCTAAGCTGAAAGAAACTAACGAAGAAACCAATTTTTTTCCGAGTTTTATATATATATATATATATATATATATATATATATATATATATATATATATATATATATATATATATATATAGCATTATATACTGCATGACTCGTATCGTACAAAGACTGGTGGTACTGACACAGAAACACTAAATTTTGAACTTTCGCGCGCTTAGCAAATTGGCATGCTTTCCACTTTCAGAAATACCTGCAAGCTTCTGCTCGACGGCGCAGATAAAACCAATCGGTAACGTAGGGAAAACAGAAAATGTTCCCAGCCCCAAAACTGATCGGTGCTATGCGAAAAACTGATCATTTTTCCCATGATACCGATCGGTTTTTGAGCGCTTTCCCATGCGTCGGAACGGGCTATTACATTTAGATTATTGACAAAACCCCCTAGTTTGCTACATCTTCAAGATGTAATTACGCTCGTGGCTTTCTTGGCTATCAAGCATTTCTTCCAAAAATGAGAGAAAGTTGCTAATTGATAAATATCAAAATAATATACAAACTAAATTCTTCCTGTTTTACAGTTAGAGTGCACATTGTTGAATATAAAAACGAAATTAAAAATTGTTTCCTAGGTACAAGATAGAACTCATTATGATTTCTGTTTGAATCACCTAAATATTAGAGTAAATTTTAAAATTTGATGGACTATTGTCTACAATATTTGTTCTTTGAGGGTTATATCCACGTCAAGGGACCACCGGCTTCCAGAAATCAATTACACCCGGTGGCAAGTGCCAAGCGAGGAGGAGCTGTTGCAAGTGTTACTAAGAATATGCCACGCATGGCCAAACTGTCCAGCAAACGTGACGCTCCGAGATGTGCACAAGGTGGTAGAAAGTGGATACTCCCTTGATCCGCATTGCTGATGAAACATCCACCAAAAACATGATTTGCAAAAGCTTCAACACCCAATTGGACTCATGACTTGGACCCTTGTAGAGACAAACATTTGGCTATCGATTTTTTTCAAAAATGTCAACAAAGTGGTTAATTTTAGGAAATGTGGGATCATTTTTAAACTCTTTTAATACTAGAAATAGTTTAGCTTCGAGAATCACGGTAAATGAAATATGTATTGAACTCCAAACTCAAAATAAGATTAACAAAAAAGGTTTATGGTCACCTTTTTTAATTTTTAAGACCTTCATCAGCATTTTTCAACATGCTTGAAATTCATATTCACATCTGTTATTTCCTATTCACTCCTGAATTTGAATTTTATGTGCTTACTTTGTTAGTCTTAAGTGTTAGGTTAATTTTTAGGCACAGAAGCGCTTCTTGATTTAGCTCATTAACGCTCCTTATTCTCATGAGCGGTTGTGAACAGCATATAGTTTCTTAATGGCCAAGTTTATCAGGATATAGTAACAAACGAAGAATCAAAATACTTACCGCAAAAGACGACAGTTCAACATTTTCATAATGAAAATGAGCACACTCTTCCAGGCGCGGGAATCTCGGTGAATCTTCTTGAGCTCCATTAGATTGGAGGGCACTGCATGTCAAATGATGTATACGAATGCTCCCTCGTGTGGTTTCTATCTCTGTCTCATTATCCAGTCCACTCTAAAGATAAAAAGGAAATCAAAACCAAGATATAACTATTTTCCAATGCATCTTTTTAAAAAGTACATTAGGTCCTTGTAAGAAAGATAGTCATATTTTGCAGGGCAATATGAACTTCTCCGGTTTCAAGGCCGATCCCTTTCCTTTACATTTTATATCTAAAAATGCGCTGGGTTTCTGTTAGGTAAATAAAGGTGCGTTTCATACTTTTTACTGGTCATTTGTTTTTCTTCAAAAAGGCTAATGGGTTAAAACAACAAGGAGCAAAAAAACGGTACTTTCGTCACAGCAATATAAAAACGCCCCTTACAGGTTTTCAGAAATAGAAAACTATTCTATTAACAAAATTAACCCATCAAGTAATTGACGAAATTTTTTTTTCATATTTTTACAAAATGGGGAAAGCACCTTTATTAAGCAAGTACCTAAAGCCAGTAAGTCTAAAAAAATTTAGCTTTCCATGAGAAGTATTTCCTTTCAGTCTGGAGACAGAGTGGAGTATTGAACCCCTACCTTCCTTCTACTGGATGAATATATTTGAATAAGCTTGCATAAGGGGGCCAGGGCAGTGATAGCTCACCCTTATTTGCAGAAACAGACACTTTTTACCGGACACAGTACTTTTTAAATATTGAAGCATTGGCATAACAAGGTGTAATTTTAGTGAAAAGTGCTGAGTTTTAAGGGAAGCCAAATGCACCTAATTATTCTCGATGCATTGCATATAGAAGTTTAATGTTAGCAAAAGAGAAATGGAAGGATAAAGGAGTGGCAGCCCCTCTTATGAACAGGATAACCATGAATATGGTATTTTAAACAAAGAAAAATCAAATACAGAAAACAGTTTTTTTTCAAATAAAAGTCAATAACAATGTTACAGCTCACAATGTACAGAAATTATCTACACGTAAGGAGCCCTCCCCCCCATCCCAGCTCCCTAAGCTATAAGTTCAAATTTTGTAGTCAATGCTTCAAGAATGAATGCTCTAACAAGCGACCAAATATGATAAATGTTCAATATTGCTTTAGAATCAAAGGGCTCAGGTGTGTGTTTGTTTTAGTTTACGCTTCTTTTTTTATTCCCAATTTTGAAATTTTCTAAATTTTAAATTCAAAGTTTTTAAGTGCAATCAACACAGGGAATAGCAAAAAGGTATATTTTTGTGTTCTGAAATGCTCTCTGAAAAGCAAAAGCCAAACACTAGCGCAAACAGCAGGAGGTTGAGGGGGGCGTTATATGTAGGCTACTCATTCTACATGAAAAAAATGGTTGAACTACCATAATGAAGTTCCTTAAAAATCCAAAACCGAGAAATGACCAAAACTCATACTTGAGGCCCCGAATATTAGCCATAAAAGAAAAAAATATACGATTTTGCTTTGTTTAGGTTTTTAAGCGCCTTCTCAAAAGACAAATATCGGCTTTAAAATTTCTCGAGACTTAAGTTTCGCTACAAGGTTAAAAAAAAACACAAACATACATAGCCGAATTTCACGGAAAAAAGCCCAACATAGACATTACGGCTTCAATAGTAACGAAAATTCGCCCCAAAAATGATCGTCTACCTAATTTCTACCCCAACTTTGTAACTACCAACTAAAATTTTGAATTATCTTACACTGAAATAAATGACACTTCTTGAGCAACTCAACGTGTTAAATCAAGAACTTCCTTCTAAGTATTCTACCTTCTGCTTACATATGTCAATGCCTGCATAATCATTCACCGCTTTAAGCTACAAATGGTTAACCCGATAGCCGAAACTAGTAGACCCATAATAAAAGGAACACTTTCATTTTATCCGAAAGCAAGGTCACTTCTACAATACAAAGAACTGACAGGAAAAGATAAGAAAAACTATAGTTTCAAAGACAACGTTCATTAAACACTGTTCAGTTTAATGACCATTGGGAAGTCAAAATGCACAAGTCCATGATACTTAGAAAAGTGTTATATTTATTGATACAACCATGACCGGTAGAGAATTGAAGTCATCACGCAAAAATTTCGAACAAGACTACCAACATCTGGACCGGTGTCTGATCTCACACAATTAGGAATATGCTCAAACTGAAAACTGAAAGATCGAAGCTCAAAGGCAGCTATACCGGAAATTTGTTTTTGAAAATTACTATTACACCAATCCAGATATATCTCCCCCTAATTTTGGTCGGATCTGTCTTCAATACAATACGATTAAAATAGTATCTGATAATCTTATTCCAAAACATATTAGGCAAAAAATGCGGCATACATGCCGTGATGGATTTTGGGGGCCCATGTTTTGGTGGGAAGGTAAAATTCAATTGAAAATCAAGAAATATGGGAACCATGTGAAAATCAAAGAGTATTATGTCATAACCATCCAGAAATCATTAAATTGTTAAGAGAAACTTGTAAATAGTTCTAAATTAGGCTACTATAGACTCTAAAATTACCTCATGAATTACTGGTATCTAACCTGCATATATATATATATATATATATATATATATATATATATATATATATATATATATATATATATATATATATATATATATATATATATATATATATATATATATATGGTACGCGAACCGTGTAGTTATAAGCAACCGCTAGAGCAATTGCTGCCAATAAGAATTATAATTATAACAAAATTAGATGTTAAAGAGCAAATATAATTAACAGTAACCACACAAGCCAGGAGTTCACATAAATGACGGTAAGAAAGCCAGGCACTTTAATCAAGCACTGTTCTTAATTCTTGGATGCAGCAATTACCGTTTATTCAAACGGTCTTGTGTCTGTGTGTTTGTGTGTGTGTGTTTGCGTGTCTGTGTCTGCGTATGTGTGTGTGTGTGCGTGTGTCTGTGTAACTGTGTGTGTGTGTGTCTGTGTATGTGTGTATCTGTGGCTGTGACTGTGTGTGTGCGTGTGTCTGTGTAACTGTGTGTGCATGTGTCTATGTTTGTGTGTCTTTGTAACCACCCCCCCTTTCCCTTTTGAGGTCCCCTATATAACTTTAGAAATTCATTCCATTGTTGCGTTGAATCTCATGATGGCATTCTTTCTTGTTAATACGAGTTTCTGCTAATTCAACTCCGATGAAATTCAGCTTCGTCTTAGTGATAACAAGATAATTGTGAGTATGAATATTATTAGAGAGGTTATTAGAAATATAACTAGAAAGCTGGTATCTTAAAAGTTTTAAGGATACTATTCTTAGAAGGAAAGGGCATAGTGTTGTTGATCATTATTTGGGTTTGGTCAATCCAAAATTAAAATTGTTCCGTTTGTTTCTTAAATACGTTTTACCCTTTGTTAACAGACTACACGTCAAATATCAGACTGCAGACGTGAAAGCCCATAGATTAAAGTCTGGGGTTTCATCCTTTCTTCAAAAAACAAGATCTAATTTCATTAGCAAAAGTCAGCTGAGGTCAGGAAAAACCTGCTTATTTACAGTTGATTTTTCAGATACTCGAAACTTTAGGAATATAGAAGATATCCATTTTGGTGCAGAATTTCAACTATACGAGCTTGAAAGCATCGAAAAGGGTCGACGAGCGCCAAGTGCAAGAGTTGAAAAAAGCTGTTTAACATTTTATATCAAGTTCCAGGCCAAGATAAAATTGCGAATCAACTCAAAAGACCCTATATTGAATGGAGGTAAAAATGTTTCTCCTAGCGTCACAAAGTCCGGGCAGAAAAAGTCAATTGTTCGTTTGTTTAAGATGTTTAGAGAAACTCCCTTCATGTCAATCTAGAGACGTTCAACGCAGAGTAAAGACGTCTTCCTTTAATATAAGCAAGGCAGATTTATAAGTCTGTAGTTAAGTTTTGGAAGTGTGTTGTCAATTTAAAAGATAGAGCTGATAGTCCTTCCTAACAATTTTTGCCAAATTTTATGCTGACATTGACGTGTCTGCCCCATTCCAGTGCTGGAGCAGAGCGTCGGTTTTCTAAGCTAAAAATAATAATAATAAAAAAACATGTTTCTGCATGTCAGAAGATCAATTTTTGACCCAACCTCTTGGGAAATCCCAGATACCCTTGTAACAAAAGCAAGTTAACTATGTTCCCAAATTGCTTATTTTTGCTTCGCTGTAAAAGTATCTAATACGTTGTGTCTTATATTTGGATATAAAGTAAGTTTTAAATTAAGTCTAAAGCGAATTACTTAAGTTGTTCATCTAGATTTTGCTAAATAAAAAAGGAATATTTACTTGTCTTCTTTTTCTAAGTGTGCTAAATTACATCGAAATAAATGACAAATCGAAAACAAACTTAAGGCACACCTAAGCAAAACTTGAGCAAATGCACCCTGCGAATGATATGGACCTGATTTATTTCATTCCTCCACATTCTCGAGGGGTTTTGTTTAAGAAAAAGGTGACTGAAGATCTATTTCATGGTTTACTTTTATTTTTCTTTCGTGAGAAACAAGTGTCATTCAAAATTGCTCGAGATAAAAGGCCAAATTGCACCCGAATCCACTCGATTTTTTAACTGCATGGCTTTTTAAGCTGTAAAACAAAACAGGATTCCAATTGATTAAAATTTACAAACGAGGTGGGGGTCAATTTTCTAAATTAAGATACAAAAAGGTATCTCTTAAAATTTGAAGGAGAATTTTCCTGTAAAAATTACGAAATTTTTGGGTCTGGTGGCAATCATTTTCGTACATCCAAGCTTACTTAAAAAATTATGTTCATTCAGTTCCAGGAGACTCAGCACATAAAAAAAAAGAAGCTTAGTAAGTACAGGGGAGGGAACAATATCTTCAGACAACTGAATGAAGTTATCAAGATTCAATTCAAATGTTCCCACGTTGCATTATCAGCTAGAGCTGAGAGCTCGTATGGCACTTGTTACGAGGTCGGAAGAGCCAAAAGCTCATATGGCATGAGCTCTAGAAAAATTATAAGAATCAATAGATTGATTTAAAAGGAATATCAGAAGCTTAATGAAGGTAGGAATTTAAAATGAAAGCTCTGAAACATGAGGTCCTTCTAAATATCAAAATTCATTAAGATCCGATCACCCACTCGTAAGTTAAAAATAAATCATTTTTTGTAATTTTTCCTCTCCCTTCAGCCCCCCAGATGATCGAATCGGGTAAAACGACTTTATCGACTCAATTTTTGCAGGTCCCTGACATGCCTACCAATTTTTATCGTCCTAGAACGTCCAGAAGCACCGAGCTCGCCAAAGCACTGGAACCCCCTTACTCCGCCAAAGAGAGCGGATCCAGTCCGGTTACGTCAATCACGTATCTACGACATTTTCTTATTCTACCCGCCAAGTTTCGTCCCGATCTCTCCACTCTAATCGTTTTCCAAGATTTCTGGTTTCCCCCTCCAACTCCCCTCAATGTCACCAGATCTGGTCAAAATTTAAAATAAGAGCTCTGATACATGAGTTCCTTCTAAATATCAAATTTAATTAAGATCCGGTCACCCGTTCTTAAGATAAAAATACCTCAATTTTTCTAATTTTTCCGAATTAACACCCCCCCCCAGCTCCCCCAAGGAGATCGAACTCAGTTCGGTTATGTCAATCACGTGTCTAGGACTTGTGCTTATTCTTCCCACCAAGTTTCATCCCGATGTCTCCACTCTAAGCGTTTTCCAAGATTTCCTGTTTCCCCCTCCAACTCCCCCAATATTCCCGGGTACGGTCAGGATTTAAAATAAGATCTCTGAGACACGAGGTCCTTCTAAATACCAAATTTCATTAAGATCCGATCACCCATTCGTAAGTTAAAAATACCTAATTTTTTCAATTTTTCCTCTCCCTCCAGCCCCCCCCCCAGATGGTCGAATGGGGGAAATTACTGTTATGAAGTCAATTTGTGCAGGTCCCTGACACGCCTACCAATTTTCATCGTCCTAGCACGTCCAGAAGCACCGAACTCGCCAAAGCACTGGAAATCCCCCCTAACTCCCCAAAGAGAGCGGATCCGTTCCAATTATGTCAATCACGTATCTAGAACTTGTGCTTATTCTCCCCATCAAGTTTCATCCCGATCTCTCCACTCTAAGCGTTTTACAAGATTTCCGGTTTCCAAGATTTATGTTTCCCCCCTCCAACCCCCTATGTCCCCGGATCCGATTCCAATTGAAAATGGAGCATCTGAGACATAAGAGTCTTCTATATATCAAGTTTCATTGAGATCCGATCACCCATTCGTAAGATACCTCGATTTCACGTTTTCCAAGATTTCCCGTTTCCCCCTCCATCTCCCCCCAATGTCACCGGATCTGATCGGGATTTAAAATAAGAGCTCTAGAGCACAAGATCCTTCTAAACATCAAATTTCATTAAGATCTGATCACCTGTTCGTATGTTATAAATACCTCATTTTTTTCTAATTTTTCCGAATTACTGCCCCCCCCCCAAATTCTCCAAAGAGAGCGGATCCATTCCGTTTGTGTCAATCGCGTATCTAGGACTTGCGCTTATTTTTCCAACCAAGTTTCATCCCGATCCCTCCGCTCTAAGCGTTTTCCAAGATTTTAGGTTTCCCCCTCCGACTCCCCCCAATGTCACTGGATCCAGTCTGGATTTAAAAAAGAGCTCTGAGACACGATATCATTCTAAATATCATATTTCATTAAGATCCGATCACCGGTTCGTCAGTTAAAAATACTTCATTTTTTCCGAATTAACCGTTCCCCCATGGTCGAATTCGGGGAAACGACTATTTCTAATTTAATCTGATCGGGTCCCTGATACGCCTGCCGAATTTCATCATCCTAGCTTATCTGGAAGTGCCTAAACTAGCAAATCCGGGACATACAGACAGACCGACAGAATTTGCGATCGCTATGTGACTTGGTAAATACCAAGTCCCATACAAAATAAGTGTTTTCCTTGAAACAAAATTTAAGAACTACTTTGAGACTTAGAAATAAAAGGCATTGTCTTAAAAGGGGGCTACCCCCAAACCCAACTCTCTTTACACCTAAGTTTCACTTTCTCTTTAATACTTCACAGAGGAATGCACAAGAGTAACGTGATCACGAGATTTACTTTCAGAATCCTTGACGCTTATTTATTTGCACTGGCATTACCAATCAAATATTCAGTTAGAATATTTCGAAAGGCTTTGAAATCTGGGCAACAAATTACAAAATATTGATTATATTTTTCCCGTAACAGTTATTTAGAAATTTTGTTTACTAAATAACGCACGTTGCTCTTGACTGAGTGTACACTGACGTATACACTGTTATGTCTTTCTTCCAAGATTCACAGAAATTAGAAAAAGAACAGAGAAAAACAGAAGGATTTTGTGGGGAGGGATACCAACCTGAGAGGTAAACTTCTTGTCGATGTCCTCTAGCCTTCTCCTTGAAGCGGCGACCAGACCACTGTCCATAACTCCAGTCTTCAGTTTAGATTCCCCACTTTTATAAGACGGAGGCCTGGAAGAAAAGATTTATCATTTTAAATCAATGAATTTAAGACTTAACCTTTCAATCAGGACTACTCAGGCATTTTACAAATAGAGGCTTAAATAGGATGAAGAACCGCATTTTGAGCACGCAAGTTTGAGCCCCTTAATTCCAAAAAATCTGTCTTTGGAAATAAAATGGATAAATAAAAAACTTAACTTGCGTACTTTTATTTTACAGTTGTACAATTAAATGGTATGCATCAATTAAATTTTCAATTACAGAAAATCGAGAGTTTCCCCATTGTCTCCGTAGGGACAACCTACAAAACTGTTTCATCTTCCGGAAAAACTTACGAAAGCCGTGAACGGCCGAACACAGATGCGTCGCGCATCTAACAAACTATTTTCTGTTCGTCATTGAAGGGGGCCGAAATACGGCACATTTCCATACTTATCCGATTCTAAATAGAACATGGTAGTCAAGATTTTTACTGGCTCTAAAGTATAAAGTGAGCAAAGTTAAAAATGTGGCATATTTTCAGTAACAGCCATCGGCGCTCATTTCAAGTTTTAATTTTTTTTTTCTAATAGGGCTGGGGCTAGTGACATTGAGTATAACCTGGTTTCAGAGGATGAAACTGAATATCAATAGAAATTATAGATCCCTTTCAAACGTTTTGTGTGGGGGGCTTCTAACCCGACTAGTGTTTTGGCGGTATCTCTGCCCCCCCCCCCCAATGCTCACGATAATTTCACATATGGTTGCAGCAAAAGACTATATTTAACTAGATTTCCGGCACAAAGGCTCCATGGATTGTCCCAGCAATTATGAGCCATGGGTTACAATTGTGGAGCAACATATGCATTTATATCTCACGGGTAATAGTTATTTAAGGTCCTGAATCACGTTTGCATATGCGTTATGAATCTAAGTTATATGTGTTAGGTCAGCGTCTAATTAGAAAACTTCTGATTTAAGTTGTTTGCGTACGAAGTAATCGCTCAATTCTATATCCATATCGTTTTCCTTCCTTGTATTGAGACCGTATACTATTAACTGCAGTTAATAAACATCCGTGAAACGGTTCAATGTGTGAAATTTCTATTTCTTAGTTTATGGTTTATTTCGGATATAGAAGAGCGCATGTCTTGTTGCTCACTTTCCAAGGTATTAAACGTCTAAATTAAACATTCCAGACTCTAAAATAAGATAAACATCAACATCGAAAATTTTAGAAAAAATCGAAACATTTGTTGCGAAATAAGAATTTCTGGCATTATTTCCTAAAAGTTTATGAGGGATACTGAAATTTTCATTATGCTGTCCAAGAGATAATATAAAATTTTATTAGCATTAGAATTTACATGATTTAAAGTTAAGCTTCGAAGCGTGTGCATTTTACTTAAACAAAATGCAGGGAATTCACAGAATCGAAACTTCAAAATGGGAAGTCACCGAAGGAATTTTATTGCTGCAAAGTCAATGTGCGTTCCAGTTCTTAAAGGATCAAGACCTGCCTATACGCGCTGGAAAAAAAAGTCCTCCTCGTCTTGAAAACAAGAGCTAAGAGGTCATATGGCACTTGTGAAGAGGTCGGAAGAGCCAAGAGCCAAGAACTCATATGGCATGAGCTCTAGCAAAATTCTAAGAATCAAAAGATTGATTTAAAAGGAAAATCAGAGGCTTAATGCCGGTCGGGATTTAAAATAAGACCTCTGAGACACGAGGTCTTTCTAAATATCAAAATTCATTAAGATCCGATCACCCACTCGCAAGTTAAAAATACCTCATTTTTTTAATTTTTCCTCTCTTTTAAGCTACCCAGATGGTCGAATTGAGGAAAACGACTTTTTCAAGTCAATTTGTGCAGGTCCCTCATCGTCCTAGCACGTCCAGAAGCACCAAACTCACCAAAGCACTGGACCACCTCTCCTAACTCCCCCAAAGAGAGCGGATCCAGTCCAGTTACGTCAATCACGTGTGTACGACATTTGATTACTCTACCCGCCAAGTTTCTTCTCGAACTCTCCACTCTAAGTGTTTTCCAAGATTTCCAGTTTAACCCTCCAACTCTCCCCAATGTCACCAGATCTGGTCAGGATTTAAAATAAGAGCTCTGAGACATGAGTTCCTTCAAATATCAAATTTCATTAAGATCCAGTGACCCGTTCTTAAGTTAAAAATACCTCAATTTTTCTCATTTTTCCGAATTAAGGCCCCCCAACTCCACCAAAGAGAGTGGATCTGTTCCAATTATGTCAATCGCGTATCTAGAACTTGTGCTTATTCTCCCTATCAATTTTCATCCCGATCTCTCTACCCTAAGCGTTTTCCAAAATTTTCGGTTTCCAAGATTTGTTTCCCCCCTCCAGTCCCCTATGTCCCCAAATCTTATTCGAATTAAAAATGAAGCATCTTAGACATAAGATCTTTCCATATATCAAGTTTCATCACGATCCGATCACCCATTCGTAAGAAAAAGATACTTTACTTTTCACGTTTTCCAAGATTTCCAGTTTCCCCTCCAACTCCCCCCAATGTTACAGGATGTGGTCGGGATTTAAAACAAGAGCTCTGAAGCACAAGATCCTTCTAAATATCAAATTTCATTAAGATCTGATCACCCGTAATTTACAAACACCTAATTTTTTTGTAATTTTTTCGAATCCCCCCACTCCCACAAAAAGAGCGGATCCGGTTCGGTTATATCACACACGTATCTTGGACTTGTTCTTATTCTTCCAACCAAGTTTCATCCTAATCTCTCCACTCTAAGCCTTTGCCAAGATTTCCGGTCCCTTCAACTCCCCCCAATGACAATGGATCGGGTCGGGATTTGAAATGAGAGATCTGAGTTACGAGGTCCTTCTAAATATGAAATTTCATTAAGATCCGATCACTCCTTCGTAAATTGAAAATACTTCATTTTTTCTAATTTTTCAGAATTAACCCTCCCCCCAACTCCCCCAAAAAAGAGCGAATCCGTTCCGGTTATGTCAATAACGAATCTAGGATTAGTGCTTATTTTTCCCACCAAGTTTCATCCCGATCCCTCCACTGTAAGCGTTTTCCAAGATTTTAGGTTTCCCCCTCCAACTCCCCATAATATCAATGGATTTAGTCAAGATTTAAAATAAGAGCTCTGAGACACGATATCCTTCTAAATATCAAATTTCAGTATGATCCGGTCACCCGTTCGTAAGTTAAAAATACCTCATTTTTTTCTAATTTTTCCGAATTAACCGTCCCCCCACTTCCCCCCAGATGTTCGACTCGGGAAAACGACTATTTCTAATTTAATTTTGTCTGGTCCCTGATATACCTGTCAAATTTCATCGTCCTAGCTTAACTGAAAGTGCCTAAACTAGCAAAACGGGACTGACAGACAGACCGACAGAATTTGTGATCGCTATATTTCACTTGGTAAAAACCAAGCGCCATAAAAAGTACCAGTAGAATGTCAAGAAAATCGATGTGCTTTGACAACTTTAGAAATTATTTCTTAGAGCTCAATTCATTTTCACATATAGATAAGTGCATATGTTCTTGCTTACTTGCCATGGCATTAATTTTCTACAGTATAGTGAACATCAAAATCGAGACTTTAGGACAAAATCAAACTTCCAAACCGAAAAAGGCAATAAAATGTAATCGATATGAGCTCCAATTTTTAGAAATTATATGTTTATCCGTGCTGGAAAAAATTCTGCCTTGCCAAGAAAAAAAAAGTTACCTCTAGGATATCAAAAAAATTTCATGCGTCATGACAACTTAGGGAATTATTTTTCAGTGAGCAAAGCAATTCTATATAAAAGAAGGTTCATGTCATGTTGAATACTTTTCATAGTACTAATTAATTAAAAAGACATCAAATGAAAAATGTCAGAAAACAACCAAAAAAAATCGGAATTTGGCATTCGAGATCGACTTTTTGTATACTATCTCCAAGAAATCTAGAAAAGGTACGTAATTTTGTTCTCAAATTAGGTTCTGAGATATAACTTAATCTTCTGCAGGAGTACGACATAAAGTTGTTCTTAAGAAGTTTATTTTCCCAACTCAAATCCATCCTTCATCGTTCCACTGATGTTCCTTTTTATTTGTCCCCTTATTAAAAAGATATTACAGTTCACTCAGCCTTCCGTTCAACTCGAACTGTTTCATTGAAAAGAAAACTAGGACAAACAATGGAAGCACCCATATACTGTACTTTTCTACTTTCGTAATACAAAAGAGTGAAAAACAAAGAATAAAGAGATAAGATAGCAAATATTTATGATGCGTGCAAAAAGAAAGATGAGGAAGTATTTGCAACGTTTCTTTAAAAGAAAAAAAATCTGGAAACGCCAAAATGTTTGAAATTCAAATGGTTTCCATGAATTTAATGGAGAGAAGAAAATCGATTCAGGACTTTGAAAGCGTCTCCATTAATACTATCGAACCAACACTAATAAGACAGCTCCGAAGAAGGTTCAACTAATTATTTGGAGAAAATCTTTCTTGGAAAATAATGAAATTTTACCCATAAAATTTAGTAGAACCGCAGTAAAGATATGAGTTTTTGTATCCTATACAATAATGGCATCCTATATGAATTCCAAATTCATCAGGGCATTGCTATTTAGCTTTAACCAAGTAAAATTTGTAACGGAGTATTAAGCAGAAAAATCCTCATCTAGTAAATTCTGAAGGGTACTTGTGTCTTACAGCCACCACACCGAAGAAGTGAAGTTAGGTTAATCCTAATAAAACAATTCTTGCTTCATAATATGCAGAATAATTTTAACTAGAACATTTTGCAGCCAAACCCGCAATACTTTGCCCCCACTCCCCCTAATGTGCAAATATATAGCTTAAACTATATATTTTCAATGCATTTTCCCATCCGTAATTTGTTTTTGCAGTTTTTGTCAGTTGATTCAATTTACAGACACCTGGGTTGAAACAAGGGAGACGCATTGCGGGAATAGCTACAAAAAATATACATTTAGGGCTATATAATTGCACATTCGTTGAGGGGGGGGGGGGGTAAAGCACAGTGGATCTGCATGCAAAATGTAAAAGCTACAATTATTCTGCATATTATGAAGTAAGAATTATTTTTTAAGATTAACTTCACTTCTCGGGTGTGGTGGCTATAAGACACAAGTACCGTCTGAATATATAAAATGCGTTAAGTTTAAAGTTACTCATAGCAAAAGTCATGAGTCTGAGAAAATTGGCTCCATTTACGAAAAACTGGGGAAACTCTTTCAAATTCATGCAACCGCTTTAGACACTATTAACCAAATAAAAGAAACTAAGTACCAGAGAAATTATGTTAATCCTCAGGCCAATTTATACGCTACCAATCCAGGACGTTACCAACCCATTTACAAGTAGTGATATATATAATTTAACTGCAAGCAGTGAGAGATTTATGGGGGTAGTAACCCCAATCGCATCTTATATAGGCCTGGGGATGAGTTGAAAAACTATCAGGAATTAAATTATAAAGGGATTTTTCTTTCCAATGAGAATAGGCTAAGGAGCACCATAAAAATTAAAACAATTCTTATTCCAATTAAACGGCACTTGTGTTGGAGCATTTGTTCTTAGGAAAATGATAAAAAAGGCAAACTTTAGCGTAGAGAGCGAGGGGTTCAGAAGGGTATTTCCCCCCTTATATACGGAACAATTTTTCTTCGTTTTAAGTTTTAATACCGCCCCTTACTTTCATTTAAAAACTAATTTTTTTTTATTTAATAGCTAAGAAAGAACCCTAATTAAGAATTTTAGTTCAGTAAATTACGATAAAAACTAAATATACCAATTTCTCAGTATTTAAATTAAGGCCAGCATCCTCAAACTAACTACAAACTTACATGTTTTAAATTGCTAACTTTAGAACGGTTAATTAACAGCAAATCGTCAACATATATGCAACATACGCTTCCCCTGCTTTTATTCTTTATTTTTCTTTTTTTTTATGGACGCTGTTGATGCTTGAATTGTTGTAATGACTTGTGGTGTGACCAAGGCCGTATACAGGATATTTCGAGAGGGGGGGACAAAACGTTTTTTGGGGTGGTTTTACAAAAAGACTTCAAAAACGCAAAAAATTGTGTATGTTCATTTCTGTTACGTTTTCACGAGTCAGACAAACATTTTGGGGGAGGGGGTCCAACCCCTTACCCCCCTGGATACGGCCAAAGGGAGTGACCTATTTTTTTGCTTTTAAAGCTCAAACTTTGGGAGGTATCCAAACAGATCTAAAAAAGATTGAACTGTGGATCAATGTAAGATGGTTGTTTTCCAATAATAAAAGAGAAGTATTGTTACTAACCTCTTTACACTAGAAGATCTAGAGCGTTTTCTTCTTCTGATGCTGGAAAAATCTAAACTTCTACTCCTTAGCATGACTGATCAAAAATACATAAGCCTATATCAAGTACAACAGATATACTAATTGAATCAAAGCTCTTTACATTTGCAAACTTTGCGCAAATTGATCACAATCTTCGCCCTCAGGAAAGTATAATAAATCTTCTATCCACCTAATTAAGGTTTAAATAAAATCCTGTCAAGCTGGACACTTCCCAGGCTTCATCTAAACAGGTATGACGACTCTAGGGAGATGTTTGAGGGGTTTTAAATTCTTCCCTGCTTAAAATAACAAAACTGAATTCAAGCATATAATTCTTAACCGCAGTACAGGAAGTACTCTCATCTTTCTAACTGGGCTATCAAGTAACCTGGAGATCCATTTCACAAATAGAGAAGTCGCTTTGAGAATTAATTTAAAAACTACAAAAAGGCCAAATTCCAAAACTCTATTTTTATTTTTGCATCTCAAGAGAATTTCATTTCATTATAGTAATGTATGATCAATAAAAAAAAGGATTTGAAATCCGAAAGATGTGAAAGCAGTAATTATGACCCCCAATATGATGCAGACAGGGAAACTTTTTTTTCTCCCTGATGAAAAATGGCAATAAATTCACTTGATCCGTGTTCGATTTTATTCAAAGGTAAGCGTTAACATTCCTATATTATGAAGTTGGTAAATACCAAATCAACACAGAATAATTTCAATCTTATGTCATACGGCTTTCTTCTTTTCACATTTAAGATGTAGTGCCAATAGCATAATTTGACGTAAAACTGAAAATCACGCACTTTACAAACTAGGGAGAACACTCTCCAAAGGAATGGCTCGGGAATAATCACAAAAACACTGCAATGAACCTATATTTTTTTGTAAATAACAGAAGATTGTAGCACAAAAGAAACATCACTTAAAATGTTCAGCATTGCTGACTGTTCCACTTTTCAAACCCAACTATCGAATAGCCTACTTCATACTTCCACTTAAACCGTATCAATTATATCAGCTAGCGTCAAATTATGATATAACCAAACTTGCTCAACAGCTCTATCTCAAAGCTGAAACCAGAGTAGATCTGTGTGATGCTCAGATTCAGCATACCGAGACAAAGATTAGAGAAGCGTTTATCTCCAAGTCAAAGCTCAACTTCAATTTATAAGGAAAGACAATATCAAGTTACAATATGCTCACATCCGTAATAAAAAGAAACCGCTAAAATGTCCAGAAGTCAGCATTACTTTTATTCCACAAAGGGGCAAATTCACAGAATTTATAATAATGAACATATACGACTCAGTAAACAATACCCGAAACTATAAAAAATTGAATTTTTATAATAACATAGGCTATATATACAAAGAATTGACTTTTTATATTGATTTCAAATATTTAAAATTCATCAAGTTTAATAATACCCATCAATAGCTACGAACCTGACAAAACTTGTCGAATTTTCGAAAAAGGGGGAAACATCCAGAAAGGGTCGAGCGATTTTAAGGAGAAACACACAGATCCAGCATATCTGAGAACCCTACTGTAAAAAAAATGGAATTAGCATTTTTGCCAGAAGAAAGATCACAGATGCTTTTTTCTCAGGAGTAATCAATCGAACCAATGGTCCTAAGAGATCGGGAGAAGGCTCATTCAAACGGAAATCAGAAGTTTTAGTACCTTTTTTGCATGACCGAAAAAATTGCAAGGCAACTAACCCCCTTCCCATGCCCCCTTTTCCCTCTGAAGACATCAGATCAAAAACCTATTCCTGAGACCTCCCTCTGTACGCTAAAGTTTAACTTTTTGTCATAATTCTTTAAGAAAGACTACTCAAACATAAGGGCCGTAGAATTTGAGCGAGAAGTGTTTTTAAAGAACTTTAAGACTTTCGCGTAAAGACCAAGGGAAGAGGAAGGGGTAGTCCCCCTCATATACGGAATAATTTCCGTATATAGCTTTAAGGTTCGCTCTAAGCTTTAACGCCGGTCCTTTCTTTCAGCGAACAAAACTTTTTTTTTATTATTTCGTCTGTACAGAGAGGAAGTCACAGGTAGTTTACAAAAGCGAAAAATAATGAGCTCCTATAAAGAAAGTTTTGACTTCTCATTTACTTAGAGCTGAAATAGCACTTGGCCTTATACAAATTCGACTTTGGCACAGACTTGAATAATATTTGGGCCTAATTTCCACAAGACCCTCAAAATAATGTGGCTCCAAAAATTTCGAACTAAAGTAGCAATGTAATTACTTTCCCTCTGAAAATTTTTAACTAATCGAAATAAAATTTGGAATAATATGATAAGCGGTAGGCTTATCACAATAGGTACACACAGACTTGATTTTCAGAGGTTGTTAGAGAATATTGTCCGGGGAGGTGGGCAAAGAAAATGTTTTTTAATCGATTTTATATGAAACATTTTTAGACTAATTAATTTGAAAAGGCTATTTGAGTCAATCTTAGTGGGATTCTTTGTATTTGGCCTCCGAGACGCATTTATAAGATTGGGGACACCTTGGATTTGTGCACTTTCAAACACAATATATTTTTTTATTGTTTTAAAAAGTAGTGAGAGAGTCAAACTTTAGCGTAAAGAGTTGGGCATTGAGGAGGGGATAGCCCCTTTCATATACGGAATAATTTATGTTCGTTTTAAGTTTTAATGTAACTCCTTAATTTCAGTTAAATTTTTTTTCATTTAATTTCTGAACGTTTTTGAATTAATACAGGTTATGATTTTGGCTCACCGTACATGAATAATTAAAACGAAATTTGCATATTAGTTATACTTTTTTGGCTAAATGGCTTTCTCAAAGTTTTAATCAGACGATTTTGAGAAAAAAGGAAGGGGGGAAGGCCTGGTTGCCTTCCAATTTTTTTGGTTACTTAAAAAGGCCACTAGAACTTTTAATTTTATTTATGAACGTTTTTATTAGTAATAAATACACGTAACTTACAAATTAACTTAATGACAAACTTCTATATTCGTATGTTTTTATTACGTATATGAGGGGGTTCGCCCCATCGTCAATGCCTCGCTCTTTACACTAAAGTTCGAATGTTGTTCCAATTCTTTTAAGAATGACCCCTGAATCACAAAGCCGTTTAATTAGAATAAGCAGCTCTTTTGAAGTTACTAAAAATACTTTAGCGTAAAGGGTGAGGTATTGAGGAGGGGGCGAATCCCCTCATATACGTAATAATTTCTGTTCGTTTTAAGTTTTAATGCTGCTCCGTACTTTCGGTTGAAAAAACTTAGTTTTTTGTTTAATTTCTCAACATTTTAAATTAATGCAGGTTTTGATTTTGGCTCACCGTACATGAATAATTAAAACAAAATTTGCATATTAATTTTATTTTCTTTTGGCGAAATGGCTTTCTCAAAGTTTTGATCAGACGATTTTGAGAAAAAATGGACGGGGGAGGGTGCCCAGTTGCCCTCTAATTTTTTTGGTTACTTAAAAAAGCCACTAGAACTTTTAATTTTATTTACGAACATTTTTATTAGTAATAAATATACGTGACTTACAAATTAACTAACGTAACGAACTTCTATAATCGTATATTTCTATTACGTATATGCGGGGGTTCGCCCCCTCGTCAATTCCTCGCTCTCTACACTAAAGTTCGAATTTTGTTCCAATTCTTTAAGAATGACCCCTGAATAACAACGACAGTTTAATTAGAATAAATAGCTCTTTTGAAATTACTAAAAATACTTTAGCGTAAAGAGCGAGGTATTCTCATATACGTAATACTTTCTGTTCGTTTTGAGTTTTAATATTGCTCATGACTTGCAGGTGAAAAAACTTGTTTTTTATTTAATTTCTCATTGTTTTTTTTAATAATGCTGGAAAATCCAGCACCCCCTTCATGGAAATTCGCTTCCCCTATGATAAATTCCTCCATGGAAAGATCCTCTCATGTAACCTCCTCCCCCACCAGCACCAGAGAAAATCCCCCCTGAAAATATTTCCCAATCAACACTATATGTAAACAATGGGCAAAGTTCATAACTTAATTAGCCCTTCCCCCGGGGACTGTGGGATATTAAGTCACCCTCAAATACATAGTTATTAGATGTTTCGACTATGCTGAACAAAATGGTTATCTCAAAATTTTGACCCGGTGACTTCGGGAAAAAATGAGCGTGGGAGGGGGCCTAAGTGCCCTCCAATTTTTTTATCACTTAAAAAGGACAGTATAGCTTTTAATATCCGTTAAAACTAGCCCTCTCGCGACATTCTAGGACCAGTGGGTCGATACGATTACCCCTGGGGAAAAACAAAACAAAAAACAAATAAACACGCATCCGTGATTTTTTTTTTCTTGCAAAAAAATACAAAATTCCGCATTTTTGCAGATAGGAGCTTGAAACCTCTACACTAGAGTTCTCTGATACGGTGAATCTGATGGTGTGATTTTCATTACGATTCTATGACTTTTAGGGGGTATTTCCCTCTTTTTTCGAAAATAAGGCGAATTTTCTCTGGCTCGTAACTTTTGATGGATAAGACTAAACTTGATGAAAATTATATTTTTTTAAATCAGCATAAAACTCCGTATATATTGGTATTAAAATACCATTTTTTATAGTTTCGGTTACTACTGAGCCGGGTCACTCCTTACTACAGTTCGTTACCACGAACTGTTTGAAAGAGGTACGAGTCTAATATCCATTATATTTTGCGGCAAGTATAGACCTCAGGCTAGTTTAATGAATATGACATTAAATTCTCAAAAAAAGGCGGATAATTTTTCCCTGGTAACAGCAAGGATGATTTTTACTTGTCAATAAGCTAGAATATAATGTGTGCGCTAAGTGGAGTTTTATGTCAATGTCAGAGAGGAATAACTATTGTTTTAGCCAGTTGTTCCGTCAAGCTTTCGTTCTAGCAAGCAAACTGGAAGGGATCTGCTTCGACTGAAGTTGGACCAAAATCGAGAGAGCTTATGGTACGCGACGATTCCTTGATCCCATTGCCGAAACGTCTTCTTAGAATAACAAAGAGAAAATTTTGAAATGAAAAAGGGTGCATTTCTCCACAGTTCCATATGTGCTGTCACCTAGAATTGCTAGCTATTTTTGTTCATTGTTTGTAATGATTCGTCATTTCGTCTTCTGCGTTTCGCAGTAACACAGAGGAATGGAAGCAGTAATGACCAGTGACAGGGTACTCGGCAGCAATGGAAGTAGTTGACCATGTTAATACTAATCCACAAATAGGGGTCTACTACTGCTAATTTCAGGCACTCCCAGCCACTGGTCGTCCACGCCAGTGTCTGACCATGATTTGGTGTATTTTGCGGAATACACTGCCAAGATTGGATGGATTGAGCGTAGATAACATCACATAAAATGGCAAACGAAATTCATGATTCGGATCGAGGTTGAAGGAAAGGATACAGTGGATAGAGCTCGGTTGTGTCCGTGCCCGATAAATAGTTCAGGAGTCCAAGTTTTCCTTGTATAAAAAAGGCTGCAGTACCATTTGGCGCATAGCCTCGTTCGCTGTAAATAAGCACTGGTCGACAAACCAGAGAGGAGGCTGTTGTGGCGTGCGGGAGACTCCGCCGTAAATTGACGCCTGAAAGATATCATGTTTACTAGATGCTGTAGATTGGGTGCTATAAACTCGATGTCTAGTTCGAAATTATTTACGGAAAATCGCATATTGATGACTGATGTTCAGACCACGGACAATCCATCCCCGGAAGACACAATCGTTGACTGATGTACTGCTCAACAGCGACACTTCTGGATCAAGGTTTGTGGAAAATATAGTCTCCCAGCCTCAGCCCCTCAGAATGAGGGAGGGTGGGTGTAGAGATAAAACAGCAACCAGAGATTGCTCAATCATCTCTGGGGAAATCCTCTTTGACCTTATCGCGGAAACCTAGGCATGTGACACAAATTTCCATAGGCATCATGCCAGGTTTCAATATTTATGATTAGAGGACCAAAGTGGTCCCGTAGCACCTTCAACACCACAACCACCGCTGAATTTTCTGTATAAGAAAGGCAGACAAGTTTATTTCTTCATTCATCGGCCTGAAACCTATGGCACAAGTACATTGAACCAATTGGACACTGATTAAGGCATATGCAGCTTCCAAGCCCATCTACGATCCACATAAAAATGCCTACATTCACTTTAAATCGGATAGGCCCATAGCTACAGACAAGGAGCTATATCCCAGTATATTTTGAACTGCTGTCTTTAGTGGTCCAGGTAGTAGCAGGCTTTAGAGTTCCGAAATTTAGGGATTTCCCAAGGCACGAAACTGATGGCCACTAGCAACTGGAGTGTAAAAATAAGCAACCTAGAATTATGTAAAGTCTCCCTGGCTAAAAACCGAATTTGAATATTAGCACCTTTGATAATCGGTCATTCTCCCCAAAATCGTTACTATTGTCTTCAACACCATAGCCAACAGTCCATTAGGCTACCTCAGCCCAAATATGTCCTTAGGTTGTCTGTATGTGTCCTTAGGATTGAATCTCCTTATCATCATGCTCAACAACCGGAGGTATATAGCGAGCCCTTGAGTGATCACCTTATAACCCAGCCCCTGCGACCAGTTAAACTAAATTGTTGACATCCTTGGGAATGAATATTTACATATTGTAACTTGTTTGAAGCAGAATAGCGCATGGATATTTAATCTAAATGGCTGGAGAAACAAAGTTGGTCCATGGTCCCTCTAATACATCCCCCTCTCCCTCGACTATTTATCAGAAAAAAAGGCATAAGCCTATTTTTCAACAACAAAAAAATACATACACCTTTGATTGGATAGCCCAGTTCTCGTCAGAACTTGCTAACTCTATTCAAGCATGTAAAATAACTATATTTTTGAATTCTTTTCTTTTTTATTAATCGATTGGTCAAGAACATTTCACAGCAAATTCGTATTTACCATTTTGAAGTAGCATCTGGCTCACCAGCCTAGTTTTCTGCTAGATCGAAGCTTACTACTGGGTAACAGATCAATGCTTAATAAATAAAAAGAAAAAGTCTTGGCTGTATCAAATGGGCAGTAGATAGACTAACTTGAAAACTTTTCGTTCTTAGACCACTACACCAAGTTTCAAAAACTATTTCACAGTATATTCACATGCATGATTTGTTACGGTCGAATTTCTCACATTATACCGAATAAATTTTAATCAAATCACTGTACAGTACTTTTCTTTTTTCGCCTGTCTTTGCTCTTAACCGTTTATTTTTTACCGTTTATTTTTATTTGAAGTTTCATTTTGAAAAATATCTTTTCTAATTAACGTAAGAATAGGACTGCACCGTTTACAATTCCCCCTATAACTATAACAGCGATATTTCCCCTTTATTGAAAACACAAAAATTTAAACAAAACTACAGGATTTAAAGCCCAAACTCTAAAAAGACTTTTTAATGTGTGTTAGGGCCAATGACCGTTTGGATTAATAGTAAAATGTAATATTATATGTGTATTTCATGATGAATAAATCTTATCTTATCTCATTGTGTTCGAAACAAATTGAGTTTTAGCCA
This sequence comes from Artemia franciscana, assembly GCF_032884065.1. Taxonomy (NCBI): domain Eukaryota; kingdom Metazoa; phylum Arthropoda; class Branchiopoda; order Anostraca; family Artemiidae; genus Artemia; species Artemia franciscana. The sequence continues at coordinate 30,210,105 of NC_088867.1, read as the reverse complement.
CAGTCGCATATACCGTAGCAATTGCATAGCAAGTCGATGGGGCAGCCTTCTTTTAACATGGAATTTTGAAATGTTGATCCGGCTCAGCTACAAGTAGGCAATAAATTTCTACAGATACTGAGCCACTCTTTAAAAAGGCTATAACATGGGAAGACAGGGGATAGCTTCCCGCGTTGGAAGACCAGGAGCAGAAAAACTACAGTTTTAGAAGAAAATGCCATTTTTTTGGAAAAAAAAGTTGTGTAGAGCATTTGCTCCACTTTATTGGATTATTTTTTGCAGACATTCTTGAATATTTCACTTACTTCCTCATCCCACTTTTGGCTTTGAAACACTTCGTGTCAATTTTTATATTGTACAAACGCGCTTAAAAAACGGGATACCAGCATAAGGGAGAATAGTTTTGTTTTACATTCGCCCTAGTTTCTTATCTACTATACACAACTTACGTTTCAGTTGAGCCTCTTAAACACTTTCTAACAGAGGGAAGCATAGCCTAAAAGAGGGAAATATATCCAGTTTCTTAATCAGAGCGAAACGGTTCTAGTCCTTAACTGAAGCAGACTCAGGTAAACAACATCGGGAAATAGCAATACGCAGATTCCAACTAGAAAAAGAAAAAATATTCAAGGAACAGCAGAAAATCTGGTTTCTGTGACACTTTCTAATTTGTATTCTTCAGAAGCCATTCAACAGGCTTTTCAAAAAATATAATTGGTATACACAATGGCACGGAAGAAGAGAAATCTAGAAGGAACTCTAGCCTTTCCTAGGAATATTTTCGTTATTCAATGTAATTTTCCTATTTGATTAGAATAACCACAGGCAGGGCTCTATGAGGTATAGAATTAACTTACACGCACCGTGTTTTCCAGGAATGTAAATGCTAGGTGTATCAGTTTATAAACTTGGTGCCAAAATATAACTTAGTTTGGCTATAATTCTCTTCAGCTTAAAACTTGTCAAAACCTATTCTGAGCTTATTTTTGAAATCACAGTTTTCCAGCTACTCCATTGATCGTACAAATTTGGAAGGTGGCTCAATCGATTGAAAATTTGACGATTTAGGTCTTTTTCTGAGAGCTATAGGACAACCAGTTCCCCTCCTGTGTCACCTTTACCCCTGGCCAATGGATCAAAATTGTAAGATTCGTTTTGATTCATTCAAAATGATCAAAAAGAACATATGTTCCTTCAGGGACCACATGATCCACGCAGCCTGGTACCAGAACCAGGTATCAGACAATAATTTGGCTATAATGGCGTAAATGCATGAGCAAACGTTTTGTTGCCTCTTGCCTTTAAATTAAATAAAAAAAAAAACAAGTTTTTCTCAACTGAAAGTAAGGAGCAACATTAAAAAATAAAACGAACAGAAATTATAACGTATATGAAGGGGGTTGCCTCATTCTCCACACCTCGCTATTTACGCTGTTTTTTTTTAGTGCTTTTGAAAAAAAAATTCTTGTTGCTCCAATTATGCAAAAATGGTGTTTCAGAAATTGTTCTTAAAGAATTGGGCCAAAATCCAAACCTTAGCTTAAAGAATGAGGTGTTGAGCAAAAGCCAACATCCTATGTAATACATAATACGCCATATACGTAATAATTTATGTTCGTTTTAAGTTTTAACGTTGCTCCTTATTTTCAGTTGAGTGCTTGTTCGAGTAGCTGCGGGCATAAATCAAGCCTTGGCTATTTGTAGAAAAAGCAAAGACAAATAGTTCAAATGAGTGAGAGGCAAATATGGCATAAACCCTTATAGGGATTGTATAAAAATGATGTCATTTCACTTATCTATATATATAAAAATAAGTTGTCTGTGTGTGGATCAGGTGACGTCATGTTTGTCCGCATATGACGTCTGAATTATTTCACACTAATACAAAAGAAGAAAAAAACTAAAAAAGGTAAAAACTACAAAAAAAACTAAAAAGAAAAAAAAACTAAAAAAGCTAAAAAACTAAAAAAAACTAAAAAAAGGTAAAAATCTAATAACTAAAAAAAAAACTGAAAAAAATAAAAAAAGGCAAAAACTACAAAAAAATAAAAACTAATAAAAAAACTAAAAAAGCTAAAAAACTAAAAAAACTAAAAAAAACTAAAAAAAGGTAAAAAACTAAAAAAAAAACTAAAAACTAAAAAAGAAAAAAACTAAAAAAAAGGAAAAAACTGAAAAATAAAAGAGAAAAAGAAAACTAAAAAAATATGAATGACGACCGGGACACAGGGAGTATAAATGACGACCAGGACATAAGTAAAAAAAAAAAACTAAAAAAACTAAAAAAATGGTAAAAACTACAAAAAAACTAAAAACTAATAAAAAAACTAAAAAATCTAAAAATCTAAACAAACTAAAAAAGAAAAAAAAGAAAAAAGGAAAAAAATAAAGGAGAAAAACAAAACTAAAAAACGAATGTATATACAGACCGGGACACCGGGATACAAATGACGACCGGGACACAGGGAATATAAATGACGACCGGGACACAGGGACACAACTACAATGGGGACGCCAGGGGGCACAGGGGGATATAAATGACGACCGGGACACCGGGACACAAGGAATATAAATGACGCCCGGGACACTCAAAGAGAAATCACAGACTGGAACACCGGGACACAAATGACGACCGGGACACAGGGAATATAAATGACGACCGGGACACAGGGACATAACTACAAAGGGGACGCCGGGGTGCACAGGGGGATATATAAATGACGATGGCGACTCAGGGAATGGTCGATTAGCAATCACCATCAACAAAGCTCAAGGGCAATCATTAGAATCATGAGGTATAGATCTGAATACGGATTGTTTTCCCATGGACCATTATATGTTGCATGTTCAAGAGTCGGTAAACCTGACAATCTATTTATATGCACAGACAATGGGACAGCAAAGAATGTTGTATATTCGCAAGTTTTACGTAGTTAAAAACATATATATATATATATATATATATATATATATATATATATATATATATATATATATATATATATATATATATATATATATATATATATATATATATATATATATATATATATATATATATATATATATATATATATATATATATATATATATATATATATATATATATATATGTATATATATATATATATATATATATATATATATATATATATATATATATATATATATATATATATATATATATATATATATATATATATATATATATCACAGGTGGGACATAGGGACACAACTACAATGGCGCGTAACTAATATGGCGCGTAACGACTTACGCGCGCGGGGGGGCTTGGGGGGGGGGCGCGAAGCGCCCCCACCAACTAGGTGTTGGGGTGGCGCGAAGCGCCACCCCAACAGCTAGTTGATAGATAAATCTATCATCCATCCGTCCATAATTCATTCCTAGGGCAGAACCAAGGTAGATAGTCATAGAACTAAAGGATGAAAGATTGAATTGATTTTGGGTTGACACATGACGGACAATTTCCACTGGACTTGTATGCAAATTCTGGGACTGAATTTGCTTGGACTCAGAGGCGAACAAACGTCTTTTATTTAATTTCGGATCTTTTTTTTTAATCCCAGGAAATCCGGGATTTTTCAAAGGGTAAAAAATAAAAACGTATCAAAAAATTGCCTATATACGTTTTAGTTATCTCTTTACAAGTTGGACAAAAACTTGGGGGCTTGACATTCCCTAACCTTCCTCTGGATACGGCCTTGTTTAGCTTAAAAAGCCAAGATATTTGATTATTTGAGGGAAAAATTATTCGATTATCCATCATAGTTTCAACATCAGTTTCAGTTTCTCCACCTCCACAGAAAAATACCCACAGATATATATCCGCGAGGATATATATTCTAGACAGTTCAATTCTGATGAAAATTTACCCAGGACAACTACCCTTAACAACTCCACGCGTAAAATTAAGATGAAAAAGAGAAACTAAGAAATATGAATAGAATGTTGTACAGGAATTCTGGCAAATTCCCCCAATGTATAATTTCTTTTGACAAGTTCAACCCCTGGAAACTTTCCTCCCCATGGAAAGTTCCCCGGTGAAAAAAATAAACACCAGGAAAATCGTCTCCCCCCCACCTAAAATGTATGCATGCTTCCCAATAACAAGTACTATGCGTAAATAATGGGCAATTTTTATAATTAGACCTTTCCCCTGGGGCTGCGGGGGGAGGGGGGCGTGCTATATCCAAATACATAGTTATTCGGCCTTTCGACTATGATTAACAAAATAGTTGTCTCAAAATTTTCATTAGATGATTTTGTGGAAAAAAGGGGTGGAAAAGGGGGCCTGGTTCTCCTCCAATCTTTTTGGTAACTCAAAACGGACACTATAGCTTTTTATTTCCATTTTAATGAGCCCTCTCACGATTATCTAGGACCACTGGGTCGTTACGATCACCACTGGAAAAAAAACAAATAAATAAAAAATAAAATAAGCACACACCATTCTTCTGGCAATTAAATGAAAAAAAAACTAGTTTTTTTAGCTGAAAGTAAGGAGACCTGAAAACGTCTGTACACGTCCCAATAGCCAATACTGTATGTAAACAATGGTCAAAGTTTGTAGCTTGCAGCCCCTCCCCCGGGGACTGTGGGGGGAGTAAGTCATCCCCAAAGACATAGTTATTTTGGTTTTCGACTATGCGGAACAAAATGGCTATCTCAAAATTTTGATCAGTTGACTTTGGGCAAAAAATGAGCGTGGGAGGGGGCCTAGATGCCCTCCAATTTTTTGGTCGCTTAAAACGGCACTAGAACTTTTTATTCCCGTTAGAATGAGCCCTCTTGCGACATTCTAGGACCACTTGGTCGATACGATGACCCCTGGAAGAAAAACAAACAAACAAACACGCACCCGTGATCTGTCTTCTGGCAAAAAATACGAAATTCCACATTTTTGTAGATAGGAGCTTGAAATTTTCGCAATAGGGTTCTCTGATACGCTGAATGCGATGGTGTGATTTTCGTTAAGATTCATGACTTTCAGGGGGTGGTTCCCCCTATTTTCCAAAATAAGGCAAATTTTCTCAGGCTCGTAACATTTGATGACAAAGACTAAATTTGATGAAACTTATATATTTAAAATCAGCACGAAAATCCTATTCTTTTGATGTATCTTTTAGTACAAAATTCCGTTTTTAGAGTTTCGTTTACTATTGAGCCGGGTCGCTCCTTACTACAGTTCATTACCACGAACTGTTTGAAAAATACAAAGTTCTACATTTTTACAGATAGAAGCTTGAAACCTCTATAATAGGGTTCTCTGATACACTAAATCTGATGGTGTGATTTTCATTAAGATTCTATGACTTTGTTGGGGGGAGGGGGATATGTAAAAACTAAAAAAAAATAGTTTAAATTATTGCCCCCTATAAACAATATTTAATGGTTTTATAAAGTAAGAACTTAGTTTTTATTATAGTTAATTTGGAAGTGGACTGATTTAACAAGATTTTATTATTGGTTGACTCACCAAACTCAGTTGAGGCTGAACCACAAAACAAGTTCCACTCAATCCACCAAAACTACCTTTTCTTTTAAAGACACTTGACAAACTCTTTGAAACCACGTAAAACAGGATTTAGCAAAGGTATAAAGCTAAAAAAAAACTTTCTATGGGCCTTAGAAGTTCTGTAGATCTATTTCTGAATGTTTATAACACTTCTTGGCAGATATATTCCTATATAATATACTGCAGCCTGATTGGAAGGTGTGTATGCAATGTTTTTATTTATAGCATATTCTAATATTAATAGAATGCTATTCTAAGACAAACTTTATCTAAAAAAAGGTCAATGCCCATCAAAGGGAGGAGGGGTACAAGTAGGTACTTCAGAAGACCTTCATAGGACATAATTTAGACTCTACATTCATTCCTGGAGATGTATTTACATCTCTTAACTACTTTTCAGGGTTCAGCTTAGAACTTTGAATTATACCAAGTGAAAATTGAGAGGTAAATTCAGGCTTTTCATATTTATTTGCTAGCTAAAAGATAAACGTAACACTACCATTCAATACACTAGTGGTGTCAATCCCCAAAAATATGGGAGGTGGGGGCAAAACGTATTTTTTGGAGAGGGGTGTTTTTTTCAATTTTTACAATGAAAATGTCAAAAAATTCAAATATAGGGAGTACACACCCCTTTCCCAAAATTATTACCAATGCTATGAATCTTTGAGCATTCTTTCAAAACAAACTAATTAATGTAACGGACAGAAATCAGATGGAAAAAAAAGAAATATATCATTTAATGCTTTCCAAATACAATAAATACTACCACTGTGATTTCATTCCCCCTAACAGGACAAGATATAGCCTTAGGGTATATAAAAGAGTTTGCTTTTTTTTTAATTGGCTTTATTTAGCATTATGAACAAGCTGTTGATGAATATAGAAAGTAAAATAATGCAAACCAACCAAACAAGTAAACTTTTGCAAATAGTTTAGGGCTATGCCCAGCCCCATGAGGGCTGAGATGAAATTGCAGTGGTAGTGATTACTACCCCTATAATGGTAATTTTTTACGTCTTGATAATTTATCAGCTAAAAGTTGAACAGACCACTCAAACATTTTTTAGTGCTTTTTTCCAAATATACTAATTGCTATTGTTGTAAATTCTATTTTGAGCCTTAAAGGAGTCTAAAAGCACAAGTAATGATAACACAACATCCCTTATGTATTTTTATGTAGAACTAAGAAAAAATAAATATACCTATCCAGTCCCCTTTTAGTACCCTTTCCAAACATAATAAACATTGAGACCGTTCTTCCTCAGCCCCTCCCCCTAATGAAAATTGCATAGAAGGCAGGTCTAATTGTTCTAATTTTTGAAAAGAATATGTTTTCCTTAATTTTCTGTTTAAGTCTACTTTCCTTTGTTTCAAGGTTTACAAAACACAATCCCAATGATTTGAGTGGAATCTTAAGCCATACTAGATTAATATTTTTTTTTAATTTAATACACGATTTTCAAAATTCTTTAAACCCTTACAGAGTAGGACTTAGTAAAGCTTTATGTGTTCTGTAGATCTACTTCTGAAACTTCTATTTTTATAGCACAAAGTTTGTTCAAGTTCATTCAGGTCAGCACCCTTTGGAGAGGGAAGACAAAAAGATAGATTGTTCGAAATATCTTCCAAGGACATAGTTTAGGTTCTAGAATTATTCCTGATAAGTTCATTAACCTAATTCATCTACTTTCCAAGGTACAAAAAACACCCCCTCTAGAATTTTACTCCATGCAATTACAGGTCCTACAGCAGTTGGGATGAAACCTTAGGCCTTATATTGTCAAGTAGAAATCAATCCACTATGTTATACCATGGAGTTAGGGCCCCTTTGAAGGAGATACGTAAATAAGATATAAGTACCATTAGATTCCTTATCTTATGTTCTTTCCAAATATCATGGTCAGCTTTCTGACAATACACCCACACCCCCCTGATGATCCCAGACATAGCTCTAGGAATATGTGCAAAGGAATTTTACTTTGTAATATGCAGCATGTTTCCTTGAGTTGTTATCTATATTTTCAAATCCTTTCAGATGTTATTTTTTATCCATAATTGCATCATGATTACTCAGGCAAAACTAGACTTTATGAAATCAAGAATGGAGCAAACTGTTATATAATGCATCACCAGAAGAAAAACAGCAAATAAATTATTAGGGCTATATGGATTTAAAGGCAAGGCTAGAAGACCAACAGATTCAACATTGGGGTGCTGGCGCAAGCGCTTAGACTAGTTTATTCTTCTATAGAAATCTTAAAGAGAGCTTTAATGAAGAATATTATTTCAAGTTAAATTTACCAATCAAATATATTAGAATTTGTAAGCTAATTGTCCACCACTTGTAATAAACTGAAGAGATATTGATTTTCCAAATGGACAACAAATTTGCCAAGCATAAGGTATTTTAAGGAATGTGCTGTGACATTTTCTTTTTAGGTGGAATGATTTGGTGAATTTAAAATATGTTTCATGATGGAAATGATGATCTGCTACAGTAATTCCTTAAATCAACATCTTCTAGATATACAGGAGCACTTGGTAACTTTATTTTATAGGAGGGGTGCCACCACATCCTCCCCCTTGTTGTCATAGAAACTTCAGAAGATACTCACTTGATAAGAAATTGTGAATTCTAGTCTTTTTTTTATAAGTAGAAAGTGATTGGAGACCAACCAACCTCTGTTCTACAACTGTTTTTGATATCTAATCCTTTTGTTATCCCTTAGGATATCTGATCAACACCTTCAGTTAACTATTTTGTACTTTCTCCATGCCTGATCAATTTCACATGTGGGGGATTTTTTCTGAAGGGGAGAAAATCCTGGCTCCCTGCACAAACGTTTTATATGAAATAACTTTTAAGCATGATTTTTTGTTGTTTCAACAAGGTTTCAGATGAGATGTTGCCTTTCTTCAGGTGTAGGAAGCTTTTGCTCAGAAATGCTCAATGCATTACTGCCCAAAAGACATTTCTTGGACTTTCAATATTGTTGTTTATACCTGAGCTGTGTATTCCCTTGCTTATTCTCCATTTCTATTGATTATTCAGTTATTTCTGTACTGCAATAATAATATTACCTTAAATTACCTTAAATCGCATTGTCCAGCGAGATAAGGATTAAATCCTGTAGAATTGCTGGTTAGTGATGATGATGGTTGGACGTCTGAACGGCATCCCACTCAGTTTGCCATGGCTTTGGTGACTATTCTCCATCAATGGCTCTTTTAAAGGCAGCAGTACTGGGGGTAGTGACTGCTTCTTTGGTGAGCAAATTCCACAAATTCACTATTTTGTTAGTGAAGAAGTTATTGTGTAGTCTAGTGGCAGCTCACTTCTGATATAGTTTCCAACTATTCCCCCTAGTTCTGGCAGACTGGTCAATTTGAAATGGCTTATTTAATGGAGAGTTAGAATTCAGGAGCTTATGCGTCATAATAATATCACCCCTTTTATGTCTGTAGACAAGAGTGGAGAGTTTCAGTTTCTTCAGATGGGATAAGTAGTATTAGTATTTGCAGCCCACAATTGCTTTTGTAGCCTGTCTCTGAACTGCTTCTAACTTCTGCTGGTAACCTTTGTTGAGGAGTCTAGCAACACACATGCCAAACTCCAAATTAGGCCTGACCAATGCCTTATATAATTTAGTCATCACCATAGGTGACCTACTAGTGACTGTTCTTTTTATAATGCCAAGGGTTTGGAGTGCTTTGGCTACAGCTGTCTGTGTGTGCATAGTGGATTTTAATTCTTTATCGATTATGACCCCCAAGTCTCTCTCAACTTCAGACAAGATAATAGTCTGTCTTGATCCATCCATCCCTAACATATGATAAGGGCATTTCTCATCTTTCTTTCCAAATTGGATTGTTCAACATTTTATTCACATTGAATTCAAGCCTCCACAAAGTTGCCCACTGGGAAAGTACCTATAGGTCATTCTGCATTGAGCCTCTCTTATTGGGTGTATTGACAGGTCCAATGAGTTTGGAGTCATCAGCATAAAGACTTATTTTATTTTTGACTGTAGTTGGTGCATCACTAATATAAATGTTGAATAAAGTTGGTCCAAAGATGGTTCCCTGGGGCAGTCCACTTAATACTTAATATGAGAATCTTAATGTGTGTATTAAGTGGCTGTCACATATTAATGATCCAGTAGCAGTTAGGAAAGGAGTGAGACAGCAAGGTGTTTTATCTCCTTATATATCATGTAAGTGTGTTCTTGCTACTTGTCTGAAACATCTATCTCCTACTGTTTTTGCTGTGATATTGGTTATAGCTATATTGCATATGCTGATGATGTCCTTTTAGTTAATTTCTCTTATCAAGGCTTGGCTCAGAGTTTTCATAAGTTAGTTTTTGTGATTTAATTGTAAAACTTCTGTATCTCCACTAGACCTTGGTTTAATTTCATTACCTGTTCGTTAAAGTTAAGTGGCTTGGTATGTTGTTTTGCCTGTCAATTTCTGAAACCTACTCTGAGCTGATTTCTGATATATTAAAAGTATTTGTGCTTCATATGGTAAGATACCTCCAAATAGAGGGCATTATAACCATATTGGCTTATCTTGCCTTTACAATAGTTTTTGTTCTCTAGCAGTAAATTCCCTTTCTTCATTGTAAATATCTGATGCATTTATTCAGCCAGTTCAAAAACAGGAATAGTGTATCTTATTATGGTGTTATTGATGCTTGTGCACTGCTCGTCAGTGTGAAATCCAATATGATTTCAAATACTAATAATGTTGTGTCTGTTGCTGACCCCCTAGTTTGCTTTTTCCATCATGACACTGGTTAGATTGTTTTTGCTCTTAGCAATGATATTGTTGCTTATTGTTGTGTGATCTAATTTCTTTTTGTTGAGTGTTGTGTTATATATGTTGGTTATGATATTGTTGAGTTGGTTTTTTCTCTTCTCTTTTTTCACTAATCTTCAGTGTCATTTTCAATATTCCTTGGTGAGTTATAGATAAATGGATATATATATATATATATATATATATATATATATATATATATATATATATATATATATATATATATATATATATATATATATATATATATATATATATAGGCTATATTTATGTTTGAGACTATTAGGTAGGGGTTTTGTGTATTATCAGAAAAGCAACCATGATATTTGGAAACAATATAAAATAAGGTTTTAATTGCCTTAATTTACCCTTTGGAGTGAATTATTTGAAAGAACTGTGATGCTCTGTAGTTGATGATGGCAATAAATATGGTCATTGTGTTAAAGTCAAGCAACAAACCATCACGACTAGAGAGTGCTAAAGAGATGCAATTTAAGCCCACTTGGTAACAGTGAGCACATGGTAGGTGTGGTTCAAGGACCATTCTCTAGCAATTTAGAGTTGGCACCACCACACAACAGCAGCTTTGGATTGAGTGTGCAAGATGGCTAAGTGTGCAAATGGTACTACTTATACTATATTTAATGTTTCATTGTCAGAAAAGTGACAATGATGTTTAGAAAAAGCATAAAATAAGGATACAAACAGTACTGCCATTAATTTATTAACATGTTTTCTTCAGAAGAGACCAACCAAAAAATATTTACCAGAGGGGCTCTTCTGAAAGAAACCCTTTAAAATAAAAAGAGTTGTACTTTTTGATTTACTATTTAGTGCTATTTTACAAAAGCCTATCCATATTTTTAAATGATTTTAAATAAAATTTTGGCACCATTGCAGTGGTTGCCCTTTCCAGAAGGAAACACAATAAAATTCTGAAAACTGGTTTAAAAGATTCTAAAACATGCCTATTACATATACTATTCCTAAGAGTGCTTCACTTTCCTTTGTCCCACCCCCCCCCCCCTATTGTGCAAATTTACAAATTAAATTATATATTCTCCATAAATTTATCAATTGTTTGATGCCATTGACAATGCTTGTGCACCATTAAATAGACTATAGGCTATTTGAAGAACATGGTTGACAACATGACGCAAAAATCAATGAAGAATATAGAAATTGGGCTATATATTTGGGCAATAGGGAGGGGGAGGGGTAAAGTAAGGCACTTTAAGGAACAACAGAACTAGGAGAGCCACTTGTATCCAGTGATGCACTTATCATCTCAATGTTGGTATGTGCCTTGTTGATCTCTCATATCAGCAAGATGCAAGGCTCATTGAAAATGTTCAGAGGCAAGGAACAAAGTGCATGAAAAGCCTAAAATCAGCTGCATGTGAAGACCAACTAAAGCAATTTAAGCTATCTACACTTGTCTACAGATGTATGCACAGCAATATAATGCTGAGTTACAAACTCAGCATTATTGGCAACCATACTGCCAGCCATCATCACACAAGAGGATACTCCAAGAAGCTGCCAAAGTTAAGCTCCTGATCAAGAATCTGTCAAATGTAGAATACTTTTCAAGACAGGTTATAAACCACTATAATCAATTGAAGGAATCAACTGCCAGCACTCTCCCCTTCCAGTTTTGAAAATATCAACTCGACAAGGAGTGGGAGATGAGGCAGTGGATTTTTGAATGGAAGCCATTAACTCAAGAGCACTATAGGCCCAGAGGACTGTAAAGCTCTCAAATGGATTAAGGTAAGGTGATATTATATCTGTCATATACTGTACCCCAAATTCACAATAAATGTGGGAAGAAGGTTGAAATACAAGTAAATTTATAATAGTTCATATAACTGACTTACCTATAAAGTGAACATACCACTCAATGCCCTTTTTTCTGTTCTTTACAAATATAATAATTACTTCTACTGCAAATTCATATTTAAGAACTTTTTGACCTAAGCTTATAATAAATAAGGTAAAATTCTAGTTAATTGACTTCTTGCTATCTCAGAAAGGGTTTAGGTTAGGAAAATGAAACTTTCAGGGATAAATCTATGGACTAAAGTATGTCCCAGGAAGGTATTTTGAAGCAACTACCTCCACTTCTTGTCCCTTTAGAGGGCCCTGACCTTTGATGACCTTAAAAAATATGTGTGTTATAAAAGTGAAACCTTGCGAAATAGATCTTCTGCTTAATTGAAGTACAACAAGATTGTTTTCAGCTTCATAACTTTGCTCAATTCCATTTTATAAGGTTTTAAAGATATGCAAATACATTTCCTAAATTTTGAAAAAAAACATTGATATGGCTCAAAATTCTACTCAAATAACAGGAATTGCATTTTCAGAAGTAAAGGCAGAGAAAAAGCAACTAGTAACTGAAAATTAAGGTAAAATGTTGTTTTATCAAAATTTTAATATGTATAGACCCATCATGTACGCAAATTTTAGGGCCCTCTAGAGGGAGAAGGAGTAGAGGTGGGTTCTTTAAAATACCTTCCCAGGACATACTTTAGCCTGTAGACCCATTCCTAAAAGTTTCATTTTCCTAACCATGACCCTTTTTGAGATAGCAAGAAGTCAATTAACTAGAATTTTACCATAAATAATTTTAACACTGAGAAAAAGTACTATTATTTTGTCAAAAACAACCAAAAACAGCACTGAGAAAATGTGGTAAGCCTGTTATTTATTGGAAAAAAACTGATATATCTTACTTTCACTGAAAATTAGTCATTTCTAAGAGCTCAAAGAGGACTTAAATCTGAATTTGTAGTAGAATTAATTATTATATTCATAAAGAACATAAAAAAAGGCATCAAGCAGTATGTTCACTTTATTGGCAAGTCAGTTATATGCACTGTCATCAATTTACCGAAATATGCATTAAATTGTACTCCCATATTCACTAGGTGGATTTATGTAAGGAAAAAACCTAGATTTACTACTGGGAATATCCTACCTCATCAATACCTAAAAGTGAACTGATCTTATCCTTTTCATATAGAAATATATTTTCATTGTATTAAAAACCTATACTCTACTGTCTGATAAACAAAGGCTTTACCTTCATAGTCCTTTACGTCTCGTCTGACCATAGAGATTAGTTTTGTAGCCTGGTTTATTTCGATTTCAGGAAAGGCAGAATTCAAAATTTTGTTTTTATTTGCGAGTTCCCATTCACAGACTAACACACCAACTACTACCTGTGATTTGTAATTGTGCTTTATAGGTAGCAGTACTTATCCATCTTAATCTCTTTAAAAACACATAGTCTTTTCTGCTCTAAAAGTTTAAAATAGCTCTAGGCTTCCTGCAATCAATATTTTGACTGCTGCTCTTCAAGAATAACAAAATTTCTCTCAACGGTATTTAGTTTAATTAAAATCAAATATCGGCGAGTATTTGCACCAAATAGATGTCTGAAGTGAAGACACCAAGGACCTGTTTCCTAGCTAATCAGGTGGTCATACAAGACCAGTATTTTTACGCTTCTTGCTCCCAACTAACTAATGTTTTTACAGGGACTAAGAGGTTGGTTTCAATTTCGATTAGAGCAATGATTCAGGGAAATCTGGAACAGTTCCTGACTCTGTTCCATGGCTTGGTTAGTATCAGATTCACCTCTGATGACAAATAATGTTTCAAGGGCGAGTTTATTATAACGGTGTCTAACTAATAGCTCATCGTTGAAACTAATATTATACAAACACTGGCTCCTTGAGTTCATTTTGACGGGTATTTTCGTGGAAATGCTCTCCAGTTTTGTTTAATCAGAAATGCTACTATCTCTAATTATTACTTTTACATTAATTTGGCACCGTTTCTAGTGAATCTCAGTTTAGTATGACAACAGGTCCTGAAGGAACCAGTACTGGTTTACCTTCAACGTTGCCATAAACTATTTAAGATGCCCTAGAACTGGCTGTTAAGCCAAAAAAAATCAGCTCGTTGTTTACCTTGGAACAAGTTAGATTGATTAAAAACACAAAGAAAAATTATATTTGTTCATCATTCCCGGAAAAAACTTGGTTAGCGCCATAACAGGTCATCAAAGGGCTACGTAGAAGTAGCATTTTTTCCAGCATATTAAGAGTACAGGCATTCGAAAAATAATCTGGTTTTCGACAAAAAAGTTTGTGGATTCTTGACAAATCATTATAAAATAGTTTAACAATTATAATGAGCAATCATCATAAATGATTCACATAATCATTATAAATAATTATAAACAATAAAAAATCTGGAAGCCCAAGCCATCAAGTAGCACAAAATACGAACTTGTAAGTAAATCCACTCCTACATTGAAAAGGTTCCAGTGGCGGTTCCGTAAACCAAAAAATTGGGTTAAATTCTGTTTACTGACTTTTATTTTCAAGGAATATTAATGAAGATATGGAATTTTTTTAATTCCTTATTCATTTTGATTATACACAATACCAACTACGCCCTAAAATTTGTTTTTGCACAAAAAAAATTATTTTAACTGATGATTATTTACTTAAAATTTTGTGCCCCTAAAATTTCTGTGCCCACGGCAAGTGCTCTCTTTGTCGCCCTAAGGCCACCACTGACTTCGAAATTGCCTCAAAAACACTCAAAATGAGCTTAAACCTGGAAGAAATCTTTGCTCAAAAGATTATAGGGGTAAATGTGCACAAATGGAATAAATACGGCAGTAAAAATGCTTCGTCTGTCTTGGCCCTAAGCCTTTTTTCCCACATTACTATCAAAAATTGCTAGCAGACACTTTTACTAACAACTAGGTTACTGTGTGTTAACAAATAATTAGTATGTAGCTCTGCTTACAATTTTCTCTAACAAGTCAAATTATTGTTGGAAAAGCTTTTCACAGATTTTGAAAAACAATATACAATATTCATACAGCACCAAAGTAGGATGACTAGTTTTTATGCTATAAAGATTTTATTTTGCTTAACTGAATACCACCTGAATACTTAATTTTATGCTGTGACCTAGTTTATTCATGTCATTAATTTATTAAGATGAAAACTCACGGGTTTTCATGATAAGTGTTTTTCACTTCCCTAGATTCCTCAGGTGTTTGCAATTGTAATAAGTATTGAATCCACTTTTTTTTGGTTTCTTAGGGATCAAGGTTTTTGTTAAGGTATCAAGTTTCATTAGTTACAAATTAACATAGACAATAAGTGTGTAATAAACTACATAACTACATTAAGTGCATAAATAAAAGAAACGGTTGAGTTTTAATCAGATTTTTTAAAGAAAACCATGAAGATCTTATAGTCTTGTCTTTAATAATCTTGTCTTTATTTGTCCTTACAATAAGTATGTTTTATTTTAACTAATCTAAAATAAAAATTTCCCGAAAAATGAGTTTTTTCAAAGAAAAGTAGAGAGCCATATTAAAATGTAAGACGGGCAGAAATAAACGCACATAATATTCAAAAGGTATTTGACCTCGAGTAACTGTATATTCTTTCGTGTGCATGTTTTATTTTTCTCAGCTTCATGGTGACCTCTCCCATCCTCTAAGTGTTCCACCATCTTTCATCTCTGTACAGAATAATTATCATCTTCAAAATACCAAAAATCATATTCAAGTTCCTTTTACTCCCTGTGTAAGGTCAGATTTTAATCGTTTAATTGCGAGTCATATTGTGTGGAATATGTTGCCCGAATCAGCTCGAAGGTACCACTCATCCGGTTTATTCAGAAAAACTATTAAAAATTATTTGGCTTCTTAGAAGTAATTTTATCTATTTATACATAATATATATATATATATGTATATATATATATATATATATATATATATATATATATATATATATATATATATAGTTACGCGCCATTGTAGTTGTGTCCCTGTGTCCCACCTGTGAATATAGATAAAAGAGAAAAGATTTCTCTTTTCGTTGTAGATATATATGTTTTTAACTACGTAAAACTTGCAAAAATACAACATTCTTCGATGTCCCATTGTCTGTGCATATAAATAGATTGTCAGGTTTACCGACTCTTGAACACGCAACATAAAATGGTCCATGGGAAAAACAATCCGTATTCAGATCTATACCTCATGATTGCCCTTGAGCTTTGTTAATGGTGATTGCTAATCGAATATTCCCTGTGTCCCGGTCGACATTTATATTCCCAGTATCCCGGTCGTCATTTGTGTCCAAGTGTCCCAGTCTGTAATTTATCTTTGAGCGTCCCGTTCGTCATTTATATTTCCTGTGTCCCGGTCGTCATTTGTGTCCCGGTGTCCCGGTCTGTATTTTATCTTTGAGTGTCCCGGTCGTCATTTATATCTCCCGGTCGTTATTTGTGTCCCAGTGCCCCAGTCTGTAATTTCTCTTTGAGTGTCCCGATCGTCATTTATATTCCTTGTGTCCCGGCTTTTAGTTTTCTTTTTCTCCTTTATTTTTCAGTTTTTTTCTTTTTTTAGTTTTTTTCTTTTTCAGTTTTTAGTTTTTTATTAGTTTTTAGTTTTTTTTCTTTTTAGTTTTTTTTTGTAGTTTTTACCTTTTTTCAGTTTTTTTAGTTTTTTTTCTTTTTTAGTTTTTAGTTTTTTACCTTTTTTCATTTTTTTTAGTTTTTTAGCTTTTTTAGTTTTTTTAGTATTTCCTTTTTAATTTTTTTTGTAGTTTTTACCTTTTTGTTCTTCTTTTGTATTAATGCTAAAGCCAAGGTTCAAACCTGGAGCCTCTTGGACCTAGAACCTGAAACATAACGTTTTACCAACTCAGCTACTTCGGCTTGAATACATTCGTTTTGAGCAAGCTTCCTCGGGTGTTGCCATTGTAAGTTCTTCAGTCATTTTACAATTGGAAATTTCTCTTTCAACGATCTTCTTACAATTAAAAATTTGTCTTTGAACGATATTCTTAAATACCTGTGTCCTGGTCGTCAACTATATTCCCTGTGTCCCGGTCGTCATTTGTGTCCCGGTATCCCAGTCTGTAATTTCTCTTTGAATGTCCCGGTCGTCATTTATATTCCCTCTGTCCCGGTCGTTATTTATGTCCCGGTCTGTAATTTCTCTTTGAGTGTTTTTTCTTTTTTTTTTACCTTTTTTCTTTTTTCAGTTTTCTTTTCTTCTTTATTTTTCAGCGTCACTATGGAATAGATATCGCCGAACCTTTGTTTTTTAACTAAAATCTGGTAGGCATTGATGACCTTATCCAAGTCAAAATCCCAAACCCTATCATCATCGCTATCACTTTCAGTTTTGATATGTTTTGACTCTCGCTTTCCAGGTGGATTTTCATCTAACTGCGCGGTTTTGCGTTCTTTAGCCGCAAGCCTTTTTTCTTGCTGTTCTTGTGATTCCTCGGCACGCTTTCTTTTCTTACTTTCTCTATGAGCCGCAAGTGTTTTTGCATAGACTCGCTGAGCAGTTTCCTCGGCTATTGCCATTGTAGTCATTTATAGTAGCCATTCAGTCATTTTACAATTAAACATTTTTCCGTCCACGATCTTCTTACAATTAAAAATTTGTCTTTGAACGATTTTCTTAAATACTTTTAGCCTTCTTTTTTCACTTTCTCTTTTAGCAGCAAGTCTGGTTTCGCGTTGCTCTTGTGATTCCTCGGCACGCTTTCTTTTCTTACTTTCTCTATCAGCAGCAAGTTTTTTGGCATAGACTCTCTGAGCAGCTTCCTCGGCTGTTGACATTGTAGGTTCTTCAGTCATGTTACAATTAAACATTTTTCCGTGAACGAATGTCTTAAATACCTTTAATGACGTCATCGTCATAATGACGACATGATGACCTGATGACATGACGTCACTCGACACACAGACACACAGACAACTAACTTACATATATATATATATATATATATATATATATATATATATATATATATATATATATATATATATATATATATATATATATATATATATATATATATATATATATACTAGCTGTTGGGGTGGCGATTCGTGCCACCCCAACACCTAGTTGGTGGGGCGCTTCGAGCTAACCCCAAGCCCCCCCCCGCGCGCGTAAGTCGTTACGCGCCATATTAGTTACGCGCCATTGTAGTTGTGTCCCTGTGTCCCACCTGTGAATAGAGATAGATATAAATATATGTTTTTAACTACTTAAAACATGCGAATATACAACATTCTTCGCTGTCCCATTGTCTGTGCATATAATTAGATTGTCAGGTTTACTGACTCTTGAACATGAAACATATAATTGTCCATGGGAAAAACAATCCGTATTCAGATCTATACCTCATTATTCTAATGATGTGTCCCTGTGTCCCGGTCGTCATTTATATTCCCTGTGTCCCGGTCGTCATTTGTGTCCCGGTGTCCCAGTTTGTAATTTCTCTTTGAGTGTCCCGGTCGTCATTTATATTCCCTGTGTCCCAGTTGTCATTTGTGTCCCAGTGTCCCGGTCTGTAATTTCTATTCGAACAATCCCTGTGTCCCGGTCGTCATTTATATATCCCGCCTGTGCCCCCGGCGTCCCCGTTGTAGTTGTGTCCCGATCGTCATTTATATTCCCTGTGTCCCGGTCGTGATTTGTGTCCGGGTGTCCCAGTCTGTAATTTATCTTTGAGGTTCCCGGTCGTCATTTATATTCCCTCTGTCTCGGTCGTCATTTGTGTCCCAGTCTGTAATTTCTCTTTGAGTGTTTTTTTTTAGTTTTTTTTTAGTTTTTTACCTTTTTTCTTTTTTCAGTTTTCTTTTTCTTATTTATTTTTCAGCGTCACTATGAAGTACATATCGCCGAACCTTTGTTTTTTTTAACTTAAATCTGGTAGGCATTGATGACCTTATCCAAGTCAAAATCCCAAACCCAATCATCATCGCTATCATTTTCAGTTTTGGTATGTTTTGATTCTCGCTGTCCAGGTGGATTTTCATCTAACTGCGCGGTTTTGCGTTCTTTAGTCGCAAGCCTGTTTTCTTGCTGTTCTTGTGATTCCTCGGCACGCTATGCGAATATACAACATTCTTCGCTGTCCCATTGTCTGTGCGTATAAATAGATTGTCAGGTTTACTGACTCTTGAACATGCAACATATAATTGTCCATGGGAAAAACAATCCGTATTCAGATCTATACCTCATTATTCTAATGATGTGTCCCTGTGTCCCGGTCGTCATTTATATTCCCTGTGTCCCGGTCGTCATTTGTGTCCCGGTGTCCTAGTTTGTAATTTCTCTTTGAGTGTCCCGGTCGTCATTTATATTCCCTGTGTCCCGGTCGTCATTTGTGTCCCGGTCTGTAATTTCTATTCGAACAATTCCTATGTCCCGGTCGTCAATTATATATCCCGCCTGTGCCCCCGGCGTCCCCGTTGTAGTTGTGTTCATGTGTCCCGGTCGTCATTTATATTCCCTGTGTCCCGGTCGTGATCTGTGTCCAGGTGTCCCAGTCTGTAATTTCTCTTTGAGGTTCCCGGTCGTCATTTATATTCCCTCTGTCTCGGTCGTCATTTGTGTCCCGGTCTGTAATTTCTCTTTGAGTGTTTTTTCTTTTTAGTTTTTTACCCTTTTTTCAGTTTTCTTTTTCTTCTTTATTTTTCAGCGTCACTATGAAGTACATATCACCGAACCTTTGTTTTTTTTTAACTTAAATCTGGAAGGAATTCATGACCTTATCCAAGTCGAAATCCCAAACCCAATCGTCATCGCTATTATTTTCAGTTTTGATATGTTTTGACTCTCGCTGTCCAGGTGGATTTTCATCTAACTGCGCGGTTTTGCGTTCTTTAGCCGCAAGCCTGTTTTCTTGCTATTCTTGTTATTCCTCGGCACGCTTTCTTTTCTTACTTTCTCTATCAGCCGCAAGCCTGTTTTCTTGCTATTCTTGTGATTCCTCGACACGCTTTCTTTTCTTACTTTCTCTATCAGCAGCAAGTTTTTTGGCATAGACTCTTTGAGCAGCTTCCTCGGCTGTTGCCATTGTAGGTTCTTCAGTCATTTTACAAATTAAACATTTTTCCGTTAACGATTGTCATAAATACCTTTAATGATGTGGTTTTTGAATTCTTGTAATCGCTTGTTTTTTAATTAATTTTTTTCTTTTTTAGTTTTTTTTATGATTTTTTTTGAGTTGTTTACTTTTTAGTTTTTTTTTAGTTTTTTCTTCTTTTTTTATTTTATTTTCCTTCTTTATTTTTTAGTTTTTTTTTCCGGAACGTGCCCCAGCAAGACGTGTGCAAGGTGCTAATTTTTAACTGCGTAAAACTTGCGGAGATACAACTGGTAATTCCTCTGATATACTCTGGTAATTCCTCGAAACGCATTCTTTTTTTACTTTCTCTTTCAGCCGCAAATCAGGTTTCGCGGTGCTCTTGTAACACCTCGACTCACTTTCTTTTGGTAATTTCTCTCTGAGCCACAAGCCTACCCCCACCCCCCTAAAGCAACACGCATGCAAGGTGATAATTTTTAAATGCGTAAAACTTGTGGATATACAACATTCTTCGCTGTCCCATTGTCTGTGCATATAAATAGATTGTTCGGTTTACCGACCCTTGAACATGCAACATATATTTAGTTGCTTACCTTTTTAGTTTTTTTAGTTTTTTCTTCTTTTTTTATTTTATTTTTCTTCTTTATTTTTTATTTTTTTATCCGGAACTTGCCCCAGCAACACGTGGTGTCGGTAATTCCTGGTAATTCCTCGAAATGATAATCTGGTAATTCCTCGAAACGCATTCTTTTTTTACTTTCTCTTTCAGCCGCAAGTCAGGTTTCGCGGTGCTCTTGTAATACATCGACACGCTTACTTTTGGTAATTTCTCTCTGAGCCGCAAGCCTAACCCCCACCTCCCTAAAGCAACACGTATGCAAGGTGATAATTTTTAAATGCGTAAAACTTGCGGATATACAACATTCTTCGCTGTCCCATTGTTTGTGCATATAAACATATTGTCCGGTTTACCGACCCTTGAACATGCAACATATTATTGTCCGTGGGAAAAACAATCCGTATTAAGATCTATACCGAATTTTTCTAATGATCGCCCTTGAGCTTTGTTGATGGTGATTGCAAATGCTAATCGAATTGGGAATTGCAATCTTTTATATTGAAAAGGCAGATCCGTTGGAATTATTGGAATACGAAAATAAGAACAGCCCCACCCTCGGAAGGCCCTGTCGAGATCATTGCCTCTATTATGTTTTCCATGGTTTTTTTTTACGGCAAGTCGCGTGCCATTGCAAAGCTTTGATGGGTTAATATTATGTAACAGTATTATTGGTACGCATATTTTTAGTTGTAGCACTTGTGGTGAAAATCCTTGGAGATCCAGGGAATTTAACAATTCTGATGGATAGTTAACCGCTTCATTTGATTCAAGAACTGTGTCGACTGACTTGTAAATAAATGCCTGGTCTCGTATCTTGGTCAGAATAATATTGTTGATTTCGTGGATGTCTTTGTTCTTGGCTGCCATAATCGCTCGTTCACTTATCCATTTATGATTTTTATAATTGGTTAGAATATTCGAAATACCTTTTCAACCAAATTCATTTTTTGACTTCACTATATTAAAAAATTCAGGAGTCAGTTGTAAACGTCCTGAAAATGAGTCAACTGGGAACATTTCCTTTCCAACTGTTAGCAATAAATCTGAAAATTTTTCACCAGAGTGATCGTTTTGAAATCGGACGCGCATATTTATAGTTAATGTTAATGTATTTACGTGTGCCCATAAATAATAATTTTTCAGGCAAGCATTTATTTCATCCGCAGGTGTCAATCTAGGAATAATAGGTAATGTTTGCCTAAAATCTCCCGAAAGCAATATTAATGTGCTGCCAAAGGGTTTAGAATTTCCTCGCAAATCTTGCAATGATCACTCGAGAGCCTCGAACGATTTTTTGTACGCCATTGTGCACTCGTCCCAAAAATTAAGTTTGCATTGCTGCAATAATTCACCCATCCCAAATGATTTGGAAATGTTGCATGTGGGAGTTTCTGTAGATTGCATATTCAGAGGCAATTTCGAAGCGGAATGAGCAGTTCTCCAACCAGGCAGCAACGTTGCGGCTATTCCGGACAACGCAATTGCCAACGCTAAGTCATTTTTGGATTGAATTGATGCCAGAAGTAATCTAATTAGAAATGTTTCACCAGTACCTCCTGGTGCTGGTGCATCCAAGGAGAAGATTTTTCCAACTTGGATATCTATACAAGGTATTATCTGATCATAAATGCCTTTTTATTCAGACGTTAACGTAGAAATATTTTTTGTACATACGACAATAGATCAATGGTATTATAACTTTGCTAAAAAAAACCTTTATCCGGTGGATTCAGGGCTCTTTGTTGCACGGTGGACTCCAAAAATAAACACGCTGACCATTCTGTAAATGTACCGCTAAGTAAACAACAGCTGGACTTCGTTCATGTATCGGAAATGAAGGAATACGCCTCACAGCCTCATTACTGCTTATGTATCTCACTGCCTGATATTGCACGACTTCATAATCGATATCACTGATTTCGGACTGCAAGCCAAAAACTTCCATGTCGCTACCTTTGTTGACGTATTTACATATGTATTTGATTGCCCTTACAGAATTACAATATTCCACGTTTATGCGCGCATTGTATGTTTTTGATAGCAAAGGTGAATATGGAACAACCCACCGGTTATCTACTTTAATGTAACGGTTACACGACTTTATGATTGCTGATTTTCCACCATCTTCGGTAGACCTTCTTCGATGTAAAGGGTATCCATCATTGCCGGTAATTGTGTTAGGTACTAAAATTCGAGGATATTGCTTTGTGCACCTTCCTCTGTCCATGCATGGTGAATTTTGATTCAGTTCACCGCAAGGTCTATTTATCATATTTTTTACCACAATGTCATGTAAGCCCCTATCGACATCTGCATCAGGTATTTCAGCGGAAATCACATCATCAATTTCATTAGAGTCATTTTATCAACTAACCATAATAGTATATGTGCGTGTGGCAATCCCCGCTTTTGCCATTCCACTGAGTACAACCAGCGTCGCGCTGGCCCAAACACTTTAAGTTTTACTATGACACTTATCAGTGATTTCAACTTTTGCCGGAAGACACGGGCCGTAATGTCATGTCTATGAACCGGCAGTTGTCCAGGAAGTAAAAGTTGTTGTATCTCGTCCCAAGATGGATTACATTTAAGTGTAATAAATAAATCTGGACGACCGTAGAGACGAACATACACAATGGCCTCTTGAGCATACTCATGCATATGACGCGGACTGCCAACATACGACGAAGGTAAAATCGCTACTCTTCCAATGTTAGTTGTATTACCGTCATTTACAACTGCATCTCGCAAATGAATGTATTGTTCAGATTGGAGCTTGGTCTGATTCAGACGGATGAATAGCAAACGTTCTGATTCAATCTTTGCATACATTTCAACGATATACTGGTGAAACAATTGACGGCATCTTAAAAGTATAATTGTCTTCATCCTGACGAATCATTCGTCGATAGGCATAATAGTTCATTGCGCTGCATTTCTTATCCATTTCTTTGTTAGTAACTGGATTTATCAATTTAATATTAAAGTGATAGCCGTCGGCTCCGTCCCAAAAAAATGATAGGGTATTGTAGGGTGTCGTAGCATCGATGAGTCTCAGCAATTTATGGTAACTGAGCGTTTCGCCTCTGAAGAATAACATTTCGAGGTAAAAACTGATCACCGAACATAACGATTGCCACTTTTTTTTATAGTTGGAGCATTGTATCTACGTACATGTTCACCAGTAGGCGTTTTGTCAGGGTACTCAGTATAAATAAAAATTGTATGCGTATCAGTAAGTATCAAATCGATTGCTGTTTTGAACACCCGCACTAAATTATTATTTTCGTGGAAAAGATGTTGCAACTGGGAAACGATAGTCATTTCAACGACGGGAGGAATTTCACAACGTGAATTCAATTCAGCATTGCTATCACTGATGAGGTACAGTTGCAAAAATTTGTGATGCTCATTTGAGAATGGTAGAAGGGAACCTGTTCTATGACAAATTTGCCCTTTTACTTTGAAAGTAGGCATAAAATGACCTTGATCTTCGATTTGAGCCCCAAAACAACGTCATTTGTTAAACATGAGTTATATTTCCTGATGTTAGACAGAAAACACTTCGATTTAGACGTATACCCAGTAGGCAAACTTTTCAATGGCTCTGGTGGTGCAGCCAGTTGAAGAGGCTTAACTTTTCCTGAGGCGCCACACATTCCCATTGTTTCACCAATCAATTTCAAGGCCTTGCAATAGGGACAAAATTCAGACATAGTCCCGATTTGAATATCTTGAATCTGGCTATAATCATCGGGAGGGCAGTACTTGAATGCCAGGCGATTATACACGCATTGCTTTTGTAATACAGCGACACGCCTTTTTTTACTTTCACTGTCAGCATCAAGTCTGGTTTCGCGTTGCTCTGGTAGTTCCTCGACACACCTTCTTTTTTTATATTCTCTTTCAGCATCAAGTCTGGTTTCGCATTGCTCTCGAGGTTCCTCGACACGCCTTCATTTTTTACTATCCCTATCACCCACAAGCCCGGTTTCATGTTGCTGTGGTAGTTCCTCGACACGCCTTCTTTTTTTTACTTTCTCTTTCAGCATCAAGTCTGGTTTCACGTTGCTCTTTTGGTTCCTCGACACAACCTCGTTTTTTTCTATCTCCATCAGCGGCAAGCCTGGCTTCTCGTGGTTTGTCGACACGCCTTCGTTTTCTACTATCTGTATCAGCCGCAAACCTGGCTTCGCGTTGCTCTGGTAGCTCCTCAACACACCTTCTTTTTTTACTTTCTCTGTCAGCTGTAAGCCTGTTTTTGCGTTAGTCTGGTGTTTCCCCCTTCTTTACAGGCCAATAAGCCTTTGGGGGAATAAAAAAATTTAATATTGTATGTGTATTTTATAATGAATAAATCTTATTATTCTAAACTTAAACGGAAAAGAAAAAAAAAATCAAAGAATGAACAGAAAAAGCCCAAGTCGAACAGACATCAAAATGAATGGATACATCAAACATAAAGATAGGTAGTGCTATGTACGAATTGCAGCGGTAGCTAGCAGCCTAGCAAGAGACATTCACGTCCCACGCTAAGAAAAACAATAAACCATAACTCCTAAGAATAGTGTCAGATTGAAACACGAAGTACAGTGTCAGAACCCCATTCCTGAACTCCCCTG